>NW_024718183.1:4382544-4505044 GCF_018991925.1 Homarus americanus
AAGAGAATAAAAGAAAAAGAAAAGTAACAGAGACGTGACTGATCGCCCAAGCGGCTAACAAGCCAATCAGTGGTGAAGAGGATAAAACACAAAACACAAACAAAGCAAAATATCCAACATCGTGTCATGTCACATACTGCGTCTGGCAAAATTTAATAGTAAAGCTCCTTGGTATCTGGAGGCAGTAACTTACAGAAAAACAATGATAATCCTATTTAAGGATGTTTTGTCAGAGAATACTTCATAAAATAAGTTTCATATATTACTTCAATGAAAAGTAGTATAAAAAGGTAGTAGGTAGTAGGCAGCTACCAAACAGGGAGGTACTACCTCCTGGGAAGATATTGGAAGTATAATGTGTTGTCTAATGGTAGACCCTGCTGCCATATGTGACCAAGTCCCAGGTTGCTGATCTGACTTTCTGCCTCATTTACACACAATTGCAGGGTCTCAATTGTTTTTCTTACTATTGACAACACAACAAACATATATTGTTTCTCACTTTTGATCTTTTTTTCATTTTTGTATATCTTTATGTTTCTTTATTATTATTATTATTACATTTTCCCCTCCCAGGCCCTGATGTGGGTCAGTGACCTGTGCCCGGGTGGGCTAATCTCCGTAAAAAAAAAAAAATTATCTTATAAATAGTGACTCTGTTTGTTCATGTTTTAACAGGCGCGATGGCGTTGATCGATGTACTGTATACTTAAACGACCAAGATCCTTTGGATAATCTTAACATTAATGATGAACAATTGTTGGGGTTCTATTTATTTCCTCAATGTGAAATTTTGAAGCTGTGAGGAATTATAAGTTCTTTTTAGGTGGAGAATGAAGAGGTTGTGCCTGTACCAACCACACTTAACTGTTATTATTTGCGCCTTTCATATATATATTTTTTTAATTACTGTATAAGCTATGCAACTCGATTTTTTTGATAATTTAGCAATGTTTATGAAGCTTTTTATTGCAAATTGTACTTATATTTTAAATTTAAATTTAGTTGTAAACTTTGTGAACACAGTTATAGTTTTGGTTAATTTGTGCAAAATAGGCAAAAAGTGTAAAAAAGGTCCTTGAGCTGTTTTTTTTTTCTGAACATCTCTTGTACTCGGGGGCTGCTAGGTTTGGCCTTTTAAGGCCAGGCTGGCTTTTTCAGATGCTTTTGGCCTAAAAACAAATTTCATGCAAGTCATGGGCAGTGCATGGGACATAGGTTGTGTGACTGAGGCATGAGTTGTGTGACTGAAGTATGGGTGGTATGACTTTAGTATAGGTTGTATGACTGAAGCATGGGGGGTGTGAGTCGTGACTGAGGTATGGGTGATGTGACTTGAGGCATGGGTGGTTCAACACAAAGGAGAGGGACACAAAGTTCTAGAAAGGGGGACATATTTCTTGACAGGGGAACACAAAAGAACAGACAGTGGGACACATCAACTAAGGATGGGGACAGACCTCTTGCCACCCCTGGGGGTGTCCTAGACCACGAACCGCTTGGAACAGTCCCAGAACACCAGTCACCCTGGAGGCACCCCAGACCTCAAACTGCTTCTAGGGGTACCAAATGACTGCCAGCCACCCCTGGGGACGCCCAAGATCGCAGCCTCAAACTCACATGAAGACAAGAAGACTCACCACTCACACCACCACACACACACACACACACAGTCACTCGGACAATTGCACGAGTGCCCAATTTCTCTTCATTTATTCTCATGTAATATGCGGAAAATTAAATGAAATAAATTTATTCTGTATTCTTAGATTGGAACTACTAATATATCTGTAGTCTAACCTAGCTTAACCTGACTTAACCTAACAGGACCTAACCTAACCTGACTTAACCTAACAGGACCTAACCTAACCTGACCTAACCTAAATATCTTGTAGACCGCATGCTATAAGTAGCACTCTTAAATTTCATATTTATAATTCTCAAATTGTTCATAAAGTAGATTATTTTGTAAAGTATATTTTGGTTGACAGAAACTTTACTGTAGTGTGTAAGTCTATGGGAAAACATGTTTCACTTAATGTGGTACTTTTCTGGTGGTCATCTACAGTGTTGAGTGGTACACTGTACACCTACTGCATTTTAAAATGTCAACTGACACTTCATTGTGAGGTTTAAAAACAAATTACAGAACAGTATACTGATTACAGAGTATAATTTACAAATGCTATAACAAATACAGTACAGTACTGTATACTATTTATACTATACTGTACTATGTTATTAACTGGGAAACTATTTTCATATTTCTCTCCCTCTCATCTTCAAGACTTTGAGGATAACTACCCTTCAACTTCTTTTTCTTAATTTTATCTTCACTTGAGGAGCTGCAGGTCTGCAAAAGAAAGAAAAACTTAACTATAACAGAGACACACCATTTTACAAGACATACACTGTACTGCAAATATGTATTGTATAAGGATATTAGGCAATTTTATTCAACCAATTAACCTAAGGAACAGCGAGGCTATGGAAAGTTACCAGAGTACAATAAATATGTAGAAACACTGACACACAAATACTGACATATACAGTGGTCCCTCGGTTAACGAACACAATTCGTTCCAGAAGGTTGTTCGTTAACAGACAATTTCGTTAACCGAAACCATTGTTTCAATGGGTTTTTGGGTAATTTGTTCCAGCTCACCAAAAATTACCTAAAGTAAAAAAAAAATGCAATAAAGTACACTTACTTTGAGGTGTGTATGTAGAAGGCTCCTGGATGATGATGCTAATGTGAAAGGAGGAGAAAGGAGAAGAGAAGGAAGTGGGGGTGGAGGAGAAGCATTTTACTGCTTCTTGGAAGGTGAGTCACCTTCCATGAAAATGTCAGGAACCTCTGGACTGACAGATTCTCCAGCAGGAACATTCTCTCTCCTTCTTGAAGTGGAAGGCTGAGGGCTAGCATCATTTTCCCGATGCCTTTTAGTGAAGAAACTGCCAATTTTTGTTTGTGGGGCATTTCTCCTCCTCATCATTAACTGATTTTTGAAGAAGGAGACCACTGTGTCTTCAACATCACACAAAGTAAGTTCTGCTTCTTCCACATCAGGGTGCCTTGATGCCAGATTTCTGAACTTCTCCCAGTAGTGAACAACATCTTTCAAATCTGAAGTAGACATATGGTCATCACTTTCCCTTTCCTCCTCACCACTGTCAGCCTCTAACATCTCATCCAGTTGCTGCAAGTCTTCAGGAGTAAGTTCCTGCTCATGAGACATCACAAGCTCTTCCACATCAACCTCCTCCTGTAACAGCACAATTTGTATTATATAAATATTTACCCAAATGTATATTACCAATATATTCACCAAGTCATTCACCGATGTGTATGCATGAATGGGTGAGTTGACATTTCCTCTGGCCAGCGAGCGAGGTCAGCTGGGTCAGCGCCTCTCAACAACAACACCTGACGAGTAGCCTGTAAGGCGCCTTGCCTCACTTAAGTGCTCTCCCATATAAGTGCACTAAGACACTTCCCTTTGTATAGAAGAGAAGGTACAATATACTCTCAACTGAACTCAGTACCTGTGAAACTATATTTTTCTACAATAAAACAAAACCAACAAAGTGTTTACTTCAACCCTGCCACTTATCACATCAAGAACTAATATACTGTATATATAAATATATATTGTGTGACCTACACACTCCACTTCGAGGCCCAATGACTGACCAATGGACACAATCTCCTTGTCAAACTCTGCTTCTTCCTCAAATCCCTCAAAATCATGGACTGCTGATGGCCACAGTGCTTTCCATGCAGAATTGAGGGATCTAGTGGAGACCTCTCGCCATGAGGACACAATCAATTTTACAGCCTCCAGGATGTTAAATTGTGTCTTCCAGAACTGTGCCAGTGTTAGTTCAGGATCAGTGGAAGTTGCCTGATAACACCTCCTGAACATTTTCTTCATGTACAACTTCTTGAAGTTGCTGATCACATTCTGGTCCATTGGCTGCATGATTGATGTAGTGTTGGGAGGCAAAAACGACACTTTGACAAAGTCAAATTGAGCCTTCAAAGTGCTGGCAAGTTCAGGGTCATGACCAGGGGCATTATCCATAAGGAGAAGAGCCTTTAAAGGGAGTTTATTGGTGGTTAGGTAGCTCTTCACAGAAGGGCAAAACACCTCAACAGCCCATTCATTAAAGAGCTGTCTTGTCACCCATGCCTTACGGTTGGACTTCCAATAAACTCCAAGCTGTCCTCTTACCACTTTTTGTTGCTTGAACACCCTGGGGTTTTCAGAGTGGTAGACAAGCATATGTTTCAATCGGAAATCCCCTGAAGCATTGGCACCAAGCAATAGAGTGAGACGGTCTTTCATGGGTTTATGCACCAGGTAAAGAGGCTTCATCTCTGGTGATGAATGTCCTTTTGGGCATTTTCTTCCAGAACAGCCCAGTTTTGTCCATCAGCTGCTTAAACTCCACTACAAACTTTGCTGCTCCTTCTTTATCTGCACTGGCAGCCTCACCATGCCTAATAACACTGAAAATGTCACTTCTTTTCTTAAATTTTTCACACCAGCCCTTGCTTGCCCAAAAATCTTCGAACTCTGTGCCAGAAGAACCAGGTTGATCTTCCTTTAAATGTTCGTAAATCTCCCTGGCTCTTTCACAAATAAATTCTGTAGAAACTGAATCACCTTTCATTTGTTTTTCCCTAATCCAAATGAGAAGTAACCTCTCTGTTTCTGCTATCAATGATCTACCTTTAAACAGTCTGGTAGATTTGTCTCTCACTTTCGCTTCCTTGAACTTGTCTTTCTGTGCAAGAATTGTCGACACAGTTGATGCCGACATGCCATAGTCTTTACTAAGCACATTTGTTCTAATGCCCTGTTTATGTTTCTTTATTATTTCCTGTTTTACCTGGACTGAAATAACTTTTCTCGATTTCTTTGGAGCCATGCTGGATTCGATTTCAACACTGAAATTTTAAGTTTTATTGCTGTAAATAAAGAATATTTTCTTTAAATCAACACTGCACTGCGCTATATATTATCGATATGTAAAATATATTTCAAAATGACCAATAATTTGACTGTAAAAACAGAAAAATAGTTAATGTTCAAGAGAGTCTCAAACAAGATGTTCCCTCCACTGAACAGCTACACAAACTGACGCCAAACCTGGTGTGTTGAGTGGCTGTTTGGCGCGCTAAAAACTAGTTTCCTGTACTTCAATTATGTTCAATAATTGTTAAAATGACTAAAAATTTTAATATAAAACTTTTAAAATTATTGAATAGTATAAACTTCTTGATATTTACTCAGATGGTAATGAATTTAAGCCCTAGAACCGATTACTGTATTGGCGGACTAATACTACAGCTGGTGAACAGGCAAAAACATGTTAGGAAAAATTCATAAGGAATTCGTTAACCGAATTGAATATTCTTATGGAAGGTAATTCGTTAACCGAAATTTCGTTATCCGAGGCGTTCGTTAACCGAGGGATCACTGTATATAAATACACACTACATGCATGCACACACATATAAATACTTTTTAATTTACATTTCTTTGGAAAAAATAATTTCTTGTTCTTACTTTTCGTTTTGGACAGTCCTTACGTTTATGTCCTGAGCGTCCACACATATGACAAGTCAGTACCTGGCCAGCTTGTGCATGACATTTGTGGTCTTGTGGCTGACACCTTGAACATTTTGAGCAATGAATCCACGATGGCTTGACGCACTTCTTGCATAAGTCACAGTGCTTGTAAGTCTTTCCATCCTATGGGTTTTAGGAAAAAATTTAGCATTTAGGATTTTATAGTAAAGAAATACTCAGCTTAATGCAACATGGAGTGAGGGAGAAATAACATTGTCTCATGACAGCCAAGACAATATTTTTCTTAACATAAACAGTCGCCCACCCTTCCTGGTATATACTGTACAGTTATTGCTATTGATTTTATTGTTCAATATGCAAGCCTCCTTTTCTGTCTTGCCATCATAACCCAGTGAGAGATGATTTATGTAATTATAATCAAAGTTTCCTAAAACCTCTGAATTGTGTAAATTTTTTTATGTCATGATGGAAAGACAAGATGAGAGTTTTAAGGGGGAAAGATTGAGTTCAGGTGAAGATCTTGATTGAGCCCTTTTTAAATGTTGGCTTCTGAATGTTAGTTACGTCTACCTGGGAACTGAGTCTACCAGATGACACACTACAAGCTGAAGTCTGCCAAAGTAAGGACTGGTAGCCTTGTTGTCTCGTTTACAATTAAAGAAATGAAAGAACCAATCGATGAAAGTAATTAATCATGAAAGTCATGTTTGATGGTTTTACTCTTGGTACGAGGAGGTAATGAATATATAAAAAATAATAAAATATCTGTGCTTCTTCATGCGTCTGTTCTGTCTAATGACCTTGAGTGTAAGTGTGTGCATAATCTTAGCTGAAGTTTGTAATAATCATGGTATCCAGAACTTACTTTAGACATACATCCATTACACTCGTTACAGTGCTTGTTGTTTAGGCTGACCCAGCGATCACAAGGTTGACAAAAGTGGTAACCCTCGCTCTCAGGTAACGGAAACATTGACTGCGGTCGATTCACAAAGACTCGCACAGCAGAACCATTTTTCATGCCTTTTGGTCCTGAAATACAGAAAACTGAATACAAAGGAAGAACAAAGAGTAAACTTCCACATAGACGAAGATTACAATACAGTGGTCCCTCGGTTAACAAACACAATTCGTTCCAGAAGGTCGTTCGTTAACCGAAACCATTGTTTCAAAAGGATTTTGGGTAACTGGTTCCAGCTCACCGAAAATTACATAAAAAGAAAAAATAAATGCAGTAAAGTACACTTACTTTGTGGTGTGTATGTAGACGGCTCCTGGTTGATGATGATGATGATGGGAATTAGAAGTGGGGGTGGAGGAGAAGAGAAGGAAGTGGGGGTGGAAGAGAAATCACCCCATGTTTCATGCCGTCATTTCACCCATAAAATTTTAAGTTCACTAGGTGTAATTCAAGAATATTTTCTTAAAATAAACACTGCACTGCACTATATATTGTCAATATGTAAAATAAATTTCAGAATGACCAATAATTGTACTGTAAAAAAGTAAAAATAGTTTATGTTCAAGAGAGCCACAAGCAAGATGTTACCTCCACTGATCAGAGATACAAAGTGACGCCTTGCTGGGTGAGTCAAGTGGCTGATTGGTGCACCTAAAACTAGTTTCCTGTACTCCAATTATGTTAAATAAGTGTTCAAATGTCTAAAAATTTGAATATAAAACTTGGAAAATTATTGAATAGTACAAATTCTTGATATTTACTCAAATGGGAACGAATTTAAGCCCTAGAACCGATTACTGTATTGGCGGACTAATATTCCAGCTGGTGAGCAAGCGAAAACATGTTGACATGATTTCGTAAGAATTTCGTTAACCGAATTTTTGTTCGTTAACCGAATTGAAGATTCTTATGGAAGGTAATTTGTCAACCGAAATTTTGTTAACCGAGGCGTTCGTTAACCGAGGGATCACTGTGCTGTACGTAATTGCAATACAGGTAATACAATAAACGACAAGTGTGTTTAAGATGCAACTGTTTATACTGGGCTACAGAAACACACACAAGCTAAAGTATTATAACTGCTGAACAAAACAGACAGTTTGTATTAAATTAGTTACTTAGTTTTGAAGACTTTCTTTACTAGATTACTTTAGTGGAACACCTATGTTATTTTCATAATCATCTGAGATATTTCCATTATAATCTTCGGAGTTAAAGTGTGTGTGTGTGTGTGTGTGTGTATGTGTTTTTACGGGAATTAGCCCACCCGGGCACAGGTCAAACGACCCACAACGGAGCCTGGGGGGCAAAAAAAAAAGAAGAACGGAAAGAAATTGTAAATATAGAAAAAAAGGTTATACTGTATTAATCTACACCACGAAGATGCCGGAAAACCAGCTTTTTAAAGTGAGACAGATTGTAAGAGCATGGAAACACAGAAGAAGGCAGAGCATTCCACAGTTTGGCTGTGTGAGGAAAGAAGGAGGTACTATAATGGGTTATTCTCGTGTGACCGACATCCACAGAGAAACGGTGGGCACCGCGAGCAAGACGTGTGTTACGAACCCACGGCCTTACCGGCGGTACACAGGATGCCAAATCCACCGAACATTGCCCGTTAAAGTACCTGTAAAAGAGAGAGAGTGAAGCAACATTGCGGCGAAGAGAAAGGGAAGAAAGATTGTCGACTAAAGGAGGAGAGTTAATAAGACGAAATGCCTTTGATTCCACCCTATCTAATAGTTGGACAGAAGAAGAGCCACCCCAGATATGAGAGCAGTACTCCAAGTTAGGACGAATGAATCCCTTATATACTTGGAGCAACTGCTCAGGAGTGAAGTAGCTGCGGCATCTGTACAGCATTCCCAACTTATGGGAGGCAGCTTTAGTTATACTAAGGATGTGTGATTTCCAGGACATATTGGAGGAAATGGTGAGGCCTAACATATTTATTTCAGAATTTGGCAGGATGATAGCGTCCTGAAATGTAATTGGTGGGAGATCGTCTGATTTACAAAGTGTAATTGGTGTGTGTGTGTGTGTGAAACACCCACCTGATGAGTACAGTGGATGGTTGTCATAGTCCACCTGGTAGTCGAGCATCGTGAAGTTAGGCAAGTTACTGATGACCTGAGGCTCCATGAAGTAAGGGAAAATGAACAGCACTGAAATGAAAGAATAAAAAACAATTCAAATTTACAAATAACTACACATTGTCTGTACACATTAATATAACTGAAATATCGCTGAAAGAAGAGTGTGAATTCAATGCTTGTATCAAGTTCAAGACCAAGTCTAAAAAGAATTCAATCATGTCTTTAACTACCACCACCCAACAAAATTTTTCAATCCTGTTACTTCCTATTTCTTTAGTTTGCCCCATCTACTCCTAACAACAAACATTCCTATTATATGCAGGGGTAGAAATTCTCATACGCCCGGCTGCCCGAGGCGACCAAAATATCAGAAGGGCGAGTAGATATTAGAAATTTACTGGTTTCTAATTGCCTGGTAGGCGACTAGCATGTCAGATTAGCAGTATCTAGGAGCTATCTAGGAGTTTCGAAAAAAAAAATTTTTTGACAGTCTGCTTTACCATAAGGAAGTGCTTAGTGCCCAGTTTATAAAAAGCATTGCAAGAGCAAACGTGTATGGTACACGTGAACCCACATACAGTCGACCCTCGTTAATTCGGACCCCTTTAATACGGATTTCAGATAAATCGGACGAAATCTGAACTGTCCATATCAAATTTCTGGTTCTGGGATTGTCCCAGTTGCAATTGGGGTTGCAATTTCAAATTCTGTGTCATTACTAAGAAATAATGAAGTCACTGGTGTACTGCACTCTGAGATTAAGAGAAAACGGACGACTCAGGCGTCCTGAAGTGAGAGAAAAAGGACTTCTTTGACGGGGCACTCAAATAAAGAGACATAGCTACATGTTTTGTGGACTACCCACTTTACAGTAGCCTTTTCATCACTTTGTAATAAACCTCGCCATGCCTATGTGTTTCTGATGATTACCATAACATTATATATTTATATATTTAGCGGTTGTACAAACACAAGGCCTCACACATGCCACTCAGACTGACAGATTTGACAAGTTTTACCAACCATAAAGACAGTTGAAGCTTTAAACATCACTCACAATGGATCTTGAATATTCTAACTGTAATCAGACATACCTAAGTTGCCTCAACAATTGCAACCCCAGTTGCAATTTCAAATTTTGTGTCATTACTAAGAAATAAATAAGTCACTGGTGTACTGCACTCTAAGATTAAGAGAATACGGACGACTCAGGCACCCTGAAGTGAGAGAAAACGGACTCCTATGATGGGGCACTCAAATAAACATACACATAGCTGTATAATGCAATATTATGCAATATTAACCCCTAAATCGGTTAATTCGGACAATCAGCTAAAACGGACACCCTTCCCCCCTTATTAGTCCGTTTTAACGAGGGTCGACTGTACTTGGTCGTTGTGCCCTGCTGCTCCCATGAGTTGCCAAAGGGGATTGTTTGATATGTGGAAGAATGTCCATTGTGGTCTATGGGGCATCTGTCCTCCTCACCATTAACTTATGTTTAAAGAAGGAGACCACTGAGTCCTCAACATGACACAAAGTTAGTTCAGTTTTTTTCCACTTCTGGGTGCTTTGAAGCCAGTTCCCTGAACTTCTCCCAGTGGTAAATCACATCTTTCAACTGTTTAGCTGACATATGGTCATCACTTTCAATTTCCTCCTCACCACTGTCGGCCTCTAACTGTAACATCTCATCCAGTTGCTTCAAGTCATCAGGAGTAAGTTCGTCCTCATGAGACATCACAAGCTCTTCCACATCCTCCTCCTCCACTTCAAGGCCCAATGACTGACCAATGGACACAATCTCCTGGTCAAGCTCTGTTTCTTCCTCAAATCCCTCAAAATCATGGACTACTGATGGCCACAGTGCTTTCCATGAAGAATTGAGGGATCTAGTGGAGACTTCTTGCCATGATGACACAATCAATTTTACAGCCTCCAGGATGTTGAATTGTGTCTTCCAGAAATATTTCAGTGTTAGTTCAGGATCACTGGAAGTTGCCTGATGACACCTCCTAAACATTTGCTTCATGTACAACTTCTTGAAGTTGCTGATCACATTCTGGTCCATTGGCTGTATGATTGATGTAGTGTTTGGAGGCAAAAACAACACTTTCACAAAGTCAAATTAATATTCCAAATTTCTGGCAAGGTCAGGGTCATGACCAGGAGCATTATCCATGAGGAGAAGAGCCTTTAAAGGGAGTTTATTGGTGGTTAGGTAGCTCTTGACAGAAGGGCAAAACACATCAACAGCCCATTCATTAAAGAGCTGTCTTGTCACCCATGCCTTACGGTTGGACTTCCAATAAACTCCAAGCTTTGTTCTTACCACTTTCTGTTGCTTGAACACCCTGGGGTTTTCAGAGTGGTAGACAAGCATAGGCTTCAGTCGGAAATCCCCTGAAGCATTGGCACCAAGCAATAGAGTGAGACGGTCTTTCATGGGTTTATGCCCAGGTAAAGAGGCTTCATCTCTGGTGATGAATGTTCTTTTGGGCATCTTTTTCCAGAACAGCCCAGTTTCGTCCACATTGAACACATGCTGTGGAAGATTATTTTCTTCTTCCATCGGTTTTTTAAATTCATCTAAAAACTTTGCTGCCCCTTCCTTATCAGCACTAGCAGCTTCACCATTCCTAACAACACTGAAAATGTCACTTCTTTTCTTAAATTTTTCGAACCAGCCTTTGCTGGCCCGAAAATCTTCAAATTCTGTGCCTGAAGAACCAGGTTGATCTGCCTTTAATCCAGATGATAAGGAACCTCTCAGTTTCTGCCATTAGGGATCTACTTTTAAACACTCTTGTAGATTTGTCTCTCACTTTCTTCTTTAAATTTGTCTTTCTGTGCAAGATTTGTCAACACAGTTGATGTCGACATGCCATATTATTTGCATAGCGCATTTGTTCTAATGCCTTGTTCATGTTTTTTTATGATTTCCTGCTTGGTTTGGATTGAAATCGCTTTTCTTGATCTCTTAGGCCCCATGCTGGATTCAAACAATGTCAACACGTGCTTTTTAAAGTTAAATTTGTTGTAAATAAAGAATATTTTCTTTAAAATAACACTGCACTGCGCTATATATTGTCAATATGTAAAATAAATTTCAAAATGACCAATAATTTGCTTGGAAACACAGAAAAAAAGCATTTAGTTGAAGAGAGTCTCAAGCAAAATGTTACCTCCAGTGAAAACAGAGAGAGACTAATGCCTGTCTGGTGTGTTAAGAGGCTGGATGCCGCGCATTAAACTAGTCACTTTACCTTCAATTATGTTCAATAATTGTTAAAATTATTAAAAAATTTAATATTAAACTTTTAAAATTATTGAATAGTATAAACTTCTTGATATTTACTAAAATAGTAAGGAATTTAAGCCCTAGAACCGATTAATGTATTGGCGGACTAATACTACAGCTGGTTGACTGCCCAGTGCAAGCCAAAACTTGTTGAGTTCGGCTCGTAAGAAACTCGTTAACCGAGGGGTTGCTCATTAACCGAATTTAAGAATCTTATGGGAGGTAACTCGTTAACCGAGGCGCTCGTTAACCGAGGCGCTCGTTAACCGAGGGACCACTGTACAGTGAGTTCTGCTATAACGCGTGTCTTGATAACGCGAATTTGCTCTAACGCGATTTATGAATAGAGGAACGATATTTGTATAACGCGAACGCTTGTTTGCTGTAACGCGATTTTTGCTTACTATTTCTCCAATTTTGTGGTATTAACTGTGAAAATGGTAAAGAAGAATATCTCCAAGAAGCGTTCTGATGATAGAATTCCCGGTGATTATCGTTACATTCATATTTTTTCAAGGTAAAGTGTTACATTTACTGTATGATTTCATTATTAGATATGAATGTAACATTTATTTATACTGTGCTATCCTTTGTGTTAGGCTAACTACTAAATTTTTTCGATTTCAAGTAATCTGCACCTAACCCTATTTTCTCCATAAGCCCTGTTATTTCTATTACGCGATTTTCTATAACACGATATTTTACAAGAACACAACTATCGCGTTATAGCAGAACTGACTGTAGTATAAAAAAGCAAAGACTTGTGTCTGGTAAATGCACAACAAAGCACCAAATCTAGAAGTTAGGGAAATTCACAGTCAAAAGGATGGAAATTAAAATGCTTGAATTTATTGCTGAAGATTACCTGGCTGTTATCTTTAAGTATCAGTAATTAACATGAAGACTTTTACTTTCAGAGGAAGAGAGACGATACATGACCTTCATACACTTGTCCCTGACACTGTTTGTTATTACCATCCAAGGTAGACAGTGTAAATAGTCTGTCGTGCAAAATGTATTGTCCTAATATTATTAGAATCTTTTAACCTTCTGTCACACTCTGAAATATTTTGTCCTCATTTTCTTGTAAACCTTACTAAAACATTGAATCAGCCAAGTACTGTATGTGCTCTCTACCAAAAACACAACACTAGCTTTTAGCACTTTTCAGAACTAATTAATATCCTACAGCCAGTCAAAGTGTTGTTTAATAGTTTTTGTGTAGAATCACAGAATTATGAAAGAGTAAATAACAATGTCACATGAGAGAGAATGTTAAATTTCTAAGCTACCAAAATAATTGTTTGTTACACAGTGAAACACACTGGAGGCACGAACAACTTTATACATTAGCCAGTTGTGACAACTGACCTGGCAGCTGTGTCTGAGAGTGTACACCACAGGCTTTTTTCCATTCCTCCTGGATCTTGTTTAAGTTATGAGCGAGCAACTCCATCCTACCACCAAAAGGTGGATCAGAAACTATTACCAAATCTGAAGAAAAAGACAACATCTTACTTTGATTTATCTATAATTATGACATCTTAATATGCTACATTTACACCTGTCACTGATAACATGTACAGGTTGACAACCCTTTATCCGAAATTCCGAAAACCGAAAAGCTCTGAAAACCGAAAGTTTTTTGTGGAGCTTTTTTTTTTTTTTTTTAACAGGGATTAGCCCACCCAGGCATAGATCACTGACCCACATCGGGGCCTGGGGAGCAAAAATGTAATAGTAATAATAATTATTCATCATAAATAAAAATTTTAATTAAAAAATACACCAAAATAAAATAATAATGACAATAATAATAATAATAAAATATAATAATAAAATGTATAATAATAATAATGATGATAATAATAACAATAATACTGTATTAATAAAATAATAATAATAATAATAATAATAATAATAAAGAAATACAAGAATGAAAAAAAGATATAAAGTGAGAAACATGACCTAGACCTATGAATTATTATTATTATTATTATTATTATATTTTCGCCCCCCAGGCCCCAATGTGGATCAGTGACTTGTGCCCGGATGGGCAAATACACTGAAAAAAATAAATAAATAAAAAATAACCATTCTGAAAACCGAAAAATTCCGAAATCCGAAATGTCTCTGGCCCCAAGGATTTCGGATAAGGGATTGTCAACCTGTACTGTTCATTAGAGCATGAGTAATGTCTTTAAACATTAACATACCCTAAAATTCTTCATTCTAAAATATCTCACACTAAGAAATCTAATGCTTACATCAACCTAGTTTCTTGTTACAGCTATACTGCAGATTACTTACTCTCACATCCCAAGATGAACTTTTGGTACATGGTCTTCGCCTTTTGTCCATCGAAAAAGTGATGATTGAACATGTTGTATCGGATGAAGCGCTCAGGTGAGAAGAATGAACACTGTCAAAAAACATTACACAAAGACATATAACACAATTTCCTTGATGCAATATTCTACTTTTCTTTGTAATTTAGAAAAGAAATACTAGAATGAAATAATGGGGAGAAAGTAGTAGGTCATAATCTCACATGGTGGTTCCTCTATGGACAACAATGGTCTTCCACATACTGTACACTGGCTACAACAGAGCAGTCTTACTCATGATGTAGTTACCTCAAGGAAGTTACTGCCAATGAAGAAATACCCCCTTGGGATGCAGGTACTGTACATACATAAGTGACTGCTGACTCACTACAGATTTGTTCTTAATTAATTATGAGAAACTGCACAATTAAACAAACTCCTTACACTTCTGTACAGTATATTTCTCCATACAGGTGTTGGTGCCTTGAATTTCTAGGAATACAGTTAAATTGGAGTTAGCTATAATGTGAAACAGCTGCCATTTGCTTCTAATATATAATGAGAATGTGTGAGAAAGAATGAGGATTACCTTAAAAATTGAACACAAGGAGGAAGTAAAAGTAGTTAAGGTGATAAAAGAAGCAGTGGACACTAACAATCTTACAAGAAAAGATGTACTGTAGTTTGGAAATAATACATAAGACTATTAATACAAACTATCATGTGGTTTGCACTGGAGAAAACAGCCATTAGAAGCAGATACTGATCACTCCATTAAACTATGAATCAAAATCAACCACAAAAATAATCATGACATCTTTATGACATGTTAATCATCAGTGTTTCTCTATACAGTAGTACCAATGATACAATAATATGTCATAAATAATTCTTTTTACAATGGGTATCTACACAATAATTCTTCGTTCATTTATTTACAAACATTAAAATTCTAAACACTGAGATATTAAATGCATACAGTCAGCTACACTTATTACTGGTACAGTAGCTGGAGTATTTTGTGAGATGTGCCAACTGTAGAATGCTATCTAGCATTCTTAGTCTGGCTACTATTGTGAAGTTCCTTAGGGCCATTCTGGGAGTTTTAATATGATGTAAACAAACACAGAGGTGCCACATCTCTCAAAATCCACCAGCTACTGTGCCAGGCATTTGTGTAGGTGACTGTACATCACAGCGAGCACAAGAGACAACAGGCCCCCCCCCAAATTCGCGGGGGTTAGGTTTTCAAAATGGCCGCGAATCGCCAAATCCGCGAATAGCATATGCTGACTAGGGGGGGGCATTTTTACTTGTTTACAAAGAAATGTAAATTCCCTTTATGTGTATGCCCTTAGGACAATTATTTCTTTCACCTGTAATATAATAATAATAATAATCAGAAACAAGACACTCCTCAAGTCCGTGCTTTATTACTTTATTAATAAAGCACAGACTTGAGGGTAGACCGTCATATTTTTAATAAACTTGTTTCTGATTATTTGTGAGAGAATTTTCCCAATATTATTTATTTGTATGTGTTTTGTGTGTGTGAGTCAACACACACACACACATATATACAATACAGATACAGGAGATTATTGTCTCTAGAACGAATGGCTCCCTGTCCCAGCCGCAAAAATGCCGGCAACTTTAAAACTACCTACAGACATTCTTAGGTACATCAAGAGTGTCATCCGCGAATAATAGAGGACTGCGAAAAAAAAATCCGTGAATTTTGGGGCCCCTTGTACTCACATATCTGTCATCAATGTCCATCATGAGTGAGGACATGTTGAGGTGCGGACTGTTGGTAATGGCTTCATGAATGCGTGGGGCACCAACACACACAACTCTTGAGGCCTTTAAGTTCTGTAGCATACCCACAATGATGTCAACACTGCTGCTTGCAAAGAGATACTGAGCTTCCAGCTTTGCACTCTCCTTTGGTGGCAAAAACTGAAAATGAACACATAACATGAACAAGAATTCATACACGTTTCTCTATAAATAACTATGACGTACTGTAGAGGTAAATATAAAATTCTTACTTTTGTTTAAGCTGACTAAAAAAGTGTAATTCATTCAACTTCTTGAGTATAAAATGTTTATATATATGAATAAAAGTAAGACAGAGTTGAGTGTTGAGCATAGAAGTAATGATTTGTAATGTACGAGTAGCTAATGTATAGAACTTACACACAAGTTACTGAAGTTTAGCACAGTACATGTACCTAGAGAAAAAAGATAAATACAGTACTGCAATAAAAACAATTCCTGAACTAAAATGATCAACATTATCATTATTATTAATATTCCTATTACTGTATTACTATTATTATTATTATTACAGTATTATTAATGAGTGAATCCCTCACTTACCGTTGAAGGAGAACAGAGATGCTTGTTGGTGATGGGGGAGATGAGAACACATGAGTTATGATCTTGCCTTTCATTTTTCCTCAATAACGTTGAACAAGAAGTACAGTAACGTCTATCAGCAGCTGCCAAGTCCTTTATATCTTCCAAACTACGGTGGTGAAGCAGACATACAAAAATGTTCATATTACTTTAAAATTTTTTGACATGCATCATTACATTTTTAATAATGAATACAAAGATGATTGATACTATAATGACTTGACTGTGAGAGGAGATGTGACCTTATTGTTCATACAGCATCATGCCTCTGTTATGCTCATAACCATCACTCTACAACAGTAAGGATATATAGTACTGTATGCTCAGTGGTGGGCACAGCTAAACGAAAAGATAGCTTCACTAACCACTAATCTGCTAACTAAAAAGTTAACTTCGCTAATGCTAAACAGCTAAAAAAAAATAGCGGAAGCTAACGCTTACCGCTAACTTTTATTATATGAGTTTAGCTTCTTTTTTTGGGGGGGGGCTCTAAAACCCTTAAAAACAGACCTAGAGAGCTGAAATTTTCATATGTTGTCTTGTAGCTTAGACATAGAGCTTTCCAAAAAGGTATAGCATGCCAAGATCAGATGATCAAGGTGTACACAAATAATTAAATGAACAAATTAAATTAAACATTAGTTTACATTCAAGTTTCAACATATACTTTATAATCTTTATTTACTGTACGAAAAGACAGAAAGCATTAAACGAATCCAAAAACTATAGTACTGTATAGCATAGGTAGCAAATAGCATCATGCCAAGATCAGATGATGATCAACTTATCAAGGTGTACACTGTACACAATTTCACAAATAATTAATTTGCATTATCATACAACCTGTCGGCCTTATTCATTATTCATGTAAATATACAATACCAATCACATACACATTATACCAGTGCATTTTTATATAACTTATTGTTGGTCTTAGTCATGTAAATAAACAGAAAACTCTAAACTTTAATGAAAAGTAAGTTTTTAGAAAATTTTGTTTGGCGCACACCTTGGATGACATCCTGGTTATGAACTTATGCAGTACTTAGCATAACCAAATATATTGACACAAAAAAATCCTAATTAAATTAACAAATAAATGAGAAATGAAATTATACATTAGTTTACAATTACATTCTATGATTCTTTCAACATACACTGACAGTCTTTATTTACATGTACTAATACGCAGTCAGCCAAGCGTGCCTGACTGTCTGTTGGAGACACGTGTCGCGGCGTCACACGCTTACAACAGACAGGAACAAACATGTATAAATTTTGTTAGCGGAACTAAAATTAGCGGAAGCTAATTGGTCCGCTAATGGTTTCCAAAGTTAGCGAAAACGCTAATCCGCTACAAGAAAGTTAGCTTCGCTAATTAGCGGTTAGCGGAACCGTGCCCACCACTGTGTATACTATACACTGGATACTTAAATATTATCCTCCCATTTACCATTTATATCTTTCCTTGTGTGACCTTACAGGGCTGGATTCCTTAACCACTTGATCCCACAACTCTTTCTTACTACTTGTTATTTTCTGATCTGCCCAGTGGAAAAATGCACAATCACGTCGGTCCCGACAAGCAGAGCAGGCATAGAACTGACGGCTCTGTCCGTTGCTTTGGAATCTTTCAAATAGTAGAGTGGGGCCTGTTAAAACAAGATTAAACAAGCTTATTGTATTCTATAATTGCATAACAGTACAGTACATATTAAACAGTAGACAATAAACATCCCGGGTATATATATATTGTACTCACTACAGAATTTAAAGTTCCTTCTTATTTCAAATGTTGGATCATGACCCAAATATTCCCATTGTATATATTATATTAGTGACTGGGAAGACGAAAGTTAAGTTTACAGGGTGAGGTGGAGTGAGTAGAGAACTAAACCCAGGTGTTAAGTGTTCGTCCAACATTGTGTTATAATCATGGCATAAACTACTGTACATTAATGAATAATGAATGATGATACTGTAGTTTATAAACCATGTAGCTACTGTTTACACGTGTTATGCTCAATATTGATTTACGGGTGTCTATAACAGAAACTATTATTAATTAAAGCAATATGAACAAAGCAAATATAACCTAACCAAACAATAATCTTTATGTGAAACAAACCGAGACGGAGATTAGGTAAAATTATCGTTTCGGTCATCCCAATGTTTTTCCGACAGTTTTTGACGAGTTTTGAATGATTTTGATCTTACCTAACCTACCCATACCAACCTAACCTAACCTAACCTAACCTACCCATACCAACCTAACCTAACCTAACCTACCCATACCAACCTAATCTATCCTAACCTAACCACAGAACCCACGAATTATATTTAACCAAACCTAAATTATTAATATTCCCCACATGACTGAAACGATAATAATAATGGAGAATTCTTCACGATATAAAATTTACCTGTTATTAAAAAATTAGCTCAAGTTGGTTATATTGCCAAGGTAAGGTAAGTTTAAAGTCAAAGAATACGACTGGGAGCCCAAAAGACACATTCACCATCATATTTTTTTGGAGGAATATATATTTAAGTTAAAAAAGCTATATATTACAGGTACTAGAGCTAGCATATAATATTTACCATGTATACACAATGGGTTATCCTCAATGTTGTTAATTACTACATCCACACCGAGCTTTCCTATATTGGCCATGTTAAGATCTCCTATATTTTGTTATATATAAAGTTTACTAAAGATTTCTTCATTCCTTCACATTACTCTGTCTTCTCCTCACATCTTCCTTCTCTTTACTGTACTCCTCCTTATCTAACTACTTAAACCACATTTCAGTTCTCTCAACATCTGTAATCTTCGTTTTTCCTCTTTTCTTCACTAATGTTAACCTCTTTTCCTTTCACTTGGTATTATCACGTTGTTGTTATCATCAGCCAGTTCTTGTACAGGTAATCCTACTTCAATCTTCATAACCCCTTTAGGTACTGGTATGACGTCACATTACAGTAATAAATATTAACTTGTGTTTTTAGTGTTTCAATAAGCAGTAGGCAGGAGGTACTACCGCCTGGGAAGATATTGGAAGCATAATGTGTTGGCTAATGGAAGACCCTTATAGCATCACAAAAATTTTGACTAAGTCCCAGGGGCTCAATTGTTTCTCTTACTTTAATAACAGAACAGATACTGATCAGTTTTATTTTTTCTATTTCTGTATTTAATATATGGTTTTTTTTTTCTTTTTGCCCCTCAGGTCACGTTTTTTTAAGTTTAACAAATTTATTGGCAGAGCTTGTAGTACAGTTTGCCTATTCTGAGTAATTCAGTCAGGTCTTGACACTGAGGGTGGTATCACTTCTCACTGCCACGCAGGACAGAGGTTCACACACAAAGAAATACATCATATTCATTAACAACTATAAATGTATAAAGGTCAGGTTCATATGGGTAATGTC
Organism: Homarus americanus; assembly: GCF_018991925.1. NCBI lineage: Eukaryota > Metazoa > Arthropoda > Malacostraca > Decapoda > Nephropidae > Homarus > Homarus americanus. Next base: position 4,402,683 of record NW_024718183.1, read on the forward strand.
ACTGTTCACTGCCATGCAGGACAGAGGTTCATACACAAAGAAATACATCATATTCATTAACAACTATAAATGTATATAGGTCAGGTTCATATGGGTAATGTCACTGTTCACTGCCATGCAGGACAGAGGTTCGTACACAAAGAGTTGCATCATATTCATTGACAGTACATATACATATATGTAAACACACACACACACACACACACATACATACATATCCGTATATACATACACATATACATGTACACGTACATATACATGCACACACGCACACATACATACATATACGTCGGTCAGATTCATGTGGGTAATGTCACTTTTCACTGCCATACAGGACAGAGGTTCGTACAAAAAGAATGGTCACGATGTGTGTTGGTGACCTTGTGGGGTATGGTGATGTTTGTGTTCTCACTCAGGATGGGATGGAGAAAGGAAACTCACAATGTGCTCTCTGTATACATGTTGTATTGGATGTACAATGTAGCTTGGTGCTGGGAAGGCAGCATGGTTACAAGCGTGATGTAGAGAGAGCTGGTTGGTGAGGGTGCTCAGAGGAGGACAGCTTGTGGGTCGCCATGCTCGCCGGCGGGAGCGAGGACCGCCAGGCAGGCGGAGGTGGTGTAGCTTGCTGAGGCTGTAGCTAGAAGAAGAGGGAGCTGGTTGGTGAGGATGCTCAGAGGAGGACCAGCTTGTGGGTCGCCATAATCTCCGGCGGGAGAGGACCGCCAGGCAGGCGGAGGAGGAGGAGGTGTTGCTGGCTGGTTGGTGTAGGTAGAAAGAGAGAGATCACCACGAGGTCAGGTCTTTTATAGCGGAGGTAGGCGTGGGTAGATAGTTGACCCCCGCTCCGTGGGCGGCGCTGGTTGACCTAGACCACAAGGCATACACTGGGGAATTCATGGGGTCGGCTATGCAGCGACAAACAGCGTTTGTAGGGGAGAAATCCACTACAATACTCCCTCCTTCCCTCCAGGCGGTGTAGGAGACTTGTTGTCTGCAGGGTTGCACAGTACATGTGAGGCAGAACGGGCGGTGCATGCCTTATGTGAGACAACGGCGATGGCGTGGATGAGCCGGTCGCTAGAGACAACTGTCTAGATACACAATATCTGTGGGAGTAGAGAGGGAGAAAAAGGGTGTGTGGAGGCGATGAATGTTGTGCTTCCCTCACGGCAGGTACAGAGTCGTCAGATGCGCCTGCTGGGGTGTGTGGGCCTGGGTCAGGAGCAGGGGCTGCGTCAGCAGAAGCGGATGAGGGATCGTGACAGCAGCTGGGTCCACGACAGCAGCCGGGTGCAGAACATTAGCAGGGAGTACCTGAGGGAGAAAATAGGGGTGTGTGGGTCTGCACTCAGGCGCAGGGGCCGCGTCAGGAGAAGCGGCAGGGGGTACTGCTGGGCCGGGGGCGGCGTCTGAGGCAGGACGGGTGTGTTGGTCCGCGTCAGGAGCAGGGGCCACATCAGGGGCGGCAGGGGGTACTGCTGGGCCGGGTGCGGCGTCTGAGGCAGGACGGGTGTGCTGGGGTCGGTAGGACGTGGTGCTTGGGGCAGGAAGAGGAGCTGGTGTCTGCTTAGAGAAGCAGTGCTGCTCTAGGGTGTCTAACCTGCGGTGTAGAGACAGTAGCTGTAGAGCCGATGAGAGCTGCTTCTTGGTTGATAAGCCAGTCTTCCATGTTGCTTGAAGACTGGGAGCGTGATTTGTTTCTCCTCCATCCTGTGTGAGTGCGAATCTCCGGGGGTCACCATTTGTGGGGAACAGGTGATGTTTGTGTTCTCACTCAGGATGGGATGGAGAAAGGAAACTCACAATGTGCTCTCTGTATACATGTTGTATTGGATGTACAATGTAGCTTGGTGCTGGGAAGGCAGCATGGTTACAAGCGTGAGGTAGAGAGAGCTGGTTGGTGAGGGTGCTCAGAGGAGGACAGCTTGTGGGTCGCCATGCTCTCCGGCGGGAGCGAGGACCGCCAGGCAGGTGGAGGAGGAGGAGGTGTTGCTGGCTGGTTGGTGTAGGTAGAAAGAGAGAGGTCACCACGAGGTCAGGTCTTTTATAGCGGAGGTAGGCGTGGGTAGATAGTTGATCCCCGCTCCGTGGGCGGTGCTGGTTGACCTAGACCACGAGGCATACACTGGGGAATTCATGGGGTCGGCTATGCAGCGACAAACAGCGTTTGTAGGGGAGAAATCCACTACAACCTGTGCCCGAGTGGGCTAAGACCCCCCCCCCCAAAGAAAAGAAAAAATTATATATTTATATATATATATATATATATATATATATATATATATATATATATATATATATATATATATATATATATATATATATATATATATATATATACAGATAGACCCCGACTTACGACGGGGTTAGGGACCCAAATCCAAGTCGTAAGTCCGACATAGATAAAAAAAAAAATTTTTTTTTTAAATAAATAATCTACAATGAAATACAGTACAGTAAAAGTAATGAATAATGAGGAATGGATACAGTGTGACAGCACTTACCTTTAATGTAGTCAGCTGAATGCACATGGGGCCCCCATAATTTTCTAATTATACATGGAGACTACATTAACTGGAAACGTTTCGGTATAGAAAATGCGTGTGTCATTTGAGAAATTTTTTTTTTTTCGTCGTTTTTTAATGTATATATATATATATATATATATATATATATATATATATATATATATATATATATATATATATATATATATATATATATATATATATATATATATATATGTATATATATATATATATATATACAGTTGGTCCTCATATTACGCGGTTAATGTAACCCGGAGGGTCCCGCGGAAAGTGAGGAACGCGTAAAGTGAACAACATAACATATGGGATTAATTGAAATGGAGTCCAGGCCGATCCCCAAACTCCACTTTTTGACGACACATAACTATGTTGCAGTAAAAATTTTATCTTAACTTTATGATGGTATGAAAAAACAAGTAATATAGAAGAGGTTAGGTTAGGAAAGATAAAGGTTAACATAGGAAAAATGAAGGTTACCTTAGAGAAACTAAAAGTTAGGTGGAACACTTACGGTAGTAGAAGAGATGGGTCGGCATACGGGGATGGAGGCTGGTTCCGAGGCAGAGGGCAGATTACTGGCCCTCAGGTGAATCACCATTACTAGGTGAATCATCATCACTGTCACTTACAGTTGTCAGGGCTTCCCTGACAAATCCCTCAAAGTCAACTTCACTGTCACTATCACTGGCTTGGGCTGGCTGTGGTGGGTTGCGGGTGAAGAAATCTGTTATGCTTTGCTGACGGCTGGCGTTGATGTTGTCGTGATACACCTTGATGTACAGTTCCATAGCCTGCACCAGCCGGTTATGGAAGACTTCATAGCGGTCATCGTCATTGTCGCGGGAAAGGAAGGACTTCATCTTCTCTGCACACTCCATGGCACCCTTAATATCACTATGACTTAAATTGTGTTCTTCGGAGACTGCCGCACCTTCTTCCTCCTCTTCACTGGCGTGTTCTTCTTCCAACATCTCGTCGGCAGTCACTTCAGGATTTCTGATCACCTCCAGGATGTCGTCGTCGGTAGTCTCGGAGAAGCCTGGAACTGTAACAGTCTGCGCAGCTTCTCTGGCAAGGTCCACTGCTACTGCAACAGTCTGAACCTCACCAGTCACAGATTGACTCCTCCTCTCACCTGGTATTCCATGCAACACATGTCTCCATGCGTGACGAATTGTAGCAATAGACAGCTGATCCCATGACTCCACCAAGATGTCCACAGCTTTCTTGATGTTAAATACTCTCCAGTGATAACGCAACAAAGACGCACTGCGCAACCTTACCGCGCCGCTTGCCCAAGCGGAGGGAGGAGGAGGGAGAGGCGAGGAGCACAGGCAGGCAGGCGGGCGGGTGGCGCGTGGCGCGTGGGGAAAATCTAAAAATAGCGTCGCGCCGGACACTCTCCGCGTAATGGCGTTCGCGACCGCGGAATGTAAGAATGTTAGGTTCTGGCAAGGCACCGCGTTAACGGTGAAACGCGGAATGCGGGACCGCGTAATATGAGGACCAACTGTATATATATATATATATATATATATATATATATATATATATATATATATATATATATATATATATATATATATATATATATATATATATATATATATATATATATATATATATATAATACAATTACCAGTAGTTTAGAAAAATATTCGTCTACCTCATCACAGTTTCTTGGATATTTATGCCAAAGTAAGTTTGAAACACCTTCTGAGGTAACAACTGTATACACAATGTTGCTTTCCTTTACCGATAAACTACCTCATTAACAAGGCTGGGCAGTTTTGCCTTGAGAACAACACCTTCTGCCTCCCCAAAATGTTCTTTACAACACAATATTGTAGTCTTTCTTACCTAACAGGAATCTATCATTAGCAGTAGCTTGGTGTAGCAGCTTACACACTCACACATACTTGGCTTGGTTAGGTCAAGCTTTGTTAAGTTAGGTTAGGCTTGGGTTGGTTAGGTTAGGTTAGGTTGGGTGTGTGTGTGTGTTTTGCTTTACTTTACTTTATCGTCTTCACCACTGATCAGATCGGCCTGTTAGCCACTTTTGCAGTCAGTCATGTATGTTACACACTGTTGTCAAGTACTGTACTGTACTGGTTCCTGAATGCATCTGTTACTGTACCAGTGTTGGTCAAGTATGGTCTTGAATGAGCTCACACTCAGTGTTGTCACAATGCTCTCTGGTAGATTGTTCCAAAAGTTCACAATTTTCACTCCCAAAAAGTTTACCCTGACATTTTTCTGAATTTGTGACTGCTTCAACCTTAAGCCGTGACCTCTAGTGGGGTGTGCATCCGCCAGCTCCAGGTATGAATACTCGAAACACTCGACTGAGTAATGGCCCAGGAGGTGTTTATAAACTCTAATAAGGGACTTGCCTGCCTATAACTTAAGCACAATTCCTCAAGAACCTTACTAAGGTGAGGAAATACTATGGAGTAAAAAAAATGCATTATACATTTAATATATTTGTCAAAACAACTTTATTATCATTGAAATAGTTTGTGTATGAATATAAACATGATTCAGAATTATCCTGAATAACAAGGATAAATTTATTTCATCAAAGACAATCTACAGGCTTTGGTATCACGGTACAGAGGCACTGGTGTATAAGTGTGAGCAACTCATTATTATTATGACCAATCTCAGCAGTTTTCAGTATGTGCTGCCTGTGGAAGATCACAAGGTGAAGCAGTTGGTCACTAAGACATAAACAATGGCCACAAGGAATACATCTTGTATTATGGCACAATTAATTTGATTAATTAATCACACAAGTACAAATCATATTAAAAGCCAGTTACATCATTGTCTGTTGCATAAGAACATTCAGCACTCACTATTAATTACATCTGATCAAAGCATTCATGTTGAATACAGGAAGAACAAGCAACTTGACTAGAACTGTTTTATTTTTCAATCTTATTGTATACAACAACTCACACACTGTCTCTCATCCATATTTGTTGAGTAAATACTCCTACAGCTTCATCCACACATAAAACACACATACAGCAACATGTATACACAGGTTAAAACCATGATTTTATATTATAACTACAACCCTGGCTAATAGTCTCACAAGAATGGTTGTTGACTCACATTTTCTTCTTTTAAGAAGAAACATTTTAAAAATATTGACTTCTGGAGTAGGAAAATACAGTTACATTAAACAATACAAAATAATGGATAACTAAAATATTTCCTTGTGAAATCTTTACGAGCACTATTTGGACAGAGATGGAAATGCCAAAATTCTTTGTATAAAAATAACATGGCAGGTTTCCGGGGATTTGCTGAGGCACTGATAAAATAATTTGGTAATTGTAGGTTATGTATCTAAGCTACTGTGCCGAGTAGCACTTATATATGTAATCACGTGGCAACACTGCACGAGTTATGTGGCAACATTGCCCCGAGGCTGCCATATGGCAAGGCAGTCTCAGTCTGACTCTGAGAGCCGTGCATGGCACACGCAAGTCAGACTGAGACTGCCTTGCCATATGGCAGCCTCGGGGCAATGTTGCCACATAACACATGCAGTGTTGCCACGTGATTACATATATAAATGCTACTCGGCACAGTAGCTTAGATACATAACCTACAGTAATAAAAAGAGCAAACTTATTCATCATATACAACTTGAGATAGCAGGACAAAAGGTAAAGTAAACTTGAAATGAAATGCACCCATAAGTACAGTACAGTATAAAACACTTCAACTTATGACACTCTGTTAGCTTCATGGCTCAAACACCTGTTCTTGTCATAAAAAAAATAATCCATAAAAAAATATTAAATAGTCTTGCAATGTTTGTTTTTTTATTCCTCTATGAAATGGTCTGTGGTCCTAACGACGCCACCTGCATCCTGCGGCCGGCTTCTTCCGCTGTCTTTTGTCGGCTTTCCGTGATCTGCAGAGCTCTCATTAACTGAGCATTTTCCAGGTACAGTTCCTTAACAAGAGAATCACTGCGACTTGCTTTACTTAACTGCAACAGAAATTTTAAATACATCATTAACTGAGCTACAATGTTATGTATACAGTGAAACCTCTATTTAATGGACTATACAGTATAGCAGAGTGCAGCCCATTATATGTGAAACCTTCACATAACGGACTGTACCTGTCAGATTTATGTCCGTTAAATGGAGGTTTTTACTGTAAAGTGTATTATGAAAAGTCACTTGAAGAACAAATTTCTCACAAGTCTTATGAAGTCTAGTGTGCTGACTTGGTTTAGTCTTACTCATGTCTCTAAAAGTTTACTCAAATAATGATTAACATGACCAATAAAATATCCTTCTATAAATGAAATCAGCCATATTCCTTACCTGGTCCTTGTACTTAGCAATGTGTTGACCAAGCATCTGCTGGGTGGCTGCCATCATACTCTCCAGGTTCTGTACTTCAGCAGCATGTTGTTCCCTTGTGACTGAAGAAAAGTGCAAGATATACAGGACAATTAGACTTTGGGAAGCTCATTGGGGGACAAATCTCTACCCTGACAATATATATATATATATATATATATATATATATATATATATATATATATATATATATATATATATATATATATATATATATATATATATATATATATATATATATATATATATATATATATATATATATATATATATATATATATATATATATATATATATATATTTATATATATTATATATCCTATATATTAATTAAAGGTATATATTTAGGAGGCATTATCCCAGTCAATGCAATGTTTATTATCCCTCAAATAACGAACAGAGCATTGGATTCCTGGCCTGTCCTAACACTGTATTTATGTTGTTTAAGTCTAGTTATAAGATCTTTACCTGTTTGGCCTAAGTAAAACATATTACATTCCTTGCAAGGGACTTTATAAATGCAGCCATTTGTATTATTGGGGGAATTCTTGATTAACATCTGTTTAACAGTGCATGGGTTTTTAAAGCCACATTGACGTTCCAGGTTTTTAGTTGTAAAGGAATTTGAGAGAAATTTTTGTGAAATGGTAATACTAGGAGATTCTTATGGTCATGGGTGGGCTTGGGATCAGTTCTATAAAAAGATTTCTTAGTAATGTTCAGGCAATTGTCTATGAAAGATCTAGGGTATTTAAGGTTTGAGCCAATATTATAGATATATTTATATACCTCATCAATGAATTCCGGGCTGCAAATTCTCAAAGCACGTAAAAACATTGTTGAAAATACTGACTGATTGACTCTATTGTGGTGGGCAGAATAATAATGAATGTATGAACACACATTAGTAGGTTTTCTATAAATACTGAACTTAAAGGTGTTACCTATTCTGTGGATCAGACAGTCTAGAAAAGGCAATTTTCAGTCATGCTCTAATCCACAGTGAATTTGATCGAGGGGGCTAAGTTATTAAGTTGTGGCAGGAACGCTTTTAGGTCTTCATTACATGGCCAGAGACATAATACATCATCTACATACCTAAACCAGACTGCTGAAGGTGGTAAGATATTACTTAATAGTTTCTTTTCAAAGAATTCCATATACAAGTTGCTTAATACAGGTGAGAGTGGATTACCCATTGCCATGCCCAATTTTTTAGCATAATATTCTCCATTGAATTCAAATTTACAATCCTTAATACATAGTTTGATGAGTTTGATGAGGTCATCTTTCGAGACAGGCAATGAAATATTATCCAGGGAATCTATGAGGAACTTCAGTAAATCATCAACTGGGACCTTTGTAAAGAGTGATGTTACCTCAAAACTGACCAGTTTAAAATCATATTTAATGTGTAAGTTATTGAGTTTATCAACCAGATCCATATTATTCTTAATATTAGAGTTAGAAATGTTGCCAACTTGGGGATTTAGTAAAGAAACTAACCATTTAGATAATTTATAAGAGATTGACACAACTGAGCTAATGATGGGTCTTGCTGGGTTATTAGGCTCGTGGGTCTTGATTAAACCGTACATGCATGGCAGTGGAGGGGACGTTGAAGTAAGATGTTTAATGAGAGTAGCTTTGCCTCTCAATAGAGACAAAAGTTTTTTATTGAACTGGGTGTTAACTGTGTTGAGAGGATTATCTATGAGTTTAGAATATGTTGTAGTATCACATAAAAGATCATTCATTTTAGAAATATAATCATCTTTGTTTAAAATCACTACTGTGTTGGCTTTATCTGCTTTAGTGACATGTAGATCCTTATTTTTCTTAAGGGCTTGGATTGCTTTGGTGAATCTATCTGGACAGTTTGGAACACAAGGCTTAGACATGGATGCATACACAACACCTTTACACATGTTAACTTCTTCACTTATCAAATTGCTGAATTTCTCCAAATTGCAAAGTGACAGGCAGGAAGCAGGAGCTGTATAGACTTGTTTGTTATCACATATTCTCACACGTGTTCTGACTTTGTAGTACTGTACTGTGTTGTAATTCATGTACCCAGAAACTTAACCCTTTCTGCAATTTTTATTTGGTGGAGTTTGACCTTGACTTGAGTTACTGTGGTGATTTTTTCCAACCTTTTATCAATATTAATGTAAATATGTGCTTTATGTATCACATGTAGCCATGTTGTGTTTATCAACAAACCGTTCTCCCGCTTTCTCTCACATGTACAGTATATTACAGTATGTGTATTTATATTTTCTTCAAGAGTTTTCAGTTTCCTTATATATTTTGTTAATACTGTAGCCAGTTCCCTCTTACATGCATTAAAACTAGCTTTGAGGTTACCTCCATCAGTACCTGTCAGTATTTGGTGAGCGTGAGTGTGGTGTTGTTTCAGTGCAGCTTCAAGGTAGCGAAGTCGTCCTTGACACTGGCGTAGCTGCGATCGTAGTGACCCGTTAATAGTTTCCTCTCCTAGGCTCCCACAGCCCTGTAGAGATGACAGATAAGATACATTACATATAGATTCACTGTGGACATTCGAGGTTTATCTCACGAGGGAAGAACTGATTGACAGGTGGCAGTAACTATGACAATGCTAACAACATTGCAATCGAGTCCACCACAACCCATTCCCAAATCTGGATAACAATAAAATCCAAGTCCATGAAAACTGAACACAAATCCAAACTCAAATCTGAAGTCCATATATGAGCACAACACAACAATGACTGCTAATATATTTGACTACTCTTACAAGCCTTTTCCTACCATGTTGCTGGATGGCTGGGCAGGTCGTGACTCTTAAGGATGTTGGTGCTGTGAAAATCATCTATACTTAAGCAGGTGCAGCCAAGAGAATAGCCATTTTATTACTGAGAATGCAAAGCTTAATGTATAGGGTGAGTGAGACACATGACTGACACATGACTCACACAGCAATATTAAACAATTTATGTATCTCCATTGTGTATGTTTTTTTTACGACATGTATGTTTTGCATTAATTTTATGCATGATGTATATGTTGTGTATTATGTATGATGTATGTTGTGTATTTTGTATACTGATTGTTGCTTAGTATGCACAGGGAGGCCCCAAGTTCACGGATTTTTACTTCACGGTTCTTGGTTATTCGCGGATGACACCCTGGATGTACCCAAGAATGTCTGTGGGTAGTTTTAATATTTCCGGCATTTTTGCTGCTGGGACAGGGAGCCATTCGTTCTAGAGAGAGTAATTTACTTTACCGGTATTGTAAATATGTGTGTGTGTGTAGACAGACAGGCACACACACAAAACACATACAGTACACATAAATAATCATTGGAAAATCTTCTTACAAATAATCAAAAACAAATTTATTAAAAATGTGACAGTCTACCCTCAAGTCCGTGCTCTATTAATAAAGTACTGTAATAGAGCACAGACTTGAGGGTAAACTGTCACATTTTTAATAAATTTGCTTTTAATTATTTGTGAGAGGATTTTGCCATTCTTATTTATTTGCATGTGTACACACACACACACAACACACACATATACAACACTATAGGTAAAAGAAATACTTGTAATTGTCCAATTGTCCTAAGGGCAAACAAATAAAGCTTATATACATTTCTTTGTAATCTAGTAAAAATGTACCCCCCCTCCCCGGTCCGCAAATGTTATTTGCGAATTTGGTGATTCGCGGCCATTTTGAGAACCTAACCCCGCGAATTTGGGGGGGCCCTCTGTATGTTGTGCAATGTGTATGAGTATGATAATAATGGAGAATTTTATGCACGTTTAAAATGTGTCCATTACTCCTCACTCACCCTGTACGAGGAGGGAATCCATTCCTCCACCCCGAGCTGGGAATAAAACCAAGAAACATTACATACAGCGAAACCTCCATATAACGGACCCCAATCTAATGGTTATAGTCCGTTAGATGGAGGTGTCGCATCTAATGGAACCTCGGTGTAATGGACTTCCCCCCTCTATATTCAGTCTCTCCTCCACTTACGACGGGGTTCCGTCCCGATTACCAGGTCGTCAGTCAATTTGGTCGTAAGTCGCAAAGGCGAAAAAAAATATAGAAATTCTAAAATGGGCGTCACTTTTTCTTCTCGGCACCACGAGAACTCTCATTTTTATGCTTGCCAGCCATTTTAAAGGGAATTACAAACAAAAATTTTGTCAGCACACATCGCGATCACTAACGTCGGGACTCGAAAATACGTAATGTGAAAAATATTTTATACGACCATAGCCGTCGTATGTCCGGGTTGTCGTAAGTCGAGGAGAGACTGTAGTTCGTTAGATGGAGATTTTACTGTCCTGTACTAGGTTTGCCATCGGACCTACCCTACCCTACCTGATAAATTGGTCTCTCGTCCTCCGGGATTCCTGGCCTGGGACCCTCCTCAGCTTCTGTCACATGACCATTCATTAAAGGAGTTCTCACCTGGCAAAACATATATATATATACTGTACTAGCATCACAAACCAGACTCTATTTAAACTTTGACAAACTCCGTGATATATTAATTGGCTCAACATCTCCTAGGACTATGGGGGTTAACTCAAGTATATTATAGGAACTGCTACAATACCAACATTGAGACATAAACAAATGAAACTTAGCAGGTAAAAACAGAAAAATTACCCAGATTAATAGCTCTCACTTACAGGCACGTGAAACCTCTGCTGGTTGGCTAACTCTTGAATGCGCTGCTCAGAGTCTCTTCTCACTTTGTCTAACTCCTCCAAGACTGAAAATAATATGAATAATTAATCCTCTTTTTTCTATTGTCTTCTCTTAATGGACCCTACTTCCTAATATGTATCATTGACCCATCCAACAATAAATACTTAAGACTACCAATCAAAGTCTTCCCAAATACTTATGACTACAGTACTGTACTTTACTCCCTAATGCAAGTACAGGGCACATAAATCTTTGCCTGGGATACCTATACACTCAGTAAATTAAGCAAAAAAAAACACAGACTAAGATTTTCTGCAGGTTTTTAATTCACAGGAAGCTGGTGTATTATGTCCATTATCCCAGTAACATTTAGGGGTTAAGTGAAGGTCATCTATACATTTATTTTGGATATGCACAACATGATTCCTTTACCAGTTGTGACTTGTAGCTGAGCCTGATGAAGCTGGGATGAAAGATTGTTCACTTGTTCCTGAAGGTTGGCACTCTCCAGGGCAGCCACCCTACGCTCCTCTGACACTCGCGCCTCCATGCTGCTCTCCTGGTCACAGTACAGTCATAAGTCAACATATTTAAAATTCATAAGGAACTCTGAAGAATGACACACAATCCTTAATTCTTTAAAAGCATAACTGACTAAAAATATTTATTAAGCAAATCTGAGAAGTTTAAAGATAAAACAAATTTACAGTCGACCCTCGTTAATTCAGACCCCTTTAATCCAGATTTCGGATAAATCGGACGAACTCTGAACTGTCCGTATCAAATTTCTGGTTCTGGGATTGTCCCAGTTGCAATTGGGGTTGCAATTTCAAATTCTGTGTCACTTCTAAGGAATAACAAAGTCTCTGGTGCACTCTAAGATTAAGAGAAAACGGACGATTCAGTCGTCCTGAAGTGAGAGAAAATGGACACCTATGACGGGGCACTCAAATAAAGAGACATATCTACATGTTTTGTGGACTACCCACTGTACAGTATTGATCGTATAATTTTCATCACTTTGTAATAAACCTCGTCATGCCTATGTGTGTTTCTGATAATTACCATAACATTATATATTTAGCGGTTGTACAAACACAAGGCCTAACACATGCCACTCAGACTGACAGACTTGACAAGTTTTACCAACCATAAAGACAGTTGAAGCTTTAAACATCACTCACAATGGATCTTGAATATTCCAACTGTAATCAGACATACCCAAGTTGCCTCAACAATTGCAACCCCAGTTGCAATATCAAATTCTGTCACTACTAAGGAATAACAAAGTCACTGGTTCACTCTAAGATGAAGAGAAAACGGACGACTCAGGCGTCCTGAAGTGAGAGAAAACGGACTCCTATGACGGGGCACTCAAGTAAACATGCACATAGCTGTATAATGCAATATTAACCCCTAAATCGGCTAAAACAGACACCCTTCCCTCCCATTAGTCTGTTTTAACGAGGGTCGACTGTATTTATTCTAAAATAAAAATACTAAATAAACATTGATCAGCTATTGCCAACTCACTTATTCAAAGTGGAAACTGGACATTAAAATTATGATTCTAAAGTGCTCTCTTAGCTGGCAAGGGAGGGTCCCTACCCCTAGCTGTAAATTTTCTCTGGTTTAACCTGGGAACCATGAGGTCTCCGGTGGTTGCCCCCAGAGCTTGATGATGATGATGCATTACATACTTCATTTTCTGCTCCCCTTGTGTACAATAAATGTTTAACTGTACAGCAGTGTTTACAATATTCTCATTAGCACATAGTAGATGCTGCTATTAAATTTTGCATTGGATATATTTTGCCCCTTGTATATCAACTGGGAAGCTTTGAAAATAAAACTCCTAGATAATGCACGTGCGGATACCCCTGAAGTTAATCAAATATACAGTATTTAAGAAGGCTGTCAACTTACCACATGGTACCTTTCTTCCCTGAGGTCTTCAATCTGCTTTCTCAAGACGCTCACCTCTTCCTCTAACTCCGTTACCTTGAAGACAATAATAATAATACAAAAGTTAATATAGTGTATACCTACATCAATCTATGATCAATTTTGTTTACACTAAAAAAACAATTCAAACTCAACAATTAGTCCACAGTACAGTTGGTCCTCATTACGTGTTAATGTAACGGAGGGTCCATGGAAAGAGGAAGCTGCGAAGTGAACAAATAAACATATGGGATTAATTGAAATGGAGTCCAGGCCGATCCCCAAACCCACTTTTTGACAATACAACTATGTTGTAGTAAAATATTATCTTAACTTTATGATGGCATGCACACACAATTAATAATTAAGAGAAATATCAATTATTAGGTTTTTAAACTTACATTAGTAGAAAGATGGCTGGGCACAGGGATGGGCGGTTGGTTCCGAGGCAGAGGGCAGATTATTGGCCCTCACCTGTATTAATGTATCAATTGTATCACTATCACCACAGAGGTTGCAGGGCCTTTTGTCAAACCCCCAAAGTTCATATAAGTCCATCCTCACTATAATTATCACTATCACTGACTTGGGGCTGTAGTGGTGGCGGGTGAAGACTGGTCATGTTTGATGATCTATTTTAATTCTCATTTTCGCCTTTACAAACATGGCGGATGGCGGAGGTTTGATCCAATGGCGCCAGCTTGCCGCTGTCATGGGCTCCTATCGAATGTGAAAATGTTAGGTTCTGGCAAGGCACCGCGTTAACGGTGAAACGCGGAATGCGGGACCGCGTAATATGAGGACCAACTGTACTCAAAAACTTACTTTCATTCTTTTGTCTATGAAATGTGAACAGAATGACCTACATAGATACCCAATTAAAATACTGAATTCCAAAAAGAATCCACACGAAATAAATTTTATAATTTCGGTAAAACTTTTTGTTCAATATCGTAAATTTTTCTTTTGAAATTTTAATCAATAAACCAAAATTCCATAAAGACAAATAGTACTTAACACAAGCTGGGGAAAGAATTTTAACTGAGCAGTGCCATTGTTTTGTTCTGGGTAGGTGAGCCGCCCTCCAACCACCTTATAGCAACCACCCAGAATCCACACAAAATAAATTATACAATTTTGGTTAATTTCTTTGTTATATATGGCTGTTTTATGTTTAACATATTTTAAAATTAACCAAATTCCGAAAGGATAAATTTCCGTAACCAGGATGTACACACACACACACACACACACACACACACTCCAAAAAGTATCTTTACAGAGGGTCTGATGAATTTCCAAATGAACACTGCAACTCCTGTTGTCTCGGTAGGGTTGTCAAAATCCTTTGTCTGCTGAGTCACATTGTCAAACACAAAATCATAAAGATACAGTACAGTAAAGCCTCCGATAACAACGGTTCGACCAACAACTTTTCACATTTAAGGCCCTAGTTAATTAAGAACCCAATTCAATTTACGTCCTTATTTCATTCGTATTTACAACCAAAATATAATAAAATTACATTCTCATATAAATAATAAGTAAATCCCGATATCTATTATAAAAAAATAAAATTACTGTAAAAAAAATTAAGAGCGCCTTGCACAAAGAAGCTGCCTGGCTAATGAGTGGTAATGCCAGTAAACAACAGTCGGAGCTTGGGGGTCCCTTTGTTTTCATGCATCTAGACAGGAACAGGAGAAAAATTTTCTCAGGTTTCTTACAGCATTTTTGCATCCCTATTCAACATGAGCTAATAGAAAATGCATAAGCTTAGCCGAGAAACTAGATGTGTTAAATTGATATGAAAAAGGTGAGAGGTCTGTGGATATTATATGTAGCAAGCAATGAACATATTTTCTGAAGTGGATCCATTGACAGAACAAAGCATTAAAATTTAAATAAATGCAAATGACCTCTACATAAAGATGTATAATGAGAAAAGAAAGCATCTGTGCAAGGTTCTTTCGACAGTTTTATTATTCGAAGGCCTAAACCATCAAGTTCGGCATCATAAGCAGCTTCAACATCAACTTCAGGTACAGTAACAGTTTCAGCAACAGCTTTATGGAAAGCTACAGCTTCAGCCAGAGTTGAGCCTGATGACTTTGTCATCTGAGTAAAACCTCGCACAATATTCATTGACTGTCCTTATGTTATAGACTTTACCACCATTGGTGTTTAGAATTTTTGTTTTACATTCGTAAATATTATTTAAAACATATAAGAACAGTAAATAAGTGTTGCTTTCATATTCATATGTAGAGAAATGACGATATGTTTTCACATGAACGCACTTACTGTTCATACGTTGGCGTTCCCAATCGTCTCATTAGCTACTTCTAGTGTTCCATTTATTAACATTACTTAATCCCTTAAGCCTCGGGTTAGGGGTTCTGCTGGCAGTACCCCCCCGCGGAGTTAAATCGAGAAGAAAAAAAATAAACTTTTCCAAAAATAATACAAAACAAAAATAAATAAATAAATAAAAATTGGCGGGAAAATAGGCGGACGTTCTGGAACGTCACCCAGGGCCTAAGGGTTAAAACATACACACAGATATTCAACTTTTTTTTTTAAATTAAGTTCACTACAGCTACAACCAGGGTCTTATTTTCTTCAGTTTCTTATGTAGAACCGTCGTCACTCACGAAAACAATGCCGTCTTGTCTCCTCGTGTGTGTTTTAAAATTCTACGTATTATTAATGAATTGCATTGTTCATTTCACATATATAAACATTAATTCAATCAAATACATATTCAGTCATAAACAATAATGATCTTTTGTACATATTCTTAAGATAAATGATAATAATAATAATAATAATAATAATAATAATTAACAGTTTATTGAAAGAGCATGGCAGCCGGAAGGCTGAAAATATACAATTACATAATCGGGGAATGGGTCTCTTGATTTACAATTGATGTACATGTAATATAAGTGATACAAATAAGATATATAATAATTAGGTGTTGATAATTTTTACAATGGTTGGGACTGGGCTGTTCTTGTAGCAATCAGTTCGTGCTCGTATGGGCTGGATGCGGTTGGGCAGGTGTGTGGCCACGTGGACAGGACAGTAGCTTGGGGCAATGCAGGTGTGCTCCATCCTTCAGGTTAGGTCAGGTGAAGCCGTGAGGTCAGGTCAGGTTAGGTCAGATCCAGCCACATTTAGTATTGCTGTGTTTTTGTGCTTTTCCTTCGAGGTAAAATTGCTACTTTTGTATATCACTTGTGGGTTGATCGTCAATCTTTGCACGGTACTGTTGGTGTGAGGATGTTGATAAATCCAGATGGGAAGGAGGAGATTGGGAAGGGGAGGGCCCGACAGACCGGGCTGGCAGCTGCATCCATGGTCAAGAGACCACGGCCACGTTAGCGGGCAGCGCCGACTACACACGTCCTTACCCTATGAAGGCTGTTTCCTCGAGTGCGCACGTACACATTGGCGTTCCACTATCAGTCTCACTTTTTTCTTTAATATCAGTGGTTACTTCTACTGTACATTAAATAACATTAATTAAAACATACATATTTTTTACATTAATTTTACGACAACAACAACCAGGGTCTTATTTTCTTCAGTTTCAGGTGGATAACTGACATTATGGGTGTAAACACTGACAACAATGCCGTCCCTTATCCTCTTGTGTGTATTAATAATCTACGTATTATTAATGAATTGTATTGTTCATTTCGCATATATCCCTGTATAAAGATTCATTCAATCAAATACATATTCAGTAATAAACAATAATGACTCTTTTGTACATATTATTAAAAAGATAAATGACGCGGTATCCTTAAATGCGTACGTATATGCTGGCGTTCCCAATCCACCTCTTTTTTTTTCTTTGCCATTAGTGGTTTGCTACTTCTATTGTTCCATTTATTAACATTAAATAACATTACTTAAAACATATATACAGTTGTAGTGATGGGTTGTCAGACCACAGCTTACATCTCAGAAACAGTCCAGACCTGACCCGACATTAGCGAGGGCAAATGTAAGGAGACCCTTCGCCGCCCCCCCGATCAGCTCAACCTGACGGCTGGTCTTCCAATATATAGGACGTCCTAGTCCTCCCTCACGAGAGTGTGTCTTGTAACCAAGAAGGGCCAGCAACTACGTCCCCAGTCCCGCTCGTAGCCCTCCCTCAGGGGAGCAGCGAGAGGGAGTCAGAGAGACAGAGTCGGGGAGAGAGAGACACACAGGGATCGGAGGAGGAGGTCCACCACAGCCCAGTCTCGCTCACGGGAGGAGAGTCACGCAAGACTTCCCTCCAGTGCCCAGCTAAGCAGTCTCCCATAGAGACAACCTAGGACCACCTGCTAGACCCTCCCCAGGTCACGTGAGTTTTTGTCAGAGCTTTCCATGGGATGAGTTACTTACGTGGGAAGTGTATTCATTTCATGTTCGTGTCCAAGAATCAGTGTCTAGTAACATAATATGATGTTCTAGTAACGTAATATGATGTTCTAGTAACGTAAATATAATGTCCTAGTAACTTCGATAGAAGGTGTTATTAATGTGTCCATGTCATTGTCGTAATTAATAAACAGTTGTAACGAAGCGGTGTTTGAGAAGTCGTCCTTAAGAACGTAATAGATGTGTATTGACATATAAGATAAGTTAAGTGTATTGACAGAGTAAATAACTAACACGGCCACGCTACCAAAGTCTTTCTCTCTTTTACTCTCTTACTAAATATTCTTCCTATATATATATAAATATTCTTCATGCAAAATCCGTCTTGTTATACAGTCACTCCTCGACTTACAACGGGGTTAGGGACCCAAATCCATGTCATAAGTTGAATTGGTCATAAGTCGAAAATGCAAAAATAATACACAGAAAATCTAAAATGGGTGTCTTTTTTTCTTCTCAGTACCACAAAACTCTCACTTTTAAGCTTGCTAGCCATTTTAAAGGGAATTACAAACGAAAATTTTGTCAGTACACAGTGCAATCACTAACGTCAGGACTCGAAAATACGTGATTTGAAAAATTTTTGGTACGACTGAGGCGGTCGTATATCCGGGTGGTCGGAAGTCGAGTAGGTCGTAAGTCGAGGAGTGGCTGTATTCATTTTTTTGCATTAATTTTACTACAGTTACAACCAGGGACTTATTTTCTCGTGTAGAACTATCGTCCCTGACTCCCGGCTGTAAACACAAACGAAAACAATGGCGTCCCATCTCCTCTTGTGTGACCATATTATTATTCATTTATATTGTAAAAGGTGCATTCAGAAACATTATTTATAGAATATAGTTTGCAATTTTCATTACAGTAATTGTATTGGTTTAGGGGGAAAAGAGGGTAAAGAGCCACACAAAAGATATGAAAGGGTCACACTTGGGAACGCATCTCATTATTATTGCTTTATTTTAACGGTAATTAATGATTCGCAATACGATGATTCACCTTACACTGCAATATTGGAGGACACATTACCTTCGTTATTCGAGGCTTTACTGTACTTGTACTTTTTGGAGTGTGTGTACACTAGAATCAAGCTCATTCTTGAAAAAAAATAAGTGAATCCTAGTTAATGGATGAAACATACCTGCTTCTCCCACACAGCGCTCTCATCAATGGTAGACAGGCGATCAGATTCCTCCGAGTTGTCCCGTCCTCCTCCGCCACCAGACAACACCAGGTCCTCATATTCCCGGATCTTTTTTTCCAGAGCAGAGAATTTGTCGTCATACAAGCGTCGTTCTTCCTCATAGTAGTCCTGCTCCTCTTGTAGCTTCAGGGTCCAGTAATCTTCACTCTTATCAAATTCAATACGAAGGATCTGCAACAACAGAAATATGTTGTTTAATTAAATTCATGCATTCTATATACAGTAACTCAAAAAAGATTCATGCAAATTCTATGTAACTTATCACATATTTTAAACCAATTATTTAAAATGGGTGACTTTGTTCTATTTAACATATATTATGGCACCCAAATATAAGCCTGTATATATGTTAGGCTCAAAGACCAAGTTTGCTATAGGGTAGGTTAGACTGGGTTTGTTTAGGTCAGTTTGGGTCGGGTTATATTAATGTTTGGTTAGATTAGGTTCAATTAACTTTGGTTAGATTATGTTAGGTTAGATTAGTATTATATTTAGCAAATGCCAGGTGATTTTATTCAACTCAGGGGAGACACTGTACACACGAGGTTAAAGAAGGTCAATAAAAAGTACTTATGGTACAATGGTTCGCTTCTCAAATTAATATCAATAATACTTCTAACCCACATAAACTTATCACCGCACCTCTAAGTCTTGCTCGAGCTTGCTGTTCTTCTCTAGCAAGTTGGCTCTCTGCTTCTCCAGGCTGTCTCGCTCCTGAGCCATTTCTTCTTCCAGGGCAAACACCTGCAAACATGACATGGATTAAGATATTTCACAGAGATTTTTCTTCATTCCAGTTAGCCCTCTGGAGATCTGTGTAGGCTTATGGCATTTTTTTTTTTATCCCAGTAAATATTTTGAGAGAGAGAGAGAGAGAGAGAGAGAGAGAGAGAGACCACAACAATGTCTAACACTCACCTGCTCTTCCAAATACTTGAAGTTCACTTTAGTGTCCTCCTCAGGAACCTTGTGTTTGTCTGAGTCATCCTTGGTGACACTGGCAGCCTCAAGAGACTCGCTACACTGGGACTCACTTGCGTCTCCCTCTTCATAGTTAGTGCCAGATTCTTGTTGGTCGGTGACATCCTCCTTCACTCTAGGTGTCAGAACGCGTCTCTTTTTCTGTATTTTTTCCACTAGGGCGAGGCAGTTTTTTTTCATGTTCTCAACGTCTGTCTGCCTCTGCTAGGGATGAGGATACTGTTATAATATGACACCAACAACTCTACTGTAATTATTACTAAATTAATTATCAGACTATCAAGCAATTACAATTGTATCATAATGGCCAAGATGGGTTATACTGAAGGCTCAATATCACAATTACTGTACTTCATATACAGGGGTTATATACAGTACTTTGTACAAATACACAAAATGTTGTACAGTGTACATCTTAAATTCTAACATGTAATACTGTATACAGTTTGTGTTAATAATCAAGTACAATTAAATGCACATAAGTATTACTAGGTTAGGCTATTATTAATTTATTAATTTATTAGGTAATGCAATGGTTTTATATACAGTACAGTATACATAATTCAGAAACACTTTAATAAGACAAAATAAAGTCCACAACTTACTACAGTACGCTGACACACTCTATGAGTCGACCAACACTGCTGGTGACCAACTACACTATATCCTACTTTTGCCTTTTATTCCTCCTACGATACAAAGGTTTAGTCAGTCTACAATGCTCAGGGAATATACTTTTGTAATCAACTTTTCCTACAGTATTTGGTGAATTAAATTAAAAACTTGTACAGTACTGTACATATTTTATACATAAGTGACATTTTCTTCTTTGTATTTGTCAGTTCCTATCATATAATACTGTCCAGAGGTGTGTGGGTTAATGGCCACCTGTCCTTATGTAGGATAAAGAAAGGAGATGAAAATATATTGAAGGAAGATTGACAACACAAATTTGGGGTAAAGTACAGTACACACTTTTTCTTCACTTTGAAACCTTTTCCTACTTAACCCAGAGTGGCCGGAAACAAGAGTAAATACGCATACACATTTTCCATTTATTTGTTGTTATTCATCTTTCTTATTAGCTATTGTAAAAGATGTTTTCTGTACACATCAACAAACTCTGATTAATACAATAATGTAATTATATATTTTAATTATATGTATATGAGATACTGCACAGAGATGGAATTGTAAACAACTGTAAGCCAGATACAAGTGTCAGAATTACTGACAAGTTAACTTATAAAAGCAAACAGTGGTCAGTCACAAGCATACATTAATAATGGTTAGAATGTATTAGGATCGTACTGGCGGTGCAGCAAAAGTAAATTTTCTACCTTCTCAAGGTTTGTCCTCAGACCCAACTGGCCCCTTTCTTCAACCATCTTGAGCACTTCAACCCTTACTCTAGCCAACTCCCCCTCCAGACCCCGGTACTGCTCTTCTAGCACACGTACTCTGCCCTGAAGGAAGGCGTATATACTGTCAGGGCAAAACACTGATGCGTGATTATTATTATGCATCATGTCCGTCGACAGTCCTGTTTATATTAAGAGAGGCATCCTGTACGTACCAACAGGGCAAAACACTGATGATTATGCATCATGCCCTTTGGTTATCCTGTTAAACAAAATAAAGCGACCCTTACCTCTCCTGCAGTACCCAGGGGCCGAAGGATTACTGGTTTAGCAACAGAAGACAGATCTGACGTAGACCCTGGATATGCGGTAGAGGAGTCAGCACCTCCGGACTCGGCAGGGCTGTCTACATCATGCCTACAGATGACATACAAGGTGTAAAAGCAGAGGTAAATTAACTAACAAGTGAAAAATTCAACAAATACAGGACTTAAAACTGCCTAATTAAACAAATACAGTATTGTACAGGTATTCCCAATCAGTTTTGTTTAAAATTATAAAATTTCCCAAATATTTGAAACTGGTAAGGATTGGATTCAACAAAAACTAAAATACTATTAGTTTTGAAGAGAACCATTGGTGTGGTGAGTGGGAGCCCAAGAGCTGCCATATAGGTAATTACTGTACTGTCCATCTCTGCTTTGTGTAGGACATTTTACACATTCACACATTTCATACCTTAGCCAAAGGATATTTCACATAATCAGAATTCTGCATGTTTTTCTGTCCTCAGGGTGTGTATAATACTGTACTGAGGTTGTAATGTACTCATAGTTATTGAGGAGATACAATGAAGAATATCCACACAACCTCTCCACACATACGTACACTTCAAGTATTTGGGGAATAGTTCAATCTTTTTCTCTAGTAAGATTGTTGTCTACTAATGAAATAATTTTTGTATAATATTTCCATTAAGGAATCCACCAAGTAAAATACAGTGGAAGTCTTTTGATACAATACCAATAACTAAGGACAGTTTCAAAACCATTACAGTATATTTGCTCCTTGATAATATATGTATACTGTACTGTACCTGTTAGCGAGGATAGTTTCCACACTGATGCGCTGTAATCGCTCCTGCTCCTCCCTGCATAGAGCCATCTCCAGCTCCTCCAGTGCCACGGTTAATTGACCCTGTGTGTCACCGCATCTCAAACACTGTTCAGTGAGACATATTATGTGAGGGACATATAACGTTCAAACATAATAACATATACAGTACAGTGTATACTTAAATTTAACATCAACAGCATCTTGCATGATGAACAATAATAATAAAAAGAATTGGTTGTATAAAAATGTCTAGTTGTGATCCTTGTTGTTGTGTAAATTCTCACTCAACTGTACAACTAACAAGAGGCAAACCTTATCCTTGAGGCTGGCAGGTGCTGATTGGGACGACTTGACGGGGGTGGACGAGACAAGGAAGCTTATATGACAAGTTTCAGGGGGAGACTGACTGAGCTGGGTTGTTGTCTTCTCTAGCTGCTCCTTGGCACCAGAACACTGCTCTAAAGCTGCTTCACACTCAAACTATCAAGAAAAATGTGAATACAATGGCAGAAACATCATTTAAAACATTACAATAATATAACCGGAAGAAAAAATACATCTAAAGAACATTACGCAAAATAAAAATATTAAATCCTATTATCTCTATGTTTTCTGGCCTTGTGCACCTGAATAAGACCCTTACTACTGCCCACCACCACACCTTACAGAACTCACTACCTAAAAGAAATAATCCAAGCTACTTCCTCTCATCCTCGTGTGAAGCAATGCACGATGAAGTACCAAATTATAGCGAGTCGCTTCGGATCGTGGAAGTAAAAATATTGGAAACTACAGAGATTGTCGGGATATTAACTCCCTTCACTACAGAGACGACCCCATACACAAGGGGTTAAGGATAATGTTAAAGATAATCAAATCATAACTATATTATTCACTGGTAAAAGCTGGAGTTGAGACAGCTGGACGGTCATTATGTAGGGCCAAAGGAGTGTTTGTTGGGGAAAATTTTCAACACTGAATCACCAAATGCATGGTTTGTTAATCATTTCATCCAGACCAATTATCCTATCTATCTATCTATCTATCTATCTATAAATATATCAATTTATCTACTAATCTAACTACCAATCTATCTATCACCTTCACTTTTTCCCCAAATTTTGGATGGGTTGGTCAAAGAAAATGGAAGGCCTCAATGAAAGGTGTGAGGGGAATATATGGTAGGGGAGTGTGGTGCAGGACAAGACCAGAAAGTGACAATAAATGGCTAAAATAACACATAAATCCACCCCATACAGTGAAACCTTGATTTAATGGGCTATAGGGAGATGAAAGTTCATTATATCAAGGGCCTGTTACATATAAAACCTCCATCTAACAAATTATATAGATGAAAGTTCATTATACTGAGGGTCGTTAGATATAAAATCTTCATCTAACGAATTATATAGAGATGAAAGTTCGTTATATCGAGGGCTCATTAGATGAAAAAACCCCATCTCACGGATTATATGGAGAGAGAAGTCTGCTATATCGAGGTTTCACTGTACCTACTTCCTTATATCCTAAACTTAAGAGATAAAGTGTAGAAGTTTTAACCACACAACTTAAAAAAAATGACTGTATTGTACCTCCTTCTTCTCTAGCTGGTGTGAAAATTCCTGTTTCTGTGCTGCTAACTCCTTGGCCAGTCTGTTCCTCTCCTCACGTAACCGCACTAGTTCCTTCTCCAACTCCTGAAAGACGCAGACGATGAAGATTCCTCATTACACCACAATTTCAAAATTCAGTTATGTATTTCAGCCATTCTTGAAACTTCTTTTAGAGAAACCACACACAAACACACGCACAAGAAAATAAGAATGGAGGAAACTACAGCGGGCCTATTGGCCCATATTGGACAGTCCCGTTTACACCCAACCCCTATTGCTCATATATCCATCCAACCTATATTTGAAGCTATCCAGCATATTCAAGTTAATGATGATGTTTGGTAACTTGTTCCACTCATCCACTACTCTATATCCAAACCAATGTTGACCTATCTCGCGCCCAATTCTAAATTTGTCTAATTTAAAACCATTGCTACGAGTTTGCTCCTGGTTGGATTGATAGTTTAAATACCTTTGTTATATAAACCAAAAAGATTAAACAAATAAATTCCTCGTGTATAAAAAAAGCAAAACCATAAATGAACCAAAAAAATACCCCAGGAAAAAAATAAAATAATTGCAACTCCTTAAACATAAGCGTATTTAATAGACAAACTTAAGAAAGGACAAAACCAGTGTAAAATTTTAACAGAATCTTGAAACAATTTCATGAAGCTTTATGATGAAATTAAAGCAAATTACTGTATTACACAAAAACAAAACAAATAAGATCTCAGTGATAAAACCAAATTAAACCTTACATGGAAAACAAAATAATAAAATCTCCAGAATAAAACCAAACACAAAACCTTGAACAAAAATAAAACAAATAAAGTATCCGAGAAAAACCAAGCAAAAAAAATTAGAACCATCACAGCAATAGGCCCAAACACAAACTCATAACACAACACATCATACTTGGTTTATTATCTGTAGTGTTTCTTGACCCTTTTGTAGCAGAAACAACTCCCACCCCACAAGCTGCTGAGTTACCAGGTCTTGCCCACCATACTTCTCATTTATACCCAAAACAGATGGAACAAGACATACACTTAGTATCATGAGAAAGACTCCTTAAAAGAACAACACTGTACAGTAAGTCCTTGTTTAACGATGCCCCCGATAACATTGTTTCGTTATGTCGCCATTCTTTAGATACCCATGATTCGGATAATGTCCCGCCAATTCAGTATAACGTCGTCACGGACTACTTTGTATGGCGCATCACCCTCTATCAGCTTGGCGCGCTACGCTCTCACTCGTGGAGCGTCACAGCATCCCCAAACGTCCCCAGTCTTTGTTAGGCTTCTACAGAATTCGTGCATGTTTTAGTGTTTTTGCTCTTAATACTGTACTCTAACCATTCGAAATGGCCTCCAAGCGCCCATCAAGTGCTACTGATACTAGTGTTGTGAAGAAGCAACATAAGACCATTGGCTTGCTACGAAAATGGAGGTTTTAAACCGGTTTGAGAAAGGTGATCGTGCGGTGGATATTGCTGCTGCCCTAGGTCTATCCCCCACAACAGTGCGTACTATCCAGACCAGCACGGACAAGATTAAGGCTAGTGCTGAAAGAGGTACTTCTCTGAGTGCAAGAAAGACAAGATGTGCTCGAAGTTCCGTGATTGAAAAGATGCTGGCTATGTGGATGGAGGACCAGAATCAACAAATCAACACGATGCCCCTGTGAGCCTTATGGTTATCCAGCATAAAGCAAAATCCTTGTTTGACGACTTAAAGGCACTAGAGGGTGAAGAATTGAAGGATGAGATCTTTATGGCCAGCCAAGGATTGTTTCAACGTTTTAAGCATCGTTATAACTTCCATAATATTAAGATGGCTGGTGAAGCTGCCAGTTCAGATATGGTTTCTGCCGAAATATTCCCACCGGAGTTCAAAAACGTTATAGAGGAAGGAGGCTACTCAGCGAAGCAAGTCTTC
Source organism: Homarus americanus (assembly GCF_018991925.1). Classification (NCBI taxonomy): domain Eukaryota; kingdom Metazoa; phylum Arthropoda; class Malacostraca; order Decapoda; family Nephropidae; genus Homarus; species Homarus americanus. The sequence goes on from NW_024718183.1 coordinate 4,428,941, forward strand.
AATGTGGATGAAACTAGTTTCTTTTGGAAGAGGATGCCCGAAAGAACCTATATCTCCAAGGAAGAAAACAGAGCGCCAGGTTTTAAGGCGGCAAAACACAGCATGATGCTGCTGTTTGGCACGAATGCTGCTGGCAACCTCAAGCTGAAGCCTATGTTAATTTCTCGTGCTGCCAACCCACGGGCCCTGAAAGGCTACTCTAAGGATCACCTTCCTGTCATCTACAAGGCAAATAAGAAGGCATGGATAACCAGCGCCATATTTAGCTAGTGGTTAAATGTGTATGCCGTCCCTGCACTGAAGGATTATTGTGCCAAGGATAACCTGGATTTCAAAATTCTTCTTGTCGTTGACAGTGCTCCAGCGCATCCTCCCAGTCTCGATGATTTACATGACACTGTTCGAGTTGTATTCCTGCCTCCCAACACGACAGCACTGATGCAGCCTATGGACCAAGGCGTATTATTTACGGCGTACCATGGAACAACTGCTCAAGGCTACTGACTGCGGAACCCCAGTCAGAGCGGGAGGAGGAGCCACCCGCCGGGTCTCAGCGACTCACCACCCTCCCCCTCCGCTCCACTACACACTCGCTCCACCATCTCCGTCCATCAGTGAGTACAATACCAAACAATTTAGTTTATTTATTTATATGCTATTTTCTATAAAAATGCCAATGAATTTCTGTATATGTAATGTATTTCATGGGGCAAAGGGAGGCCCGGGGAACGTAACTCCCTATCAATTTCTTATGGGGAAAATTGATTCCGTTAACGTTGTTTCCGTTAACGTCACAGTTTTCAGGAACGGAACCACAACGTTAGGCGAGGACTTACTGTATATACATTTAGTACCATGAGAAAGACTCCTCCTCAACATTCATCACTGGACATCAATTACTGTACCCTGTACCACAATGGAGATAATGAATAAAGAATAAAAATAATAATACAGTATAAGGATGAATACCTTCGTTAGTCTAATTCAAAATTGTACTGAAAAAATACGATAACTAACAATGTGTTAAAACTATGGGATTAGTTTCTGATAAAGGAGGAGTTGTCATGTTGTATGCAAAAGAAAAATATGTTCTATGCTACACTAAAATCAGAATTAGGGAATTTCTTTGGCTATTAAGGTTTACAACTTGGGAGTAAGAAACAGAAAGTATTATACGGTACAATATTTATGAACTCAGACACTTTCAGTTTAACTCATAATAAACGTAAACAACGACACGAATCACTTTACACGCCCACGCATACAGACGCTGGTACAGTACAGTACTCAAAACTCTTCTCACTCACCTCTCTGGATTTTTTTGTACGTGGAGTATCTAACTGCTCACTGCCTCCATCACTCTTGTTCTTAACTCTCTCATCCTGTCTCTGAGAATCTGAATCCTCACCCAGGTCGTTTTTATATTCTTCTTTTACACTTGCTCGAACTTGCTTGAAGACCTGAAGAAAATACAACTTAAATTGTCATTCTATCAAACATAATGGTGATGAGGAAGATATTATCCATTAGTACTGTAGAATCACTTCCCACCATCTGCCAATTGATATGATTCATTAAAACTACTAATCATCTGGTTCTTTTATTTTTGAACAATAATTAATAATAGTTTAATGAGACAGTTTACAGTAGCTATAGAAAGTAAGTGATTTAATAATTCTCATAAGTTACCAAGGTTGTCTACTACACCCCCGAGCCTCACCTGATACTTCCCTCGACTCATCCAGTGTGAAACAACTCACTGACAACACAGAGTAGTGGTACATAATCATTACCCATGATCCTACAAGAACAAACTATCTCAATACACATTAACAAGGACCTCTGTATTTTTTCCCAAATTTATATTCGAAAGTAATAACTGATAGTGCCTTACCTGCTTCAGCTCCTTGTTCACTAGCTGTGAGGCACTCTTAATGCCCATACCAAATGTTTCTTTTATAGCATTAGTTTCACCGGCATCCTGAAACAAAGCACAACACAGCTTCAGAGGTATTTGTCAAGTGCAAATAAACAACAACCAATGGTAAACTAACGTAGAGCAAACATACCAGCCCTCTCTCACCTCTGACATCTGCTCATAACACTTCTTACACACACACACACACTTTCAAATACTACTAATACAACAGCTCCACCAAGATGCACATGATACACCCATAACTCTGAAACTATATAAATTGTAGCCTTAAAAAAGGAAATGTACAAGTTTTTCTACAATAATCGCCAAGAAGTTGAAAAAAGTCTATCAAAGAAAGTTGTAGGTACAGTTCTCAACAAAAAAAATAAATACAAATTAGTGACCAGTTGGTAGCTACAGGTAGATATTGCAAAACTTTGGGTAACTGAAAAAAATGGTACAGTACTTACACTGTCACTAGAACTTCTCCGAGGAACCTTGATTGCCAATTCATCAAGGGAAGTTGGCTGGGAAGAGTTGAGAGGCTGAGTGGATGGGGCTGGTGAGCTCTTGAGGAGGCTGCTCATGCTGGAGTCGAAGAAGGATTCATCATATGCTGAAAGTAAATGTTTAATGTTAAAGCAGATGGTCTTCCTGTTGTCTACATAATGATAAGATATATTGAATAAAGATACACAATACAGTACTAATATATACATAATGCAGTGAAACCTCTATTTAATGGACTATATAGAGAAGACAGTCCGTTATATCGAGGGTCTGTTAGATGTGAAACTTACATCTAACGGACTATATGGAGAGAGAGAGAGAGAGAGAGGTCTGTTATATGTACGGGTACAGTATTCAAGCAACAAAACACAACACAACTTAACTTACATCCAACATCAACATAGTGAACATTGACCCCCTTGCTGCAGCGCCGTACTTTACTGCCTCGTGGACTCTCTTCCTCACAACTGTCATCGCCCGAGCCACTGTTTGACCCTCGACGCTTCACTGGTGCCAGAAGACCCATTGGCTGGTCCACATAATCCCCGAGACAAGAACCATCCAAGCTGTTGTCCTTGTCACTGTAAAAGGTTTACACACCTCTATTAGTATTGGTTCTTCCTCAGGTGACAAATATTCACATCATAGCTTGTATTATACTCCGCTTGGTGGCCATCTCACTGAACATCACACAAACTTCAAGGAGGTGATAGATTCCTTGGCTAGACTGGCCCTCAGATGTAGTAGTAATTATGGGATATTACTTTGGCCATTTAATTCTCATTCTTGTCTGTTTTTCATTCATTTAGTAAACTTAATTAAGACCATAAACTAAACAATCCAAGTTAAATACAAAATACCTACATGAAACTGAATTATTAAACAAAAGATATAACAACATCAAAAGCTTCTGTACCTGCTTCTCATAGTGATCTGACGAATAGGGAAGGAGTCTATCTGAGAGAGCAGTTCATCGTTGTTGTCTCGGAGGTGTTGGTTCTCTGCTGTGACGTGCTCGAGGCGTTCCAGCAGCCTGCGGTATTCTTCCTCTCTTGGACTCATGGACTCATACTCTGCCACCTGGTGGGACATTTGGGATTCATGACTCATTACAGTACTCAATAAATCCAAAATACTGGGGAAGGGGGGGGGGGGTCCATGTTGTTGGTTATGTATGAAACAGGTATAACTATAACTAGATTTTTAACTTCCAAATACAGTATTGTATATTAATTTTCCAAACATAATTTCCAGTATTCATTCTTTCAAAAGACTAAAATGTTCTTTAAAACCTGAAACACTGTGCTGACCCTACTGTATAAATGGTTAACTTGACCATTATTTAGCTGAATAAAATAGTTGAGTGTCAGTGTCCCAGAAGCCATCTAATCTTAAGAGTCCTCTTTCATGTATATTATCACTCACTCATCTAATTATCTGTTGTAAATTCTTTGATAATCTGGGCATTGATGTTATGTTGTTCATGTGAACCAATTAGATTCAGTCTCATATCTCCCAGTAATTGCAAAATATTAAGTACAAATCCTTAACCCAGGCTCAACCAATGTACCAGGTTTGCCTCTAACAGTTACCTTGTTCTTGAGTGTCTGCATGTCCGCCACCTGCTTCTCCATCTGAGACAGCTGTCGTTCTGCCTCCCTCATCTTCTCACTCAGCTCCAAGTTTTCAACTTCCAAACGTTTCACATCCTACAGTGACAGAAAACAACAATATAAAAACTGTATTAACACAAATTAAACAGTATCTTTAGAACGCCATTTTGTTGTGGATATGTAGAGAGACCTGAGGCATGGAAGGGGGATAAGAGAGTTAAAAAAAATATAAATCTGAAAAAAATATTACCACATCTGCCTAAGTTTGTTAATACTGCAGTTAACATTGCTCTTTATTCTTCACATTTAATTAATATCTATATAACAAGAAAAACCCCAAAATCTAAATGTATAATTGTTGCGCGAGTCTATGTTATCACGAGTCGTATTTTTAGGTTTTAGTTCATTAGATCATTAGTGACTTTATATGTTGACTTACAGCGTAGAGTGAGGACAACTTAGTCTTCAACTTGGATTCTTCTTGTAGCAGCTGACTGTTGTGTGTCTGCATCTCTCTCGTCACGGCAGACACCTGTTCCCGGGCCGAGTCCCTCTCGTGGGTCACCGCCTCTTGTAACTCTCGCAGCTGATCCCGGTATTGTCTCTCCAACTCCCTGTAATTGACTCACACGATTTCAAGATTTGTTCTGCCACACACTGTCTCTTACTAAAAAAACTCTTTGAAAAACTTCTAGACTTTGAGGTAAGAGTGTGTTTCAAAGCGTGAGGGTAAACAATCTACTTAACCCATAGTCCTGAAGGGTTAAATAATCGTCCTTAAAAGGTTAAATCATCATCAGCAACGGGTTAAACCATAATCTCAAAGGGTTATATCATTGTCATCAAAGAGTTTAATCATCACTGTCAAAGGGTTAAGGTAAGTTTAAATCCTTGAGTATAGAACCTGCAAATATACATAAAAAGAAGAGTCACTCAGGGAAAGGGACAAAAGTAGTTCCTTATGAAGTGGAATACAGAATAAAAGCTTCATTTCTACACAAGATAACGCCCACAAAACTAATTCCCAAGTTCCACAAGACTAATACTGGGTGGAGGTGAACTGTACTGTACTGTACTTACTGTATCTGGTACTGAGATGATGCCTCCATGTGAGCATTGTGTTCGTCCAGCTCCTGAGCCAACAAGGCCAGCCTCTGATTGGCTTCGTTCAGATCAAACCTGAGCTTGTTCCTCTCACCACGAGCAGAGTCCAGAGAGAGCCTGCCAATTGTGTTCAAGATTTAACAGTGAAAGTCTTAACACTGATTTTTTTTAATGATGTGTCAACAGTTTCATAATTGCATACTGTAATTAAATCATCACTAAAATTATAATTCAACATTATTCTAATTACCAAGGACAAAATTAATGAACAACAACAACACATTCATGAACAAATCAATTATGAATTAAACATTACATCCATACATAATCCTGGACTTCCATTAATAATCTAAGTCATACACAATACTGTACCCTGATCACTAACATAAGTATTAATTTTCTAAACTCTCTTTTATACTGTAAGGCAACATTATAATACTCCCATACAACCAACTGTGATTTAATTCCAATTCCCTTAATGAGCCACAAACAGTGAAACAGAGTAAATACAGCATGCCCGGATAATTCGCGGTCCTCTACTATTCGTGGATGACACCCTGGATGTACCCAAGAATGTCTGCGGGTAGTTTTAAAGTTGCCGGCATTTTTGCGGCCAGCACGAGGAGCACGCAAGTTTTGTGGCATCCGCAAGGTGTCTCTCTTGTCCCAGGAGGCTGACCCACGTACGCTCCCCCTCAGTTTGGGATAAACACTTGTCCGTCTTGCGCGTGTGCTACTCTGCTCTTGTCACAACTGTGCTCCTCGTGCTTGTTATGGCTCCCAAACGCCCTCAACCACCTTCGTCCAGCCACAGGAAGGTGCACAAACAAGTGAGGAGAGAAAAGAAGGTCATGTATTTCTCCCATACATATGCCTGGCTACGCTTGGCAACGGGAGCGGGTGAAAGGAGTGACTGCCAGTTAGTGCATTGCCTGCAGTTGTAACTCTCCTCACTCTCTGACATATTTCACTGGATTTACTGTTATTAATAGTGTTTACTGATAGAATAGTGCTTAATAGTGATTAATCATGTCATTGTAGCTAGGTTAGCTCATCAATGCAACCACCAGGCTACTGGGCCAAACTGTGAGGTGTTATGGTTTTTTTTCAACTTGTATTTTTGGGTAGATACAGTATAAGTAATACTTCTTCATTTATTTTTACTCATTTACATGCAAAGACCATCCTACATACATACAGTCTCTCCTCGACTTACGACAGGGGTTCCATCCCGACGACCAGGTCATAAGTTGAATTGGTCGTAAGTCGAAAAGGCGAAAATAATACATAGAAATTCTAAAATGGGTCTCTTTTTCTTCTCAGCACCACAAGAACTCTCACTTTTACGCTTGCCAGCCATTTTGTAAGTACACAGCGCGATCACTAACGTCGGGACTCGAAAATACGTAATGTGTAAATATTTTATACGACCATGGCCATCGTACGGGTATGTCCGGATTGTCGTAAGTCGAATATGTCGTAAGTTGAGGAGAGACTGTATTGTGAAAAACTATACAGTATTACACCACAATTACCGACATCCTTCATATTGGGTTGGCTAGATGGCTACGAAAGAAATTCTGTAAGTTTGATCTACGTATCAACCCAGCTGGCGCTGGCGCCTTATGGCAACTAGACCAATTGAACTTTAATAACAAAGCACCGAGTTGACTTGAGGGTAGACTTGCATTTTTTTCTACATTACATTTTGTTGTCGTGTTTCTTATTATTTGTGAGAGGATTTCCCCATTATTATTTATTTGTAAGCATTTTAATAATAATAATAATAGTTAACGGTTTATTGAAAGAGCATGGCAGCCGGAAGGCTGAAAATATGCAATTACATAATTGGGGAATGGGTCTCTTGATTTACAAATAACATAAGTGATACAAATATGATATATAATAACTAAGTGGGGAGAAGGTTATAATACAGGGCATTTCAACATAGTGACAGTGAAAAAAGGTAAGATTGACTGGGAGTGAATACACACACTGGTAAATTACGAGTTGTTAATAATTTTTATAATGGTTTGGGACTGGGCTATTCTTACTGTGTGTGTGTGTGTGTGTTAAAGAAATAATTGTCCTAGGGGCAAACACATAAAAGGAATACCCATTTCTTTGCACACAAGTAAAAATGTACCCCCCGTCAGCAAATGTTATTCGCGGATTTGGCTTTTCGTGGCCATTTTGAGAACCTAACCCCCGCGAATTTGAAGGGCATGCTGTACCAAACATAACACATACTCAACGATCACTTTAATCCCAATGAGGTTTAGACTGATTAAGCTTATCTCACCTGTTGGTCATATACAGATAATGTTGGTCTTTGTGTTGTGTCTTGGCCAACCTCTCGGTGTTTACGTTGCAACGACAGTACAGTATAAGTACAGTGTACCCCCCTGTACAGGTATATATGCACTCACCCATGTTCAAGACACCTATGTTTAAAGACACTCACCCACAGTCAAGACAATCACCCACAGTCGAGACACTCACCCACAGTCAAGACACTCAGCCACAGTCAAGACACCCATGTTCAAGACACCTATGTTTAAAGACACTCACCCACAGTCAAGACACTCACCCACAGTCCAGACACTCACCCACAGTCAAGACACTCACCCACAGTCAAGACAATCACCCACAGTCGAGACACTCACCTGAGGAACTTTATGTCGTGGAGGTAAGTGAGGACACACATCTGCAGGGTGGAGACGGAGGCGTTGCTTGAGCCTTGGTCCTCGGTGATCTGACACTCCTCCTCTAGAGCCACGGACAGGTCACAGAGGGAGAGTCGCTCGCGGGACCGGTGAGGGAAGCCCATCTCCCGCAGTATGCTCACCCCGTTATTGATGTTGAGGGACTCCCACAGCTCTAGTATGTTGTCCACAGTGGTGTACCTGAAGGAGGAGAAGTTTTTGCTTTATAGACTGATAGACCCTATACTTTTTATATATATATTTTTTTTTTACGGGGATTAGCCCACCAGGGCACAGGCCACTGACTCACATCGAGCCTGGGGGCGAAAATGTAATAATCATAATAATAATAATAATAATAATAATAATAATAATAATAATAATAATAATAATAATAATAACAACAATAATAATATACTACTACTACTACTACTACTACTAATAATAATAATAATAATAATAATAATAATAATTCTTAGTAAATAAATTTGTTAATAAAAATAAAAAATTAAAATTGAATAATAATAATTTATTGCAAATAAAATTTATAATCAAAATAAATAATAAAATAATAATAATAATAATAATAATAACAACACTAATAATAATAATAAAGAACTATAAAGAATTACAAAAATGAAAAAAAAAAGATTAATAGTAAGAAACGATATATGTATGTTGTGTTGTCAATAGTAAGAGAAACAATTGAGACCCTGCAATTGTGTGTAAATGAGGCAGAAAGTCAGATCATCAACCTGGGACTTGGTCACATATGGCAGCAGGGTCTACCATTAGACAACACATTATGCTTCCAATATCTTCCCAGGCGGTAGTACCTCCCTGTGTGGTACCTGCCTACTACCTACCCTACGCGGTAAATAAAGACTGAGGGGTAAATAATCAGAACACAAATGATAAATATCGTAGTATCTTAATCATTTCAGCATTAAAATGAGTGTTTATTTTTCTACACACACACACGCACTAACAAAGGGCGGGGAAGAGTGTAGAAGGAGGGGAAAGCCACAAGGATGCAAGGATAATACAGATAGATGATGATGATGATAACAAGGGGAGGGGGATAGAGAGAGGGAGAGGTGGGGAGAGGAGAGAGAGAGGAAGGAGGGGTAATACACAAGGATGTAAAGGATAATAGAGATATATAATGATTATAACAAGGAAGGATTCCCGTGTAGACGAGTTGGGTGTTACGCCACAAAACAATGACGGGGTGATTCTACCAACTCGCTGAGACGACACCCTCCCCCCCCAAAAAATCTCTCTCAACATAAAGATAACTCCTGTATGTACACTCCCCTAAGGCCGTGATCAGTTACACAACATCCACACTCACGAGACGTTCGGTTACTTCGTGTCACCATACTACTTTAGAAAACATTCCCGCTGACATACTCACGACTGTGAATGTGTCCTTCATATTCATGTTGAGCGGTTTGGTCTGGAGAGTTTCCTAACCTAACCTAATCTAGACTTACCTAACCTTACCTAAACTAACCTAACCTAATCTAGACCTACTTAACTTAAACCTACCCTTACCTACCCTACCCTAACCTAACTTAAACCTACCCTTAACTTCCCCTACTACTTAAACACACACACACACAGGACAAGCACCTCCCTCAGCCTCGCCCCCATACACTATCCACGCCTTACGGGACACTTAAAGCATTACGGTACATATCTTTCCATAACACACTACTTCCTGTCGTTTAGCGGAGAGAGAGAGAGGTACAGGTAGTGACGTCACCCAAGCAACAGGGCCCTAACGTCACCCACAGTCTGTCTCTCCCCCTCGCCAGTCAGTCTCAGCGTCTCTCCTGGGTCACGTGGCATGGTCATTATCTCTCCTTGTTGACTATCTCCCCACTACGACCCTTTAACAGCTACGAGACATAAACAACAACAGCCCAATTCATCCAAGAGACCGTAGTTAACCATTTGACATTAGGTGAACGCCATATTTGTCCAGATTTGTGACACTGAATTAATGACATTTGTGAACGCCATATTTGTGAGTTGTGGTTGAAAGGGTCGATCATCAGAGCAATTAAGAGGCGGCGGTAGAGTTCCTTGAAGAAGATTAACGAGGAAGAGCCCAGATAGCGTGTGAGTGGTGAAGATGACACTTCACAAGACAGTGGTGTACCTGTGGATGTCCTCCTCTAGCCTCGACCTGGCCCACCACCACGACACCCAGCGACCCAAGTCTACCGTGAGTGTGTGCGCGTGTGTGTGTGAGTGTCACCTTGAGTGTGTCCCCCATTAAGTGTGTTCCCCCCTAAGTGTGTAAGTGTGTGTGTGTGTGTGTTCCCTTAACTATGCCGTCCATACACCTGAGAAGTCCCCCTCTGGTACCACGAGAGAGAGAGAGAGAGAGAGAGAGAGAGAGAGAGAGAGAGAGAGAGAGAGAGCCTAGCCTACACCAACAACAGATCGTCTCGTTCCTCTACAGGCCCGGGTCCGGTTCATGACTGACACCCCCCCACCACGGTGTATACAAGAGAGGTCACGCAAGGTAAGAGTCACCTGTTTGTCGAGTCCTTGTTAACACTTGCTACTCTTTATCCTTATCCAAACTTATGTCTTTTTTAATCTATGTTCACCAATCCTCTCTCTCTAAACTGTGTCTCACTGTCTCTCTCTCTCTCTCTCTCTCTAAAACTGTGTTTCACTCAAGTTTCTCTCTCTCTCTCTCTCTAAATTGTGCCACTCAAGTCTCTCTTTCTAAACCTGTGTTCAACTCTGTATATATTTGACAGAGAGAGAGAATATATATATAATATATATATATATATATATATATATATATATATATATATATATATATATATATATATATATATATATATATTGGTAGGGAGGGAGGAGGAAGAAGGGGAGAAGGGGGGGAAGGGGGAGAGGGAGGAGAGGTAGGGGAGGGAGGTGGGGAGGGGAGGTTAAGGGAATGAGAAGGGAGGAGAGAGGTTAAGGAGGAGAGGGAGGGAGAGAGGTTAAGGGAGGAGAGGGAGGGAGGGAGGTTAAGGGAAGGGGAGGAGGGAGGTTAAAGGAAGGAGTTGTAACAGTACAAGGAGTTGGTGGTGTGCAGGATGTAGAATATTACCTTCACTATGCATTGTACCTGGAGGAGCCCTCTCACCTCACCTAACACCTGGAAGAAGCCCTCTCACATCACCTAACACCTGGAAGAAGTCCCTCTCACATCACCTAACACCTGGAAGAAGTCCTCTCACATCACCTAACACCTGGAAGAAGTCCCTCTCACCTAACACCTGGAAGAAGCTCCTCTCACATCACCTAACACCTGGAAGAAGTCCCTCTCACCTAACACCTGGAAGAAGCCCTCTCACATCACCTAACACCTGGAAGAAGTCCCTCTCACTCACCTAACATCTGGAAGAAGCCCCTCTCACTTACCTAACACCTGGAAGACTCTCACCTCACATAATACCTGGAAGAAGCCCCTCTCACATCACCTAACACCTGGAAGAAGTCCTCTCCCCTCACCTAACACCTGGAAAGCCCCTCTCACCTCACCCTAATACCTGGAAAGCCCTCTCACCTCACTAACACCTGGAAGAAGTCCCTCTCACCTAACACGGAAGAAGCCCTCTCACCTCCACCTAACACCTGGAAGAAGTCCCTCTCACCTAACACCTGGAAGAAGCCCCTCTCACCTCCTAACACCTGGAAAAGCCCTCTCACCTCACCTAATACCTGGAAGAAGCCCTCTCACCTCACCTAACACCTGGAAAGCCCTCTCACCTACTAACACCTGGAAGCCCTCTCCTCCACCTAATACCTGGAAGAAGCCCTCTCACCTCACCTAACACCTGGAAGAGTCCTCTCACCTAACACCCGGAAAGCCCTCTCCTCTCACCTAACACCTGGAAAGTCCCTCTCACCCCTAACACCTGGAAGCCCCTCTCACCTAACACACCTGGAAGAGCCCTCTCACCTCACCTAACACCTGGAAGAAGCCCCTCTCACCTCACCTAACACCTGGAAGAAAGCCCTCTCACCTCACCTAACACCCAGAAGAAGCCCTCTCCCTCACCTAACACCTGGAAGAAGTCCTCTCACCCTAACACCCGGAAAAGCCCTCTCACCTCACCTAACACCTGGAAGAAGCCCTCTCACCTCACACCCCACACACCTGGAAGAAGCCCTCTCCACCTCACTAACACCCTGGAAGAAGCCCCTCTCACCTCACCTAACACCTGGAAGAAGCCCCTCTCCACCTCACCTAACACCTGGAAGAAGCCCCTCTCACACCCCTAATACCTGGAAGAAGTCCCTCTCACCTCACCTAACACCCAGAAGAGGCCCTCTCACATCACCTAACACCCAGAAGAAGCCCCTCCTCACCCCTAACACCTGGAAGACCTCTCCACCTCACTAACACCTGGAAGGCCCCTCACACCTCTCCCTGGAAAGCCCCTCTCACCTCACCTAACACCCGAAAGCCCTCACCTAACTACACCTGGAAAAGCCCTCTCCCCTCACTAACACCCAAAGAGCCCCTCTCACCTACCCAAGGCAGCCCCTCTCACCTCACCTTTCCCAGAAGAAGCCCTCCTCACCCCTAACACCTGGAAAAGCCCCTCTCACCTCACCTACACCAGAAAAGCCCTCTTACCTAACCTAACACCTGGAAGCCCTCTCACCTCACCTAACACCTGGAAAGCCCTCTCACCTCACCTAACACCCGGAAGAAGCCCTCTCACCTAACCTAACACCTGTATGACCCTAACAGGTGGGGAGTGGAGGTGTAACGGGCAAAAAACAGTTAGCAATAGGGACCACATGAAGATTAAACACCCCAGCTTATCACACCTAAAGAGTGATCCTCGTGACACTAGCTAGCCTGGTTAACTAACCTAACCCAACCCGACATAATCTAACCTAACCTGACATAATCTGAGCTAACCTAACCCGACATAATCTAACCCTAACCCGACATAATCTGAGCTAACCTAACCCGACATAATCTGAGCTAACCTCCTGACATAATCTAACCTATCCGACATAATCTGACCTAACCTAACCCAACCTAACCAAAACACAAAATAAGGCCACACACGAGAAAATTATATCTTGAAACAAATCTTAAATCTTCACCATCACTTCCTCCTTTACACCAAGGGCGGATCCAGAGGGGGTCCTGGAGTCCGGACCCCGTCTTTCACCAAGTTTTCAATACTCTTTCTTTAATTCAGTACTGTACTCAGGCATTTTGTACCGTGAAAGTATTTACTACTGACTTCAAGTGCGCATGGCCTCAAAATACCCGTGATATTGGCCAGATTTAAATTTCTACAGGTCTTAGCCCCCCCCCACAACTTCTTGGACCCCCTTTAAATATTCCTGGATCCGCCCCTGTTAATACCCCCCCAAAGCCATCAAGCACTATGGTACTACCCCACCCACCAATACATGGGGAACTATCAGGGGCACAACATTTGGTTTTCAGCGCTAGTGACATGGGAGGGAGGGGGGAGGGAGGGAGAGAGAGGGAAGGAGGAAGAGAGAGGAGGGGAGACGAGAGATGGGAGGGAAGAAGAGAGAAGGGAGGAGACGAGAGAGAAAGGAGGGAGAAGAGAGGAGGGAGAAGGGAGGGGAGACGAGAGAGAAGGGAGGGGAAGAGAGGGAGACAGAAGGGAGGGGGAGACGAGAGAGAAAGGAGGGAGAGAGAAGGAGGGGGAGACGAGAGAAGGAGGGAGACGAGAGAGGAGGGAAGAGAGGAGGGCAGAAGGGAGGGGAGACGAGAGAAAGGAGGGAGACGAGAGAGAGAAAGGAGGGGAGAAGAGAAGGGAGGGGGGACGAGAGAAGGGAGGGGAGACGAGAGAGAAAGGAGGGGAGAAGAGAGAAGGAAGGGGAGAAACTCCCCCACACACCTTCCATTACCTTAGGCCCCAACACACTCCAGGTTGAGAACTCCACTGAAGCTCCTCGGCGTCACCATAGACAACAAACTAAATTGGAAACCACACGTCAGTGAAGTTGTCAAATCCTCCAGTTTCCGTCTCCACCTCCTCCGCCGACTCAAGTCCCTCAGAGTTCCTGCCCCCGAGCTCCTCAGTGTTTACACAACATTCATACTTCCCAAGCTCACCTATGCCTCCCCTACCTGGTCTTCCTCCCTAAATGCCACACAACGTAAACACCTCGATAAAGTGCAAAAGAGGGCATGCTAGATTATTCTCTCCCCTTCCTACTCCACATATCAAGAAGCGCTCAACACACTGACCCTTTCGGCTCTCTCTGACCATCACCACGACCTCACCTGCAAATTTGGTGAGAAGCTTCTGCACCATCCTCGACACCGGCTCCTACTTCCACACTATATCCCTCGTCCGCGAAATGTTGTTCAACACCACAACCGCATCCAGCCCATACGAGCACGAACTGATCGCTATAAAAACAGCCCAGTCCCAACCTTTGTAAAAAAATTATCAATAACTTGTAATAAACCAGTGTATTCACTCCCAGTAAATACAACTTCTTGCACTGTCACTATGTTGAAATGCCCTGTAGTTTGAGTTTTTCCCCATCTAGTTATTATATGTCTTATTTGTGTCACTTATGTTACTTGTATATTATTTGTAAATCGAAACCCATTCCCCAATTATGTAACTGTATATTTTCAGCCTTCTGACTGCTATGCTCTTTCAATAAACCGTTAATTATTATTATTATTATAACTCTTCTTCATCTCCACCAACGGCTGTGTTAAGGCTTATCACTCGACGCCTGAACGATAAAGATGGTTGCAGCGTCATAAACCAGGTAGTGAGCGATGCCTGGTGAGACAAGAGGGGTAGGGGGGAGGAGCCAGAGGGATAGGGGGGAGGAGCCAGAGGGATAGGGGGGAGGAACAGCAATGGTATGAGGAAGGAAGGGGAGTGAGGAAGGAGGAAGAGTAATGGAATGAGGAAGAAGAGTGTAGGGGAGGAGGGAGAGAAAGAGGAGGAGCAATGGAATGAGGGAAGAAGAGGGAGGAGGAGCAACAAGAGGGAGGGAGACCAGGTAGCCTGAGGGTTACCTGGGCAGGCAGTTGTAGATAGAAGTTGCCAGGTGGCGCCGCACACTACACTACCTCATGGACGATGATAAACAACAAGCCCTACTCTCCCCACACCAGGTAAATAAACCACTAATTACTCTCATCACCTTACTCTCTCTCTCTCTCCCCTCTACATCAACTCAGTCCTCAACCCACTTATTTCCTATCAGGTAACTTAACCACCTGAGCTGATGAAGAGACACGTTTGTCCTTATTCCCGCATTCTGTTATTCGATAAGTCATTTACTAATCACTATAAGATATTTCAGGTGATTACTGACCCCAGGTGTGTGAATATCAGTCATGTTATGTTTTTGTTTTCTTGGGAAGCAATACACACTAATCAGGGCTCGGTGAGTGTGGGCAAGTTTATAAACAACGGTATTTCTGGCTGATAACATCTAACCATATCAGTGGCGATTACAAACCTTTCGTTACCTATCTCTAGTTATCAAAGGCTGCAGGCAAAGATTCTAGTTAGGCTTAGGAGGAGGGGGAGGGTATTGGGGGGGGGGGTGAGGGGGAGGGTCATTTAGTCTCGCTGTGACCACCACTAGCCAGCTCCCACATCCCTCAGTCAGTCCATGCATCGCAGACCTTCACGACACCACAACACACTCACATTTTGTTGTGGTGACGTCGACGTTCTACCAGCCCCGATTCTGACTACAATGGTTAATACTGTGCTAAATTATCCTACGTAAGAGACCACGGCCCACAGGTCTAGTGAACGAAAGGAAACGATTAGTCTAGTAAAAAAAAAAATAAAAAAAAATCAAGGTACGGTAATGACAAAGTTCAAGGTGTACGTCTCTCTTGGGTGGACAAACATCTCTACTCCTCCTTCACCCCACCACGGCCTGAAAACAGTGAACTTAGACAGTGACCAAACTCCACCTTGAAGTACATCCCAGTGCCAACAACGTACAGTACTGCGTGTTTGTGCCCACCATTAAGATGTGACTTATGAACGAGAGCCACATGATCAGTGAAGTGAACCTGGCAGGTGTGTGAAGTGTAAACAACAGTGAAGTGAACCAGGCAGGTGTGTGAAGCGTAAACAACAGTAAAGTGAGCCTGGCAGGTGTAAGTGTGAAGTGTAAACAACAGTGAAGTGAGCCTGGCAGGTGTAAGTGTGAAGTGTAAGCAACAGTGAAGTGAACCTGGCAGGTGTAAGTGTGAAGTGTAAACAACAGTAAAGTGAACCTAACAGTTGCAAGTGAAGTACAAACAACATTAAACCTGTCAGCTGTAAATGAAGTGTAAACAACAGTGACGAAAGCCTGGCAGGTGTAAGAGTGAAGTGTGTGGTGCTGGTGCTTAGAGGTCAACACAACAGTGAATGAGGTCACCACAACGCCGCCACCCAACACACCACCTCACAGTAAGTCTCATCTTGTCATTGCTGCTCCACCAAAACATTTCTTTCATCCAGGAACTCCACTCCATGTTTCATATAATGTATTCAGTGTATCAATGACGTAGTTATTCATACGACAAAACTGTATTTAGTGTATCAATGACGTAGTTATTCATACGACAAAACTGTATTTAGTGTATCAATGACGTAGTTATTCATACGACAAAACTGTATTTAGTGTATCAATGACGTAGTTATTCATACGACAAAACTGTATTTAGTATATCAATGACGTAGTTATTCATACGACAAAACTGTATTTAGTATATCAATGACGTAGTTATTCATACGACAAAACTGTATTTCATAACAATAACAGAATGATGTTTCAGCTGTATCCAAACTACTGTATATAACTGTAGAGAGAGACCTAACATACAAAATCCACTGCTCTACAAAATCCACTCTCCTATAAAATCCACTGTTCTACAAAATCCACTGCTCTAAAATCACTCTCTAAAATCACTGTTCTACAAATCCTGCTCTACAAAATCACTCTCTAAAATCCTGTTCTACAAATCCTGCTCTACAAAATCCTCTCTACAAATCTGTTCTATCTGCTCTAAACCACTTCTATAAATCACTGTTCTACAAAATCCTGTCCAAATCACTCTCTAATCACTGTTCTACAAATCCTGCTCTAATCCACTTCTATAAATCACTGTTCTATCCTGTCTAAATCCACTCTCCGATAAAATCCACTGTTCTACAAATCACTGCTCTACAAATCCACTGCTCTACAAAATCCACTCTCCTATAAAATCCACTGTTCTACAAAATCCACTGCCCTACATAAACCTCCTTGCAAACCTGGCGGGTGAGGCAGACATACAGTAGGGCAATATAATACCTTTACATAGTGTTATATTACCCAAGAGTCACAACCAGGGTCTTGCGTTAGTCGTGACGTGGACTATATTGTACAACAGTTACACATTATGACCTAACCTAAACATCCCGTCTATTGTAAATATTGTGTGTGTGTGTGTGTGTGTTCGGTATTGGTGGTCGGTGATGTTGATGTTGGTCGTGTTGGTGGTGTTGGGGTGGGGTGGGGTCGGGTGGGGTGGTGGTGGTGGTGTGTGTGTGTGTGGTGGTGGTGTGTGTTGATTGTTGTGACATTGTGTGTGTGTGTGTGTAGAGAGCATAATTATATGCGTATGTATGTATGTCATCTAACAGCAAGAAGGTATGAATAACTGCACACACACACACACACACACACACACACACACACAAAGTATTTACATAATCAACTAATATATTTCTCCAGGTATCCAAACAGACATCAAAGGTGAAACTCAAGTCTGGTTACCTGAAGATTAGACACCCCCAGCTTATTATATACACACACCTCAATGTTTAATGCTACCTGTAGGGGTTGGGTTAGCTTAATTTAGATCAGGTTTGATTAAATTAGGTTAGGTTAGCTTAATTTTGATCAGGCTTGATTAGGTTAAATTAAATTAGATTAGATTAGATTAAATTAGGTTAATTTGGTTCAGAATTAATTACATTAGGTTAAACTAAACTAGGTTAGATTAGATTAGGTTAAAAGCGGACCCTGCCTCACCTACGACTAACACACGGTACAAACACAAATGGGGACTTAAACTACGGTTCTATTAACACCAATGAGAAGACCACGCTGATGATAAGGTGATAACATTGTGTGTGTGTGTGTGTGTGTGTGTGTACCAAGCCAACGTACTTCTTACTCCCTCACATACACCTGACAGGGTAGCAACACCCCCCTGATAAGTTACAACAATAACAAGATATACATGTGACCAAACCACACAGTAGGGAAAAAATACATAAAAGAACATATCGTTATAACACTAACATAAGAATGGAGGACACTGCAGCGGGCCTATTGACCCATACTGGGCCGTCCCGTTTACACCCAACCCCTATTGCTCATATAAGCATCCAACCTATGTTTGAAGCTATCCAGCGTATTCGAGTTAATGATGATGTTTGGTAACTTGTTCCATTCATCCACTACTCTGTTTCCAAACCAGTGTTTACCTATTTCACGCCTAAATCTAAATTTGTCTAATTTTAAACCATCGTTACGAGTTCGCTCCTGGTTGGATAGTTTGAGTACCTTTGTAATGTCCCCTTTGTTTAGCCCTGACTTCCATTTATACACCTCTATCAGGTCGCTCTACGTCTCTCGAGGGAATAGAATAAAACTCAATTACCTCACAACAATGTTGATAAGGACGCAAGCATATTATCAACAATGATTACAGGCGACAGACAGTCCACAACAAACCGATAAAAATGAGGAAAAAATACCACGAAACCTTTATTAAACAAATAATGTCATTTACGATAAGAAAACATAACAACCACAAAGTATTGATTATGAATTAATTTTTAAATTTAAGAAAAATATTTATTATATTTAGGAATAAATAAGCCATGCGAAAAGGTGAGTAATATTAACGAAAAATTATCTTTTAAAAAATTACATTTATTAAACGATGACATTTACAAAATAATTATCTTAAAAAGAAATTATATATATATATATATATATATATATATATATATATATATATATATATATATATATATATATATATATATATTTGTGTAGATCCACAATGAAAACGTGGATAAGATAAATTTTGATAAAACAGCACAAGTACAATACTGTATTAGAACAGCATCTGAAAGCAGTGCACTGTTCGTTCATGTTAGGAACAGTAATCATCACATAGATTGGGAAAACAGCTTAGAAGTGTTTAAATCATGTGTCACAGAAAAACTTCTGGTTTAAGTTAGTTTGATTAGAGAATTGAATTATATAAACCTTAGTGATGGTCAGTACAAAACTGATGTTACACAAATTTATTTGTCAGTGGCCCAAGGTTAAAAATGCTTTGAAAGCATTCGAGTTAGATGTAGGATAAATGATTAGTGGGTCCCATATTTTTGACCTGACTTAACATGACTAGTTACGTCGCCCTTTCTTTTAAGCTCCTTTGTGTGTGTGGTGGTGTTGGTGTGCGGATTAGTGGATATCGTATTTATGACCTGACGTCATGTTTAGTAAGGTCACCCTGTGTACTTAAGCCACTCTTGGTCCATGTAATTCAGTTGCCTCTGAAGATGTCTTGAATAAAGACGATGTTATACCTTGTTCCTGAGACAATGGGCAAAAAAAATCACTAGACGTTTCAACACACACAAAGAGATATATGACTGATAAATTTATTATTATTATCATTAACCACAACAATAAAACCTTAGCGGCGTATATTACTCTCTCAGGCAAAGAATGGCATTACTGTATGTAGTGCTGTTCCTCCCCTCACAAGCAAGTAACGACCTTCACATCTATTAACTCCTGTTTATATTGACAGAGGTATGGCCTACCTGGTAAACACACTCTACTGCTCTACTTTATCATTATGGCAGGAGTAAATAAAAGTTGGTATAGTACTTGACAATAATGTTTACTGACAAAATAATAAGACTGGTGGACTGACGGACACGTGTTGCCTTCGGTACGTTCTTGTTGATGAGGGAACAAAAGAACATAAGGAGTCTGCAATAGGCCGGTTGGTCTGTGCATGGCAGCTCCTGTCGAGAGTTACTACCACTCTCTATCATCCATGAATCTATCTAGCCTCCTTTTGGAACTTTCCAGAGTTCCCGCACTTACTACAAGTTGCTAAGCTTGTTCCACTCGTCCACCACCCTATTTGTGAACCAGTTTCTTCCTATCTCCCTCCTAAACCTAAACTTATCCAACTTGAATCCGTTGCTCCGAGTCCTATCCTGCTCGGATATTATAAGAACTTTATCTATATCCCCTTTATTGATTCCTTTCACCCACGTCAGTGTTGCTACATCAAGCAAGTCGGAATCAATACACCAATGCAGTGTTACCATTTCAGCAAGGGGATAATATTTGTACCTATAACTGACTTGTCAGTGTTAGCATGTCACGAAAGAGGCGGAATCAATCAATCAATCTCTCTCTCTCTCTCTCTCTCAATTAGCTGTTGCAATAAATACTTGCCTATAACTATTAATTCGACCTAGAATAACACCTAACCTAACCTGACCTATCCAAATGTGTGTGTGTGTGTGTGTGTTTTCTCCGAGGCGATCGTTGGCCAAGAAACACTAAACAGACACAGTTAGTTATCTTTCAAATGGACCCACTGACAGGTATAAAAAAATGACTCCCACATAATTAAAAACAGGTACTGCATCATATTTAGTCCCCCAGGTATCAAGTCATATCACTCCTTGGTCACATGTTAACTTCGTGATAAAAGCCACCTGGTGTTGATGAATCACCATTTATCAAACACAACAGCACAGGTCAACAGATAAAACCTCAAAATTAATCTGTCCTAAACACTTTAATATCTCTACCACCACCCACCCACCCACCCACTAACCCACCCACCCACCCTCCCCCACAATCTTGAAAGCTTTGTTAGTGCGACTCTTCAGTTTATTCTTCGTGTTAATGTTGTCACATGCGAACATTTAAGGTAAGATGCGTCTAATTATGACCCAATTTTTAGCTGCAATAATTCTGATCTCAGTTGAATAATGATGTTGTCTCAAATCAACGTATCTTCACATTTTTGTCGTAGAGTATATTAAGGTAATATTGATACGTTGTCTTCCCCCACAGGGTGTATGGTCTGACCAAGGGATTTTGTGAGTCGAATATCACACCAGGATACAATGGTATATATGCCACTGAATATATCTTAAGACCATTATATAGTTTATTGTCTGAAACACAATTAAAGTACTTTTTTCCTCGCTTATCAACACCACAAGTTAAGGAGTTTCATCCCCTCCCCCCACCGGTCAGCGATATTTTTAATTACTAGTTACAGTACAAGGAAAAACGACTTTATTACAGGGTGTACTCAAGACGTTTATTTTATTAACTCGCAAAAAATGTAGAAAAAATAAGTTCAATTAAACAGTAACTGACTTGGATCCCGTGGAAACACCGGCTGGGCTGACTGCCTGCACTGTACCAGCTGATTAGAGTGGTTTAATGTTGTGAGATTTTAATGTTGACATCAGTGTGGCCAGCAACACACATGAATGTTGACATCAGTGTGGCCAGCAACACACATGAATGTTGACATCAGTGTGGCCAGTAGCACACATGAATGTTGACATCAGTGTGGCCAGTAACACATGAATGTTGACATCAGTGTGGCCAGCAACACACATGAATGTTGACATCAGTGTCAGTAACACATGACATCAGTGTGGCCAGCAACACACATGAATGTTGACATCAGTGTGGCCAGCAACACACATGAACGTAGACATCAGTGTGGCCAGCAACACACATGAAACATCAGTGTAACCAGTAACCAGCAACACACATGAATGTGACATCACTGTGGCCAGCAACACACATGAACGTTGACATCAGTGTTACCAGCAACACACATGAATGTTAACATCAGTGTAACCAGCAACACACATGAATGTTAACATCAGTGTAACCAGCAACACACATGAATGTTAACATCAGTGTAACCAGCAACACACATGAATGTTAACATCAGTGTTACCAGCAACACACATGAATGTTGACATCAGTGTTACCAGCAACACACATGAATGTTGACATCAGTGTAACCAGCAACACACATGAATGTTAACATCAGTGTGGCCAGCAACACACATGAATGTTGACATCAGTGTTACCAGCAACACACATGAATGTTGACATCAGTGTAACCAGCAACACACATGAATGTTAACATCAGTGTGGCCAGCAACACACATGAATGTACTGTAGACATGAGTGTTTCCATACCTCAACCATAATGGAAGGGAACAATAATTAATTCCTGTCATCGTATTAACAGTAATTATACAATATACTGTACTGAGCACATGACCTCCACTGCCGGAAATAATTATAAACAGTTTAACAGTAACAGTTAATCTTCAATTATATGCAGAAAACAATTAAAACTGTGGATACATAACTTGCACGACGACACAGGACACGTAGGGTAAAACAACCAGTGAAACAGAATGTCTCACTAACTGTACCACCTGCAGCTAAACCTCCAGAATCAACCAGACACCTGTGTATGACTTTACAAACAACCCAACCTATCGTAAATGGATTAATTGTGACATAAATAAGCATGAAGCAACTTGATATCATTGTTATTCTGGCACAGCTGACACACAAGTCATATCAGTTGGCATACCGGAGGGGGCAGCCGAAGAAACACTAACTACTGTGTACAATGGGGATAAGCCATAAATGTGTGTGTCGGTACAGTACTAGGCTTCCGTCCCCGTATACAACACTGTCACTGAGCCGAATGCAATAATAAATAGATAATTTATACGGTCTGAGACACACTGTATGGTGTTAAATAAAATATGACACCTCTCTCTATCCCTTCGCCCTAGTAGCAGTGGCGGACTGGGTCAAAATTTTTCTACCGGGAAAACTTGTAAAAGGGCCCACTCAAAAGGGTCCAAAAATAAAGGCCCACTTAATCCCAAAACGTAGTCAAAGGAACCATCACTTTGGGGCCTACCGGGAAATTTCCTGGTATCCCGGTGGGCCAGTCCGCCACTGCCTAGTACTGTACTAACGATTCACCAAAATTGTGTACTGTACTTTATTCTTGGTACTGTGTTAGATTAAGTTACTGTAATATTATGTTAGGTCAGTTAGATTTGGTTATCAAGAAAGTTAGGTTTGTTATCAGTTTATAAGTATGTTAGAGTTAGGTTAGGTTTTGGTAGGTTAGGTTTTGGTAGGTTAGGTTAAGTTAGGATAGGTTAGGTTCGGTTAAGTTAGGGTGGGTTAGGTTAAGTTAGGGTAGGCTTAAGTTGGGTTAGGTTAGATTAAATTGGGGTTTCTTGAGGTTAGGTAATATTTAAAATAAGTTAAATGTTATGTAATTGTAAATAATTCTGCGGGCCCGTGGCAGCAATTCACCATTCTAGCACAGCACTCGTGTGTATGAAGGCATGAATATACTGTACTGTCATTGCCTCTTTACACGCAAACCCCCGGGGTTTTGTATCGACGGTCGAGTCTGGTTAATTGGACAACTTGTGCCTCTGAGCAGGTGTCAAGGAGTAGTCCAGACACTCTCCACGACATGAAACATAACAACCGACGCCTGAAAGACATACTGCAGCAGCCACATCAGAAAGTTCTCTTAAACTGAGTGTTAAATGAGAAGCAGAAGCCATAGATTATCTGCATCAGTGGTAGACATCAGGTTTTCCACATGAGGGAGCATAACACAATGACATACTAAAACTCTTCAACAAGTTTAACTATGTCATCTAACCTATTTTGAAGCATCATTTATTTTCTTTTGTATTGGTATTTGTGAAATAAACTAAACTTTCTGATTGTGGTTAAGTGAGTTTGGTGGTCCCGACAGATGTCGCTACAGGAGCCGCCAGTCCACGTCAAGACCACCTTCGGGTTCATGGGGGCAGTGGGTGTGGTGGTGAACATCGTCCTCTTCATTGTGGACATTGTCTCTGATGCCCTCCTGGCCTATGTCCTCTGGAAACAGGTAATGCCTCCACACTTTACAAGTAACACCTCCACACTTTACAAGTAACACCTCCACACACATTACAAGTAACACCTCCACACATTACAAGTAACACCTCCACACTTTACAAGTAATTCCTCCAACTTTACAAGTAACACCTCCACACTTTACAAGTCACACTTCCACACTTTACAAGTGACACCTCCACACTTTACAAGTAGCACCTCCACATTTTACAAGTAACACCTCCACACTTTACAGGTCACACTTCCACACTTTACAAGTAACACCTCCACACTTTACAAATAACACCTCCACACATTACAAGTAACACCTCCACACTTTACAGGTACAGTAGTACCTACAAATTTTTAATAAATTACTTTAAGTAATAAATCTTTCTGCTACTCTTTTTGTTTAATATTCTGTACAGTACAGTACTGTACAAGCTTCATATGAAATAAATTTATCAAAATTTCCTTACCTTTCAAATCAATAAAATGTAGAAACACTAAAAAATTACTTTGTCATTACAAAGTATTACTGTACAGTATTAATATTATTATTAATATCATTTTCATTATTGGTACAGTTATTATTATCACAGTACTGTACAGTATAGTATTATAAATAAACAGCTGTACTGGAGCAAATCTCAACTGATTAACATGTAATTCCAGACTGTACAGCTAGGAAGTACAGTTGTTATATCACAAGAGGAGGAATAATGCTGTTTGATATGTAATAGTGTAATAAGCACACTGTAGAGTACAGTGTTCAGTGTATGAGGTGTGTACAATTATAAAGCATACATACTGGCTTAAACATTGTAAGTGTACATATGCTGTGGCTTTAAGAGGAATCAGTATGTTTATTTAGACAGATAATTTGAGATAATTGCAGAAGTCAGTCAGTTATGGTGTGTTTGTATGGTGGATGAGAGAAGGAAGGAATCACTAAAACATGGCGTGTTTATGCAGGCAGACAAGATGGAGAACAAGGACGTCCAATCAGAGCTGTTCACCTGGTTCATCATCACACTCTGCATCATCATCCTGCCCATGGTTGTCATCAACATATTCAGGTGTGCTGCCAACCAACCCACCTACATCAACCAAACATTATTCACCTCCTGAAGTCCCTTGATAAATTGCCGCAGCTGTTATCACCTCCCTACGCCACTCTCCTCCCCCACTAGCGCATCCCTAACACCGAAAACCAAAATCTGACTTGCATTGTTCCTCGTCAACTCTATCTTACCGCCTTCCACCCACCTTAACAGACTATATGGAGGGAAGGAAGTCAGTTAGATGAGGTTTACCTGTACAGTACCTTTACCTGTCTATTCCTCTAATATTATAGAAGTGATGCAGCAACTCAAATCATTGTACTGTATATATATAAAACTCTTTGTCATTAGCGTTAAATCTTCCCACCGTCAACATTAAAAACCAAATTAATGAAAATCATGTAATAATTAATCATGGTTACTGTGAATAATAATGCTAGACTTTGCCACATGTTCTACATATAAGGACTGCACTAGACCAATGGAGAAACCCTAGTCTTAACGATACAAATTACAAATATAGATTAAGAAAGTACAGCACGATACAGGCTTAAAGGAACTGTAGTTAATGAGGTTTTGGTTTGCAGTCTGTTGTGGTACTGGCAGAACAAGATTTGTCTGGGAGACTACTGCGTCCTGCACAAGATGAGCACCTCACAGGCCATCATCAGGGTCTTCATCCATCTCCTCCTTCTTGGACCACTGATTCGGTAACAACACAACACACATACTGTATTTTAACTCTCAACCCATTAGCTACCTCTATTACATAATTTTCTTTACATCTTAGCCAAGAATGAAAGCTGAAGAGGTTGTAGGATATAACCCTCAAAGATAAGAACCTGATGAGAGGGGACTTCAAAATCCTGTGAAGTTTGGAGGCCTACCATCAGATAATCATGGCTAGCCCTCGCAAGCATGGTGATGATGATGACAGCTGATTGACAGGAGACTATTATGTTATAAGTACCATAAAACAGTATTGACTTACAGAAGATTACATCAACAAGAAATGCTGAATGTTGATATACATGGCTGATGAAATCAAATAAAAACTAAATCAAGTAGAGTACTGTACTTAATAGTACCTGGGTGAGAGATGCAACAAGTCAAATAATAACTCTTCACCAAGGACAACATTAAAGGTCTCTCCATTTCATCAATCATGTTCAGTACCTATCAGACCATTTTATATCCAGTGTAAGTCACTACTGTACAGTACTCTATGTCTGACTTATCATTCTAGGTATCTGGATATCTTAAGGTATGGCATTAAGATGAAGCGGGAGGTGAAGCACGTGGAGATGGGTACCAACGGTGCTCATGTACAGAGAAGAACACCCAGGGGGGAGGTCCATGCTGTCCTGCATATGGTGAGTGTAACCTTCCCTAGTGTATTTTGTGGAACAATTACTGAACTATAACTATCTGGTTTACTCCATTTCTTGTCACAATTCCAAAGGAATTCTCAAACAATATATAAGCAGAATGTTGCTTAAATGATATAAATTTGCATTCCTTCAATGAGCTGTCTTTCTGAGCTGATATGAATCAACACAAACAAAACAAGCATCCACTACTGTATTAACTTAATAGAATAATCAAAAGTAGAATTTAAGTATTTCCTTTCTTTTATCCCCAAGATAATAGGAAGAGACACCGCCATGCTGGACATGATGCACAGTTTCCTGCAAGATGCACCACAACTTATTTTTCAAATCTTCCTGTTGTACCGGAGTCCTAAAATCATCATTGGCACTGAAAAAATTTCTCCAACGAGTCAGTTCACAATGATCATTAACTATATGTTTTTCTTTTACGTTTTCAGGACAGGGTATTTGGCTTGTAACAATGTGTTAATATTTCTTGCATAAAAACATGTCTCTGATATAATGACGACACTGTACAGTGTGTGCAACAGTACTGTGCCACCTAACAGCTGCACATTTACAATCATTTCTATTATTCTTCAGCCACAGCAGTACAGGTATGGAAAGTCTTGCTGGGCGTGTTTGCCATGTCATGGTCATTGGTGTCATACCAAGATGAACTACGTCGTACAGTGCCAAACAAGACTCCGCTGTCCTGCTGTGCCACCACTACCTGCCTCTTCTGGCGGGCAGCTATGATTACCTCCAGAATAATCGCTATTGGTTCATTCACAGCAATACTTGTAAGTTTATTACTGCTTGACTTAAAAACTGTAATAATATATATAACTATATAGCTACTGTACAGTATAGCAATACAGTTCAGTACTGAGAAATGATCCATCAAGACACTGTACAGTAATTACAAAGTCACAATGTTCACATAGTGAGCCAACATGAAGTAACTGCAGTGTACAAGTATTATAACTCCCGTCAGTCTCACCCAACTCTCCTCCTGCTCACAGCCAGCAGGCCAGAACCCTCAAACGGCACTTTCTCTAAGCTGGACAGACTCTGGTGGGAATCTGGTAATACCCTATCCTGTCGTGGCTATGTGCATCCTGATAGGCCACTGGCTCATCATGACTGCCTGGCTACACGCACAGGTACGTAATGAGCTTTAACGTTATGGAAATCTCATTCAAACAACATAGATCCTGATCCAGCAAAGCCTAGAGATAACACCACTACCCTAAGGATGCTAACTGGTGCATCATGTCCTTCATTACTGTTGCACCAACACTGAACAATAAGTCATAACAAAGTAACAAAGAACAGACCAACTGCCCAAACAGCTGTTAAGTGGTGAAATACTGTACAGTGATATCTCCATTAGCCGGAACAATTGGTGCAGAGCACTTCCGTAGACGAGATTTCCGGGTAACGAGACGACTCTCTCAAAGCCGGAAAAATATCCCTCATCCCCAGAATTTTCCGGGTAACGGAAAATTTTTCTCGTTATTTCCAGAAAATGGGCCTGATTTTCAGCTCTCAAACCTGGAAAAAACTCCCCCATCCCCGGAATTTTTCGGGTACAGTATTGGAAACATTTTCTCTTTATTTTCTGGAAAATGTGCCCCTCGGAAAATCATTCCCAAAGCCGTAATTTTCCAGAAAATTACGGCTTTGGGAACGATTTTCCGAGAAAATTTAAATTCCGGCTATCGGAAAGTTCCGGGTTTGAGGGATTCCGGCTAACGGAGATATTACTGTAATACATTAATACTGTCAAGATATGAAATCCAAAAGTTTCAGGTGCACACAACAGGCAGACTCATGACAAAGTTGTTGATGATCTTTATTTGCCAAAACTGCTTGAGGAGTAAAAGAGACTCAAGACAGTACAGTATTATACCTTAATTAAAGCTCTGTCATTGCTGGTGATTAATGGTCCTTATTTTTTTCAGGGAACAACATTCTGTTCCCAAGAAAACGGCAGTGGCCGACCAGTGCTGGAACTATTGTATAACTGTGTCATGGGACTTGTTCATATCTTCTGCTACATCAACGTTAAAGACACACCTTCACGCAGACGTATGGTGTTCTTTTATACCTTCTGTCTCATAGAGAACTCTGCGATTATTGCCGTCTGGTATGTTGAGGTCAGTATTAATACATATCTGATGCTCGATTCATTCACTTAGTAAACTCGACCAAGTGCTGTGGCATCACCATATTTGTTCCCAACAATATAACATATTTTTTTAGACCTTTCTCCTGCTTAGGGACCATAGTGCTGGTTTGAAGGTAAAAATAATCAGGGAATGGCTGTACTCATGTAAGACAAACAATACCTTGTACAGTAGCTCAAGTAATCCTTGCACACAGCTCCACCATCATGAGTTTTTGCATTTTCCAATGTCTTTTCTAAATACAGTAATTCACATGAGTATGATCCACTTTACCTGTATTTGTAAATACAATAAACTACAGTACAGTACTGTATTTGGTGAATAGGCCATTACAGAAGCCAGCAATTGCATGGAAAAATAATATCTGTATACTAATATAGTATAGTTGATGGAGAGAATGGATGGATGAGACTAGTTGGGCCTAGAGGTGCATGAGCCTAAATGTGGAGGGAAGGAGAGCCAGGGGTAGGCCAAAAATGACATGGGGGAGAAGTTGTAGAAATAGCATTAGAGTTAAGAGGATGACAGGAGAGACTGCAGGAGACTGTGCAGCATGGACAGCTGCCATCAGGTAACCATGGCTAACCCATGCAAGCATGGGCAATGGCTGTAAAATGTTGATGATGAAGGTGCTATTGGCTTTATAGTAAGTGGGTAGGAAAAAATTACATCAGAAGGGCTTAGAAAGCTCAATCACTGGACTGCCATAAATATTATTACTGCACACATACAGATATAAATGATACCAACACTAAACTGTATCTTCCCACAGATGGTGATGTTCCCAGAATGGTTCCGGGTGGGCCTGATATTCAGCGTGGAGATGCTTTGGTTGGTGGGTCTGTGTTGTGTCATCGGTTACTACGGTTTTCTCCACCCAGATCACACTGACCTAATTCAACACAGAGAACAAGCCTCGTGGCGTCGGTAATCTCTCCTCTATAAATTATTATGTGGGTTTTGAAGGTGACAACTGATCAGTCAATTTAGTATTACTGACGACACTACTTAACCCCTTGTGTATGGGCTCATCTTTGTAAAGGGGTTACGAGTTTTGTTACGTTTGCAATAATATATTAGTACAGTAGGCTCTCACCAAGAACGTTTAATAGGTGCCTGAAAAACACCGTTATTAGCGAAAACGTTATTAATGTGACATTAAAATACATGTAAAAAGGGTTTATTGGTGCAGCCGCCACAAGAATTTCACCCATTTTTTTCCCTTGAAGCCCTGCCTAACACTTTTTGTTAGCTGAAATAAAAATAATTGTTATTCAATCATCAAAATAAAGAGGTTGAGTAATATAACACTTAGCTTGGGGGAGTTTTTGAGGTGCTTGGTGTGATGATTGTTCCGTATCTGAGGGCCGCTAACACTTGCACTGTCTTTCATTCTACAAGTTAACCATTTCACAAGAAAATGCTCTGTTATCACTAACAACCTGTTTCTATTGCCTTTATCATTCATAGCTCGCCTTGCATTTCCATCATTACCGAAATATTTTTAGCCAGCGCAATACTCTTCTTGGTCTCCTCTAAGTTCCTCTTAATATTTCGCACTGTAGACTCAGGACAGTTCAATTTCCTCACTTTAAAAGTTCCCAGTCGTTCAAGTGGCAAATCACTCCCTCCACCACCTCCCCTAGCCCCTGCAGGCAAAAATGCGGAAGCTATTATTGATCACCGACCCTAACAACCACTGGTTATAGAGGCGAAAATCTCACACGTGGGCGCAGCGCTGTATTCCACTGAGCGTGAGTGAGAGCGAGGCGGAGCGCACAACTACGTCATCAACATGGCGGCAAACAAACGCTATCGTTGATGCGTTCGAACGCTTCCCGCGAAATTTCCGTTATTCAAGAGAATCCAGACGTTATTATTGAAAATGGATATCTATTGTAACTTACCGTTATTGTCGAAAACGTTATTGTGGAAGTCGTTATTGGCGAGGCCACTATATGGCAGTTTGCTGCTGTACACTGCTGGCAAGTACTGTACTGGGCATGCATGGCCTCTTGCATGTACCTCAATATGTGCCAGTGTTTGCCACGTCAAGACTTAAAAGAGCTCACACTCTGCAGTCACAACATTATCTGGCAGGTTACTCCATAAATTCACAGCCCTTACTCCAAAGATTTTGGCTCAAACAGTTAGCTTCTGTAACTTGAGGCTGTGACCTTGAATGGGGTGACCTTCTCTCAACTCCAGACTCAAACATTTGACTGAGTAATGTCCTTTGATTTGCATACACTGTACAGTATACAGAATGTTTATTAAGTTGCCATCTGTTCTTTATATAGTACAGTACAGTAATCTGCCATAATATATAAAACAACTTGTCAGTTATATATAGATGCTTGTTTACTTTACCAATTAATTTCCTTTTGAAGAAAGTGTTTTTTCTGTAATTTAACGTGTGTAACTTATCTACAATTGCATTTAATTTTAAAATTGACATTGTCTGCTAATATACGTATTGTATACCAGACAAATTAAAATTTAATATAAAAATATGAAAAACAGTGAACGTCTTTTAAGTAGGGTAACCACTTATGCTTCACCTACACTAAGCCACACAAAACAAACACTATTATTGTGTTAGTCAGGGCTGTTAAGCAGGAAACTGTAAGTATTAGAAAACACACCAAAGAAGATGAATTCTTTTGATATATTAAGTGTTGCCAAGGGGATCATTCATGTACTGTACTTGACAAACATCATATAAGAGAAAAAAAATTATATTAAACCCCTCAGGAAAGATTCTCGTCATATACAACACATACAGTACAGTAATAAGATATTGTACTGTACACAGTAGTTACTGATTATGTGTCTGTACCAATGATGTCTCCATATTACACCAGTATTGATTCTGGTGCTCAGTTACAATGAACTGTACAGGATAACTTAACTAAGGTACAATCTGACTTACTTGACTTATCTCTATGGTACTCTTCACTGCATCCATTCATTATCTTCATCCCTTCGCTTCAGTCTTGTCACCTCTCTCATGCTAGGTTCTACACCCTCAGTTTCTGGCCACAGTAATCCTTCTTGGGACCTCCTCCCATGCCTGACTCTTTTAAGCCTTATACTATTACTGTACTGTCTATCATCCTCATCACATGGCAAAATAATAATCAAACCTGGCATCTTTTAATCACAGACTGAGTGGTGGCTGTCTGAACATTTCAATCAATCTATTTCACACTTGAAGATGTTATTAACTGAACATTTGTGGAAATGAATGGCACTTGAATGAGATTTCTACCAAAACAACACATACTCATGTCCAAACAGTACTGTATGTATAATTGAAATATTTGTAGGAGTATTTCACTTTTTGGAAAGACTTTTATATTCAGTGCCTCAACTGACGCTACCGCGGTTGCTGGAGGATCGGCTTTTTTCACACTTCATTTTTCCAACATTCGCTGCCTGAGATCCAATTTTCCTTCTGTGGAGCACCACCTATTAACCTCTTCCCCCGACCTCTTACTACTATCCGAACTTCAACTGACCAAAGCAGCTTCACCCAAACCTTTTCAAGTCTCCAACTACAACCTTTATACCTCCTTCCGTTCTAAGGGAGGTGTATGTGCCTACTGCAACACACGTACTCCTATAGCTCGACTCACGGTTCTTGAATCTTCCCTTTATGAAGTCATCTGTCCCAAAATATCTCTACCAACTATAACTATTGTTCATTGTTTCCTATACTGTTCACCCAAATCAACCACATATTTGAAACTTTTTGACTGTCTTACTTCTTGCCATGAGTCGTTGCTATCCACACACCCCAACACCGAGATCCTCTACCTACAGGATTTCAATGTACATCACAGTGAGTGGCTTGGTTCTGCAAGGGATGACCCAGGTGGAGCTGAGGCACTCTCTTTTTCCTTGCTTAATGATCTAGAACAAATAATTAAACACCCTACACGTGTTCCAGATCGACACGATCAACTTACTAACATTCTTGATCTTTGTTTTACCTCTAACCCCTCATACCGCCTCCCCCACCCCCCTCTAAGCGCCTACCATGGCACTATCGGAGGGCAAACTGGCAATCCTTACGAGAATTCTTCGCCGAGTTTCCTTGGGATGAATGTTGCTTTTCCACTCGGGACGCCTCGGTATGTGCTGACAGCATTGCTGGGGTTATACAGGGTGGTATGAGTGCATTTACCCCATCTTCTGCCAAAACTTTCACTTTACAATCATGGTTTGATTGCTCCTGCTCTCTTGCATGCAGGGAGAGAGATAGGGCATATCAAGCTATGAAACTATCTCCTTCTCCAATTACCCACTCCTCTTTCATTACTTCTAGGAATCGTTGTAAGGCTATTCTTCGTAGGGCCAAGCGAAATTTTATAAACAGAAAGACAGCTGTCCTAATTCATTCTTCCTCTAGTAAATCCTTCTGATCCTTAACCAAACACATATGTAATAACTTCTGCACTCCTTCTTTTCCTC
The DNA here is from genome assembly GCF_018991925.1 of Homarus americanus. NCBI lineage: Eukaryota > Metazoa > Arthropoda > Malacostraca > Decapoda > Nephropidae > Homarus > Homarus americanus. Next base: position 4,461,958 of record NW_024718183.1, read on the forward strand.
CGTGCTTCCGACCTGATAACTCTATAGCCAACTCTCCCCCTGATAAAATCAATCTCTTTGGCACCTTATTCTCCTCTAACTCCACCTTAGACGATTCCAACTCTATCCCTCCTACCCCTGCTCCCCCTACTGAACCTATGCACTTTCCTATAATCTTCACTCGTAGGGTTGCTGGTGTGTTATCCAGGTTGGATGTGAGTAAGGCACATGGACCGGACGGAATACCCCCTCGTGTTCTGAGGGAGTGTGCTGAAGCCCTGGCCCCTGTGCTTGCTCGCCTCCTTCGCCTTTGCCTCAAAACCCAACCTTTTCCTTCATCTTGGAAGCATGCCTTGGTTCAGCCTATCCCGAAGAAGGGTGACCATTCTAATCCGTCTAACTATCGCCCCATTGCCCTAACTTCATCCCTCTCTAAGATTTTCGAAACTATCTTGAACTCCCATTTTCTTCATCACCTTGAATGCCATTCTCTTTTGTCGGATCACCAGTATGGCTTTTGCCAGGCGAGATCTGCCAGTGATCTGCTCTCCTACTGCACCCATCTTTGGTCATCCTCTCTTTGGGATTATGGGGAAACTTTCGTCATGGCCCTCGACATCTCCAAAGCATTTGACAGGGTATGGCACAAGTCTTTGATTTCTAAACTTCCTTCTTTGGTTTCTCTCCCCCACTTTGTTCTCTAATCTTTAGCTTCCTTGAGTACCGATCCATGGCAGTTGTTGTCGAGGGATCTATCTCTCGCTCTTTCTCTACCAATAGTGGTGTCCCACAGGCTTCTGTTCTTTCACCGACTCTCTTCCTTCTTATTATCAATGATTTACCTCACACTACAACTAATTCTATCCATTCTTATCCCGATGATTCTACCCTTCACTCATCTTCACATTTTCCCCTTCCTCCTAACTCTCAAACTAGATCTGTTTCTAGAGCTGATATCATTACATCTATCAATGTGGATCTGTTCAGCATCTCCGAATGGGGAGGTAGAATCTTGGTTAAATTCAATAGTAATAAAACTCAGTATTTACCAATTACACTTTCCAAATTAGATGATCTCCCGCCAATCACATTTCAGGATGTTATTATTCTACCAAATTCTAAAATAGATATGGTAGGTCTCACCATTTCCTCTAATATGTCATGGAAGCCACACATCCTGGGAATGCTGTACAAATGCCGTAGCTACTTCACTCCTGAGCAGTTGCTTCAAGTATATAGGGGATTCATTCGTCCTAACTTGGAGTACTGCTCTCATATCTGGGGTGGCTCGTCTTCTGTACAACTGTTAGATAGGGTGGAATCAAAGGCATTTCATCTTATTTACTCTCCTCCTTTAGTTGAAAATTTTTCTTCGCCGCAATGTTGCTTCACTCTCTCTCTTTTACAGGTACTTTAACGGGCAATGTTCGGTGGATTTGGCATCCTGTGTACCGCCGGCAAGGCCGTGGGCTCGTAACACACGTCTTGCCCGCGGTGCCCACCGTTTCTCTGTGGATGTCGGTCACACTAGATTAACCCGTTATGGTACATCCTTCTTTCCTCACACAGCCAAACTGTGGAATGCTCTGCATTCTTCTGTGTTTCCATACTTATACACTCTGTCTCACTTTGAAAAGCTGGTTTTCTGGCATCTTCGTGGTGTAGATTAATATAACCTTTTCCTTTTCTATTTTTAATTTCTTCCTATTCTTATTTTTTCGCCCCCTAGGCCCTGTTGTGGGTCGATGACCTGTGCCCGGGAGAGCATTCCCCGCAAAAAAAAAAAAAAATAAATAAAAATTGTTACCAATACTATGACACACCCCGGCCATACAAGGTCCTACTGAAGACACAGGCACCAGTTCTTTATTACTGTATTATTATTATTATTATTATTATTATTATTATTATTATTATTATTATCATCATCATTATTATTATTACTATTACATTTTCGTCCCCCAAGCCCCGATGTGGGTCAGTGACCTGTGCCTGGGTGGGCTAATTCTCGTAAAAAAAAGAAAAAGAAAAAAAAGTGACAAACTTATTCATGTATGTCTAAGATAAGGTTGATGATGAATGAACAAATGGGTGAACAGAAATGATTGATTGATTGACTGATTGGGCAAAATATCAGGCTGTAATTATTTGATGCTGATAATGAAAATCATAAGTTAAAACTATGATATCAAAAATAAAATAAAATACAACTTAAGAAAATCACAAGTGGTTTTAACAGAGGTCAGACAGACAGGAGATGAGGCACTTCCCCTGCCAAGGATTCACAGCCTGGTTAGGGCTAAGAGCAGCATATATCAACATTAGAGTTTCCCCTGATACAACTTCCTTCCTATAAAAATATCCCTCATTGTCCTGCCCATCATACTTTCCCCGATGTAAAAGTAAAACAAATAAATTCTTTCCATTAACAGTAAACTAGATGAACACTTCAGAATAAACTGGAGAAAAAATTTAAAGTTTATTAAGTGTAATCCATCATAATTATGTGACAATAAAAACTGTAATAAGCAAACTATAAGAAAAAACTACACTGTGGGTGTATGTTAAGTAATCTTCTTTCTCTTGTTGTTATGTCCAGCCCTAAATATAACATCACAAGACACTACAGTATTCTCTTGTGGCTGTTAAACATATCACTGGGGAATGACCTCTTAGATGACAGGTTATATGTCACAATATATACTGTGAACTTTGGGCTTCCTTCATAAAGAAGATATCCTAAGATTTGTTATTAATAAAAACAGATTAATATAAAAACAATTTCAAATGTTTTATATATTGCTTACTTTTATATAAGGTTATTCTCAGCATAAGCTCCACTGTGTGCCACATGTGTACTGAAGTTCACTACTAACTTGTGCTTACTGATTGTTGTACCATTTTGTATTTACTTAAACAAATTATGTACATAACTCAATAAATCACACCATGACTTATTTCTTCAACCTAATTATGACATCTATCTTTATTGTTGTGTGAAAGTGACCAACTTCCTTTACACAGGAGATTCCAGTAAATATGATAAATGGTTACAAACAAGGTATAATAATCCTAAAGAAAATAATGACGAGTTATGAAAAGAAATGTATTGAAATATTAAGATGAGGAAATGGAGAGTTGGTAGCCGGGATATGTTGAAATAGATTACAATATTATAATTAATTACTAAACAAACTATAGTAGAGGCTCCCTGATCCTAACCAAAAAAGAAAGTTCTGTGCAGGTTTTTTTTTTACACACTCAATACTAATGTCTACAAGAACTTAAAGAAACATTAGTTACCCATTAAAGTCAACGTTTTCTATTACCATTTTTTAATATCTCCTAACATTCCTTTCAAAAGTCATTCAATACGGATTATATAATTTTTTTCGTTTAATTTAACTGAGATTGAAATTTTAGTGAAATAATTCAAGAGATAAAGAGAAAAAATACGTTTTTTTTTTTACGCTAGAACGCACTGCAGAAGTAGCCAATCAACGCATAGTATTGATCTTGACTTCACTGGGGCGACCAATCAGCGGTCAGAACGCACTGCAGAAGTAGCCAATCAACGCATAGTATTGACCTTGACTCCACTCGGGCGACCAATCAGCGGTCAGCGTGAGCGTCTGCTAAACAGCTGATAGAACAACAACAACAATGGCCAAGACGAGTGGATATTACTCTAAATTCTACTCCAGTTTCTGTACCACGAGACAGAGGAGTGTGTGGCGTGACTCAGGAGGAGTTCTCTTGGGGTTTAACATATTAAAACTGTACGAGAACCCCGACAGTATCAACCAGGAGGTGAAGACGGCCAAGATAATGAACTGGAAGGAGAAGACCGGCACTGACAGACTACGGCTCATGTTTTCTTATGATGAATTCGGCAAAATGAGTCCAGAGATGGGGATGGTAATTACTCTACTATATGTCACTAAGAAAAGCCAACCATATTTTAACATAAACCATGTACACAACCAATGCTGGTGGGTGTGTGTGTGTGTGGGTCATCTTTCTTTACCTGAACATGGGATTCATTGAGGTCATCATCCTAATGCTTCACAGACATTAATAATAGGCACAGGATAAAGGTACAGCAGCCTACTGTGAACCACTATGTCTATTGGTACAGCAGCCTACTGTGCATGAATGGTCGTCAGACTATGCAATGATAGTTGCTACGATGGCCTTCTTTCTGACTAACCTAACCTAGCTACTTTACACACAACCTAACAACCTATCTTAAATAACCTATTTAAATAAGATTTACCTCCATTAAACCTTATAATGTATCAGCAGCTAGTAATTGTTTCTGTAAAAGTGTCTGTGTGTATGAAATCCTGTCCAGATGAAAATTACCACGATAATATGGTTTAAAAATTTGCAAATCTTCATCATTTCTTGAAAACCACCAAAATAATACAGGTTGTACCTCTCTAGTCCGGCATTCTGTGGTCCGGAACGATTTTAGTTTGTCCAATAGGTAGATAGGCAGCTTTTTTTTCTTCTTTTTTGTACTTATCTGAATTATTATTATTATTATTATTATTACAGGAGTATTAAATTTTTGCCCCTCAGACCCCAATGTGGGTCAGTGACCTATGCCCGGGTGGGCTAATCCCCGTAAAAAAACAACAACAACAAAGCCGCGGGAAACTAAGGTTTGTTTACATCCGGCAGTTCGGCTGCTCTCTCTCTCTCTCTGCTTGTCTATACAGAGTACAACATTTAACCCTTCAATATATATGAGCAGTAAATAAGTGTTGCTTTCATATTCTTATGTAAAGTAATGACGATATGTTTTCACATGTGCGCATGAGCACTTACATACGCGATCTCTCTTTTTTCTTTACCATTATCGTTAGCTACTTCTATTGTTCCATTTATTAACATTAAATAACATTACTTAAAACAACCATATTAATTTTACTACAGCTACAACCAAGGTCTAATTTTCTTCAGTTTTATATGTAGAACCAGTCAGTCACTGGTTTTGTAATCAACGAAAACAATGCAGTCTCATTTCCTCGTGTTTTAATATTCTACGTATTATTAATGAATTGTATTGCTCATTTTGCACACAAACATTAATTCAATCAAAAAGACTTTCAGTAATAAACAATAATGAATCTTTTGTACATAAGAGAAATGACGCTCTTTACAGATTCTGCACGTCGTCTGAACGTTGGTGGGCCGTTCAAACACGTCGAAATTCGAGTTTCCGCCGTCAAAATTTTTAAATGTGTTGTTTTTTTTGTGTTCAAATAGAAAACGTCGAATTAAAAACTCACGAAATTTGAGAAGCTACTGTATGACATTTAACCCTTCAATGTCTTCAAAGAGACCATGAAGCAGAGAAAGTGGTGCTAGTGCTTTCAAGCCAAGTCACTATCTATCCAGGAAAAGGGTGAATTTCCATGGTCCGGAAATTTCCATGGTCCGACACCGGTCAGGTCCCGAGGTTGCCGGACTAGAGAGGTACAACCTGTAATAATACAGTAATTTGTCTTCTGTAGGAAATTCTTGTAACGTTTCTGGTTAATGTGCTCTGCTGTTCTAGAGTATTACCAGTTTTCCTAGAATCAATGCTGAAGAAATGAATGTTGTTCATTCATGGACTGCTATCAAGTCGCAGTCTTAGACTTAAATATTTAAAAAAGATCGAGACCATATTTTAAAGTGGATGAAACAAAGCAGCCAATCAACAAATTTCATTATGTTGTCTCTTGCAATGGCTGAGAATTGAATGATTCTTGAGAAACCTAGCTTAACCTAACCAAACCTCAAGCTAGAAATAACATGACAAACATAATTTCTAAGCTATCACAAGTGACAACATGACAAGATATATCTGTACAGATACCCACAGAGTGTTATTTGTGTTGTGTTCTAGCGTCAAGAAGTTTGGTACTGTCTGTTAATGAAGCATCAAGTGATGTTTCAAGACTTAGGTAAGCTTGTGTCCCATGACAGAAGGTAACATTAGGAAACTCTACCAGCAAGTGTTCGCAGCACTCCCTCCAAAGCTGCTAGTGTGCATCATGATCAAATACATGTTGTTGTTGACAAACTGGAGTTGTTGTTGACAATTGTTCCAGACTGACATAATTTTCAGCTGTTCACATCCTTTATATGTTGTGAATTCATGCCCACAGGTTGTAAATGGTGCCATGCTGGGAGCCTTCACAGGGACTCTAATTGGAGGGACACTCCATTCAAAAGAGAGTTTTATCAAATTTATAGAACGAAACCAGGGAACTGCATTCCAAAGCACATTTGAAGCTCAAAAACAACTGCAAACTAAGGTAAAGTAATCACACATCCTAAAATAATGAGTTAAATAATATTAAGTTGCCCTATATTTTTTTTACAAAAAAATACACAAAACCATTTACTATAAAAAGTAATATTTAAAAAGTGTAGGTACTGAAAGAACTTTGTGTGTGTGGTAGCGAGTACATGTCATTATGTAAGCCTGTATTACTATTTTTATTTATTTATTTTTTTTTTTTACTCTGTTTAATGTCAGGGGATGAAGAAACCTCCAAGAAAATTGTTGGGTGGGCTAGGAATCATTACAGTACATGGGGTAGCTAGCAAGGAAATTTTATGAAAAGCTTAAAATCATTTCTGAGGAACATTGTGTACCAACAGATCAATCATCCCTAGAAGCTACAAGCACTGATTCTTTTAATTAGTTAAACTGTCAGGTTATGTCTTATTCACAAAAGCTACAGAGTTATGATTATCTAAAATAGTTTGCACTAATTTTTAAGCATAATAAATAGTTAACCTTCGGAATTTCATAAATATGCTTTCTTATAACTACTGTAATGACATTTTAATAATGTGTAAACCCAACAGGTGACGTTAGGATTTGCTCGCGGTGCCTGGATACTGGGCTGGAGATTAGGGGTATTCTGTGGATCCTTTATGCTTTTTACTACTAGTATATCTGTATACAGAGGGAAGTCTTCAATCATCGAGTAAGTACTGTACCTTTATTTAAACCTTAACATATTGTGTATTTAAACATTTTAGCACATTCCTTATTTTAAAAAGTCCAAGGAGTTACTACAGGTTAGGTCGGACTACAGTATTATGTTATTTAGTTTTAAAGGAACATTGTCTGTCTGTGTTGATAATGCGGTCAAAAGGTGTACAATACTTGGATGACACGAGAACAATACTTGACAGGCGTTTTAACTAAGCATTACTCTCTTGACCCAGTTTAAAGCACGGCATAATCTTTGCTATTAATACATACAATGTGTACTTCCCGCCATCATATTTCCTGAAGTCACAGCTGTCAAATGTGTGAATAATTCTTCTACAGTTCAAATGGCCATTTATTCTTCATTTCATTAAATATTGGTGTTAAAATATGAATCCCTATTGCATTTTTATTGACAGTCTCTCTCTCTCTCTCTCTCCCTCCAGGTACCTGGTAGGAGGAGGTGCCACCGGGATTTTATTCAAGTTAAAGCAAGGACCCCGAGCCATGGTAGCTGGGGGAATATTTGGTGGAGCTCTCGGGGCCTTAGCAGGAAGCGTGAATCTCGCAATCATGTATCTTACAGGTACGTTACCACAGTGAAGAACAGTTTGAGGCATTAGTGTGTGTGTGTGATGACTTATAACACTTGTAAAACTAATGACCATATTAGATCTTGTTACTCCATGGGTGTTTTGTTCAGTGTACTGTAGTATATCAATGAGGGTGAAGTTGTAAAACCTCACTATTCTGTCTTGCAGGTGTAACAATGGAAGAGATAAGATACTGGCAATATGAATGGAAGGAAGAACTTCAAGCAGACAAACAGGAAACACTACGTAAGGCCAGAGCTGCAGACCTCGACATACTCACCAAAGCTCACGAAGAGAGAACTGCGTCAACAACACCATTATTAGAAGTAGTTGAGGACCAAAGTGCAAGTAATAGTATAAAATCATAAACTGTTACAACATAGGATGATATTGTTGTATAATATATAGGCACATTTATTAAAGTTACAATGCAAGATATATATTTTTTTCCTATACGTAATTACCAAAATAAATTGAATGGTCCCGTACACTGTAATATAAATAGGAACTACAGCAATAAAAAAAAAATCTTCAAACAATCCCCTTCCCACTACAGTACAGAAAGAACAATATAAGGGCCCAAAATCTCTCCCTCGTTACCTTATTGCATTACCAGGTATGTTCTACTGTAGTGTTTGTATTTCACACCAAGGCCCAAAGAAGTTCAACTGGTTAACCCAGACTGTCGTACATCACTCCAGCATCACATTCATTCCTAGAGCTACTCTATGACAAGCTTTCTGGTCACTAGAAGTCAACAAAAATCAAAATAAAAGACGGACAACATTATCAAACCAAAAAAATACCCATATCAACGAGGGTGTACAGTGGTCCCTCGGTTATCGGGCACAATCCGTTCTAGAAGGTTGCTCGTTAACCGAAAAACTCGTTGAACCATTGTTTCAATGGGTTTTGGGTAATTGGTTCCAGCTCACCGAAAATTGCCTAAATTTAACAAAAAAGGTAGAAAAGTACACTTACTTTGAGGTGTGTATGTAGAAGGCTCCTGGATGATGATGATGGGAATTAGAATGGGGGTGGAGGAGAAGGGAGAAGAGAAGGCATTGGGGTGGAAGAGAAGTCACCCCATGGCGCCATTTCACCCATAAAATTTTAGTTCACTTGGTGTAATTCAATATTATTTTCTTTAAATCAACACTGCACTGCATTATATATTGTCAATATGTAAAATAAATTTCAAAATGACCAATAATTTGCTTGGGAACAGAAAAAAAACATTTATGTTGAAGAGAGTCTGAAGCAAGATGTTACCTCTACTGAAAAGACACAGACTCACGCCTGTATGGTGTGTTGACAGGCTGTTTGGCACGCAAAACGCTAGCTTCCTATACTTCAATTATGTTCAATAATTGTTAAAATGACTAAAAAATTTAATATTAAACTATTAAAATTATTGAAGAGTATAAACTTCTTGATATTTGCTAAAATGGTAAGGAATTTAAGCCCTAGAACCGATTACTGCATTGGCGGACTAATACTACAGCTGGTGGACCGCCAAATGCAAGCGAAAACATGTTCAGGTCAACTCGTATCAAACTCGTTAATTGCGGGATTGCTCGTTAACCGAAGTTAAGAATCTTATGGAAGGTAACTCGTTAACCGAAATCTCGTTAACCGAGGCGCTCGTTAACCGAGGGACCACTGTACTAAAATTAGGTCTGTACTCACCCAGTGCTGTCTGGATCAATAGATGAAAACACACTGAATTCCGTTGCCGCTATGCCTCTACGTTCATCACTAACTGAGCTCATTCTACTGAGTGGGGTGCCCGGCACTTCCTGAAAGAGAAAAAGATTACTGGAATTGAGTATAAATTATATTTGTTAATTTCAGCACTCTTAAACTGGACTAAAATAAAAAGCGGGTGAAAATTTTTTATTCTTAAAATTGACAGATGGATAATGTTGGTCACGAGAGAAGTGATCTGATTGGAGAATGGAGATAAAAGATCAAGTGTCAAATTTCTATGTTATGAAAATATGAACAATCAGATTACATTAGAGAAGGAAGGAGCACAACAAGCTAAAGCACATCCAGTTGTAAAAAGTACTGAACTTTGTTACTTAAGTAAAAGTATTGTTACATTGGCAAAATGTTACTCCAGTAGAAGTAAAAGTATCCAAATATTAATGTACTCAAGTAGAAGTAAATAAGTATCTCATTCTTAAGGTACAGTACTCAAGTAAATTATACAAAAATTGTTAACTAAAAATAAAAAATAAGACAGCATTTCACATGTTTATTTGCTAATCTTTCTATTAAGATTAATTAATAACTAATTCTCAAAATTATGGCTGTCCATTCCAGATCTTTTAGGCCCATATATATATATATATATATATATATATATATATATATATATATATATATATATATATATATATATATATATATATATATATATATATATATATATATATATATATATATATATATATATATATATATATATATATATATCATGTAAATCCACAATGAAAACGTGGATAAGATAAATCTTGATAAAATCACAGGGAAAATGGAAACAACGAGCACCTTGGCTTTCGTCTTTATTCAAGACATCTGAAGATGTCTTGAATAAAGACGAACAAGGTGCTCCGTTGTTTCCCTTTTGTGTGATTTTATATATATATATATATATATATATATATATATATATATATATATATATATATATATATATATATATATATATATATATATATATATATATATATATATATATATATATATATATATATATATAATAACGGAAGCCCCTCGAAATCGAGGATAGCCGGCCCAAGGGCCTCCTAGGCGTGAATTTGTTTAGGAGTAGAAGCTGTCGCCAACACAACAACCACACCCTAAGTTAACGAGCTGCAGGACCCAGTGTCAAGGAATAGCCCGAGAAGACTGGCTAACTGCACTGGCTAACCATTACCCCGGAATACGATCAGGCAAATCGATTAACATTCAGGCTCCCAATTACTGCTGGGTAGACAGAGGCAAATGGCACAAAGAAACTTGCCCACAGTTTCACCCTGCCAGGGGATCGAACTCGGGTCTGCTCGCTTGTGAGGCGAGGATGCTGACCATTACACCACAGTTTGCCTAAATATAAGCCCAGCATGACCTACGGAAAGAGAATACTCGTACGTTCACCGCTCTTCTCTCTACAATCCATCGCAGGGATGGTTAATGGGCTGAAAATATATCCATCCCACACTATGATCACTTTCTTCCTTATCCACACAAGTACCGTCGACGTGAACATACAGTCTGCAGACATAATGTTGTCTGCTTGCATTAGGTTAGGATAAAGCCCACTCTGGCAAGTATCTGAGGCGGGGGATGACCCGCACTGTAAACTCTGTAACTGTCTCAACACTAACACCCTTCAACACTTCTGTATTGCCTTGACTGTCCCACTGTCAGGGACCTCCTACTACAGGGAGAGTCACTAACCACTATATGTCACCACCTACTTATTCGTAATAATTTAGATGTAATTCTTGTATGCTACCCACGCTTTGGTGGTGCTAACTCCCATTGTTGTTAAATCATATCAATATTGTCACCATATCACAAGTAACAGTGTCCTGCGAGACACGAGTACCAATGTATTAGTGTCTGACCAGATGGTCTTGTGACTCGGCTTGTTGCCCCCTGGGGTGTAATAACTGAATTAAATAATAAGCCCAGCATGACTAAACAGACGTTCACAAGCACCAGATGCAGGTAGTGGGGTATTAAGCTTCAGAGATAAGTCACATTATGTCAGGAAAGACCTCAGTAGCTCCATTCCTTCCCCTGGGCATGCCAAGTAGCAATCAAGCTCCTTCATTTGAGGAGTTTGTGGATGATTGTTGCCTCCATAATGACTAAGTCTGACTAAGACTCACCGTGAACTGCCCCTCTAACTGGGGATGTGTCTGTGGTGATATCACTCTTTGATTCTATTTATGAGTGGCTGGATTTTTTGCACCACAGAATATCTGGCGGGTGTTGAGGGGAGGAGCAGTGGTACATAGTTATTTAAACAGAATCTTAAATACTGTATACTCAATCTCACACATATGTCTAGATACCTGCTTTATATATAACTTAGATGGAATTATGTAAAGCATTTTGGAATCACAGCCTCTTTGAAATTCATTTTAGGTACAGGTACTGTATATGCAAAGAGCAACTGATGTTTAATGGAAAGGTGGGGGAGAAGAGGGTGGGCTGGGTGAGGTGGGGTGGTCAAGGTGCTAATGGACACAAGAAGATCAAAGGGAAAGTCCGCTGTTATAGCCACTGCCACCTGACTTGACATCACCTCACCTCATGAGACCTCTAGGTATGTGACCGCTTGGTGTCTCCCCACACCCACGCCACACCCTTCAAGGCTCCACCCACACAACTCTTTTAACATGGTTAATATATAATTAGTTAATTAAAAAAATATTATTAGCTTGCTACAGACATTAAAACTCTGTTTGTTTGTTTTGTTTGGGCATGTAACAAGTAACACTTTGTTTTTTATATTGTATTGCAGTAAAAGTATTAGAAAACCATACTTAAGTAAAAGTACTAATTTTTTTAGTATCTTTTAAAAAGTAGATAACCAAAAATGTTAATTGAGTACAATACTCAAGTACATTTATTTTGTTACTCTAATACTCTTTGCATATCAGTAATTAAAAAGTATTGCCAGGAGAGAAATTTTAACCAGTTGCAAGACAAAACTACGATTGATAACAACTGAACTTTTGCAACTTTTATCTCAAGTATATACTGTATGGAGGATGAATCCATGTACATGTGCTTCCTCATAAACTGACCGTGAATACAGAAAATGGTTTTGCTTATTGACCTGCAGCCTTTTCATCAAACCTGATTCTATTAAAGTCTGGTGAAAATCATAGAAGTGTAATGCGATAAAACTATACTAAATATGTTTTTTTTAATTTTGGTGCAGTCAGTTCAGTAAAAAAGGAAGCGTGTAAAGCTTCTTCATGAACTACAGAATGATAATAACAGACTGGCTTATCAGTCCATGGTTTTGAAATATCACAAGCCAATAAAAGACGGTGGCTTTGTATCTGTTTCAAACTGACAGCATAAAACTAAGGCAAAAAAATCCACAAATGATCCAAGATTTTAATCCATTTTTATTTAAACAGTTGTGATCTTCACTCTTGAAAATTTCTTATAATAATTTCAGCAATTTTTGAGAGACATTCTTCACTCATTACTACAGGACAGTATTACCATAAATAATGATCCCTATAGCTCTTTTGATTATCCATCTGAAAAGTAACAAAACATGACAAGCAACACACCTGATGCAGAGATTCATCAAGAACTAAAGAATTGTTTCCACTTGGTCCTCCATTCTGGAACATGTGGACAAACTCCTCAAAGCTGATCCTCCCATCACCATCAACATCTAGTCGGCTAAACAGCTGTTCCAAAACCTGTGATGGTGAGAGATAAAGAAAATGAGATGTTAAAAAAAGGGAAAAACTATAACCAGGACCTTTAATAGAAGACCTACTGTACTGTATGTGAGAGTACTGTACGCACAGATCATCTTGTGGAGTAAGACCAAAACGTTAACATGGAAAAATGAAAAGACAGTCAGGAAAGAGATAAATTAGCAAGGTACAGCCAATGCAACCAAGCATCCGAGGCTTTGTTGAGACCTTGTTCGTGTGATTACTAATTTTAGTTAATTATTTAGTGTTGTTGGGATGTTAATCACAAGTGTCAAAATCAAAGTTACCTAGTCAAGGCATTACTAAGATACTGTTCATGTGCATAACAATTTTGAGCTTGACCAGTTAATACGCTGTCGAGATGTTATTAAAAAATAATTATTAGTGTTGTCAGTCAAATTTTTATATCTTATTCCTTCCTAGTAAGTATGGTATGCAGTATATATCTCTGGCAGCACCAAGTTCAGTAAATGTGTTAATATTAGTATGTTATACACATACTGTATAACTGCACAAACTTGACTTCTACGTTACAAGTTTCTGTACACACTAATACGCCTCAAGATCACTATACAACTCCTAGCAAATACAGCTTCCTTCAGAGGAAATTTTCAACACAAACACAAGACTTCTGATGTACAGCTAATCACTTAATTTGGAAATACCAAATGTATTACCAACAATACACATAATTCATCAGCTTGCGAGCACTACTGCCATCAACGTATGTATGGTTACCTACAACCTCAATCATCTACCTGAGCGATGATGTCACAAAGAAACCATAACTCAAGATTGCTCAATGGGTCCAGGTATTCCTTTTCCGCAGGCTGAAACATAAAGCAACCAGACACTCAGCAAGAGAGAAAGAAGTATCTAAGGATATTAAAGAACAGTGAATACCTTAACACTTCAGTAGTCAGATAGAAGGAAAAATGTCTGAGTAATACAGTAGTCAAGATACCTGAAACTTGTAATATAGCACTGAGAATGAGAAGGAAAAGTGTCAGTAAATATTAAATTATTCTCAATACAGTAAAAGTCCAACAGACCGGCATCCAGTGGTCTGGAAAGCCCAAGTGTCCGGCACAAAAAAGCTGTGACAATATTACTGTACCGTAAAAAATCATCATTACAACATTGGCGAGTTATACTGAACAATAAACTACATTATTGTACTACAGTATCATACAGTCAGGGTTGGAAAAAATCATGATTTAAAAAAAAAATAAAAAAAATCAATTTCTTTGATTTAAATAAATTTTTTTATTTAAATCGATTTTTTTTATTTTTTTACTAATTGCATTAAAATAGTATTTTTAAACCATAAAAACAGTATATTTCAACCAAAGTTTATTCAGGATAATAAACAGAAAATTGGCATTAAGATATTTATGCAGTAGATGTACCAATGGATTTTAACACAATAATATTCTTTTTGTAAAATAAAAGAGAACTGGTAACATATCTTACATTTGAGCGCACAAATCCAAACGTAATAATGAAATTTAACATAAATGCTCTTATAGGATTACAGTGTTTCAAAAATTAATAACTTAACTTCTTCAAGTCAACAGAATAATATTCTCATTTTGTAAAAAAAATAATACTGGTAACAAGTTTAAGAATTACCGGTAATAACTTCAAGTCAACACAATATTCTCATCCTGTAAACAACAAAAATAGTTCAAAACATTTAAATTAGCTTAGTTGAACATTGAAATGCTTATGTACTGTGACAAGCTTAGATGCCTTTTCCTGTCCTAGGCGATTTCTTACCTTTGAGTGTACAAATCCATATGTGGAAAAAATTCTCTCAACCCCTGCTGATGATGCAACAGCTGTAAATAATTGCCTAGGAACATCCATTACATTTTCTGTCATATCATTGGCAAAATACTGCCACCAAGCAAGGGGTGAGAGAGATTTTACAACATCTTTACCAAAATAGACCTCTTTAAATGGTGCACTTCTTCCATGGAAGGACATTAATGTTGAAAGGAAATGTGGAAGAGACTCGCACACATACTGTTCTGCAATGTCTCGCTGCTCAGGAGTCAGATGTCTGCCCTGATACCTTGGATCTATCACATTAGCTAGAAAATGGGCAGGTGTCAATGCTACTTTGATTCTTTTTTTCAAAATTATCCATATCCTTCTTATCTGTTAAATACTCCTTAATATCAGTTTTCAGTTTTACCCAGATTTCTACAGCATCACTTAATAGGGTATGTTCTCTCTGGACACAGTCCAATGCCACAGCAATAGGCTTAAGTCTCTCTAAATAGTCTTCTGCAGTTCTTTTTAATGCCTTATCATTAACTTTCCTTTCAATTTTCTTATCAATGTCTTCACTATTTTCTTTGCACACTTTGACAAGGGTCTCCCAGTTCTTTAAATAAGATTCAATAGAATCTGTCACTGTGTTCCATCGTGTGTCTGATGGCATTACTAGCATTGTTCCTCCTGCTCTTCTATACAAAGATCCTGGGATGTGATGATTTCTGAAGTACTTAATGATTTCAGTAATGTGCTCCTTAATGTTCTTGATTTGCAGGTCTTGTGAAAGCAAATTTAACAGGTGTGCAGAGCAACCATATGTTATAATGGATTTATCTTGTCCGAATTCACTTCTCATTTTTGCCATATTAGCAGCATTATCTGTTACACAGCTTCTTACTGTGCATCCAAATTTGTCTTCACACTTTTTTGTAGCACATTCAGCTAATTTCAACAGATATTCAGCTGTGTGTCTTGATTCTGTGTCTATAGAGTCAACAAGATAAATACGGTTGTCCGCTGTTAAAGTTATACATACTATAGGCTCATTATGGACATTACTCCATCCATCCATGGCCATGCAAAATGTTTTCCCACTAAGTTCTTCTGAATAATTCTTAATCACTGAATCGTAGGCTTGATCCAAAAGAGACCCTCCAATTTAATGTCTATTAGGTGGAACATATCCTGGTCTTAGCATTTTAATCATCTAGATGTTATTAGCCTGCTGCATTGCATATACTTTTCAATCATGTAGAATAAAAAGAGAAAACAGTTATTAGTAAAAAAATCATTTTGATTTAAATCATGATTTTTTTACTCTGATTTAAATCGTGCGATTTAAATCATTTGATTTAAATCATAACAACCCTGAATTATTATTCATACTGTATCTTATTATATACTTTTTACTTTGCATACTGTATCATTTATTTTACTTTACAATACATAAGAAAATTTTATTACAGTATATCACATATAAGTGAAAATAAAGCCTCTTGAGCTTGCAACTAGAAGTAACATCCAATAATCTGGCATATCTCATGATTCAGCACCCCCCTACACCCAGGGTGGAGGATTATTGGACTTATACTGTACAGTACCTGAAACCGTAATACTCAAATGAGAAGTGTAAGTGTGCATAAACATTACAGGCATCTTAATAAAGTAAATCCTCCATTTATATGAGTTAGTTCTATGCAACTTTTAATATATCATATCACATGTTTGGAACAAAATTATGATACAGCTTCCTCAGCTCAACAAAATGCAGCTTCTGGTACAGGTACTAAATATTTTAAATGAAGGACTGATCTTGATATCCCATTTTATAGCTAAGTCCATAACTACGAGACTTATGAATATTAGCTGTGAGTACTGTATTGGGTTCAAACATGAGCTTAAGTAACCCCTTGGTATTAAAGATTGGGATTAATTTATGAATTACTTACACATCCCCACTGGACCCCAGTCCCCAAAAGAAGCTTTAGAAGCAACAGTTCATTATTTAAAGTTTAAAGCTGGGATTAAAGGAAATGTTGTTTTGGAAGAGGAGAAGAGATTTGCAGTGACTCTGGATAAAGCAGTTTTTGTTTCTGCACTTCCCTATCCACTTATGATGAAGCTGGGAAAATCCTCCAGAGTCAACTAAATGACTCATAATTAGTTTTTCTTTTTCAATAGGAAGCAACATGGTCTTACTAAATCTGGATCACAACCTTCACTATGTGTTGCATCTAAAGTTCCCTCTCTGGGCTTGGTTGTGGCAGGGAAGGTTATTTAATTTATGAGACTATGATGCTTAAGAGTTAGGCCAAGGTTTGCAATGCACACTAAGAATGCCAATAAGTACTGGAGAAATTAGATAATAATCGCAGAAAAAGACAATAGTTATTAAGAGATCCAACAGATTAATAATAAAAATTAACAAGAAAAGTAGATAATGAATTATATAGAAATACATAAAAAGAAAACATTAAGAGCATGTTATAATATTGTAGATACATTACTGTATACCCAGTATGTCTTGGGCTAAGAAAAGTATGTCTTATAAAAGTTTTACTGTTAACGTGAAAAAATTTAAGGAAGATATTGTACACACATTAAAAAAAATTGTGAAAGTCCTAAAGTGGCATAGCTACTGTACTGTACTGTAGGCCTACCTCATTTGCGACTTTCTCCATTCCGATTGCATGACAGACTGTAGCGAGCTCATCCAGGGATAGGAAACCATCGTGACCCACCCCTAAACGCTGCCAGGTAGCACGAAGATACTCCTGAAGAACATGAGTATAATATATGTTCAAGTTTGTTGTTTACATTATAAGACTAACACAGCTAAACACATACACAATCTCCATAAATTTTTCTCATATACAACAAATATTATAAAACAATATGAATATCTCTTTACATAAACAAGATTCATTAAAATTTAATACCACAGCGAACACACAATACATCTGTCTGACCTTTGACGCCTATTACCAACTTTTACCTTTAACAGACTAGAAATTCATGCTTAGCACTTCATTTAGTAATTGAGATATTCATGGGGAAGGTTCAACAAAATATCTGTCAATGAATGTAGGTCCCATAGGCCAGAGAACCAGTTAGGATGAGTATGGCTCCAACTCTAACAATAATATACAAAGGCACCAGAGTTAATTGTGTTAGTTTGCACATTCCAACATAATTTAATCTTTTTTTTTTAATACTCAAATCACTGGTAACTAAAAATATATAATAAAAGCAAGGATTAAGTGGCACAGTTGACCTTGATGATTCCTGTAAACAATAAAGATCTTTTGTACAAATCTTAGGGGAGTAACAATAAATAATAAAACCTTTCACACCATAATTCATACAGAGAACACAATGAACGAAGAGTGAATACAGACCTCCTCATTGTCACCAGAGTACGCCAGACTGTTGGGCTGACTACCCTGGCCGGCTTCTTGGCTCGTGCCCACACTTGTACTCAGTCGCTCCTCTAGATCTTCCAAGGGCTGCAACGTCCCCCAAAATTTGTTAGCCAGTTACTAAATGTTAATCATTATGTATTGTGAGACAAGTAAGCGTGAGGGAAAAATAATAAACTTTCCTCCTCATTTTATCCTGTTGAGGTGATCCTAAAACTAAGTGCCATGTGGTATGATATCCAAACTGCATGACAATTTTCTTTCAGGATAAATACTAACCAAACTCACAATCATACTAGGATATATAAGGTTCAGCGCGTAGTTTACCCATAATGAAAGTTTCCCAAATTTTAGATGAATAAGCTAATATCATGTAAGTTAACAGAATATAACATGACCTAACCATACCACAATATAAACACGACTTATTCACGAGAGAACATTTTACCAGGTACCGGTATTTACAATTTCCCCAGGAATTTTACAATATGCCCGACCTTACAATTTGCCTGTAACGTACACTATATAATCAATATTTTCAATCTAGACAATAGATAATGATACAGTACAGTGGTCTCTCTAAAGTGGTTGACAATAAATAACTTTCTAAGCACAAAATCTCATCACTAAGCAATTGAAAAGTTCCCCAAATATGACAATAAGAAAACCATAAAATGTCTATTCTTTATACTCCATAAAAGGATTGTTCAAAAACATAAATATACAGAGTAAATCTTGCCCACTGAACTGTATTTAGTGCATCAACTACACAAAACCTGTCCTTCCTACAGTGTGAGATCATAGAAGGTAGTTTAAAATATTTTGTATGGGTAAATTATAGCAGCAACAAGTAAACAAAATACACACAAGATTCAAGTAACTACTGTATATATTTTACATTACATAAAATATACCTTACAGAATAATGCAGTAACATAATATATAAATAGAGGAAATGGCATTGATTACAACATGATCATATCTACTTTTTTTCTTCATATACTATAGTCATAACTGTTAAGAGCAAATAATGTGATGGGATGTAATATGTTCCAATGAAAAACATCAAAATGATAAAATGATAAGTTAATAATTAGTGCAGGGAACAGCATCTGAACACATTTTTCTAGACCAACAGATAATGTGTAATGTTTTCCAATACATTTTAAACTAATTTTGCTTTACTTAATAATATTTAATTGAATAAATATAAAATAATCATGTACTGTACTCAAAGTATATTACAGCACAGGTAAATGATCAAAAAAATAAAAATAAATAAATAAAAATAATATATATTTTAATTTGATGCTCACTTAATAAGGCACTTCACCCGCAGCTAAGTTAGTCATGAAACATCTACTGTTTAAATGTTTGTCTTATATCTTATTTCTATGGCAATAACCTCCATTTTTTGTGAAGGTTAAGTAAAAGTTTAAGTGTAAATATCAATTATAACTATTTAAGCTTTACAATTATATTTGAGTTGTATTATGGGACTCAGGAACCTAACACCTAAACTCAACTGATCTACTCTGTACAGGATGTGTGGGAACATAACCTGGTTGGAGATTTACTGTTATATAATTGGTGTAGTTACCTGACTCAAGCGCACGGTGCAAGTGGCCTTCTCGGCATCCTCTTCGATCGGTGACTCACAAGAACCCTCCATAATGGCACCACCTTTCCTTACCCCACAAGATGAATTGGGAATGCTCATTTTTTCTCCATGTGTTATATATGAAATCTGTGAGAGATATTCCTGAAAAATATTGCAATTATGAAATACAAGAAACACTTTTATCTAATACACTGTACATCTAAAGGTTTAGTTGCGAGACAGCAATACTAAGTTAAAGCACTACATGATATTCACAATCACCACATTTAAACTTTGTTATAATTCAAACTCTTAACCTGAAAATCTACTACAGTATAGCTAGTGATGTATTAATTTACCTGAATAGTTATCTGATCTATTTTCTCTCAAGCCATCTATTTATTGTTCAATCTATGTATCTATTGTGTTTATCATCAGATAGATATGTTATGCAAGCTTTATAAACTTCAATCATCCTCAACTTGTGCTGAGTGAAGTAATTTGAAGCAATTCTCTCATCTTCAATAATTCACAACTATGCATTTTGTTCCCTCAGCTGATTTGTCAGTTAGTGTTACTTTTTCATTCAATATCAATACAATTCTTTGTCACTGCACAGTCTGGTCAGTCACTGGTAGAACTCTCTGCATCTCATTAAGAGGGCCATGGCCTACAAACTCTTGTTAAATGAACAGCAGAGATTAAAAACTAACTTTGTGTTTAAATTAGTCTGCCCTTTGCTATTATAATAGTCTACAAACCAATTTCTGTAACACTTTTATTATACAATGGGCAAAAAATCAGAGCACTATAACTTGTATTTGGGGGTAAATAAATAATTTAAAAACAAGAATAAATTCTCACTGTTAATTAAAAAATAAACCTTACAAGCTCATGCTGTTACAGCAGACACAAACAATTCTTGAAATAATAAAACTATAATAAAATTTAATAAAATTTGGAAAACACGTTGAATATTAAGCAGCTTGCTTCCCACTCTCATCAGGTACACCAAACCAGGAATCATAGGAACAGACTAAAAACCCAAACTGGGCAGATTTAACGTAATAATCTACGTTTCAAACAAACAAATAAAAAACATTAAAAGGTTTTTTAAATTATTTCATAAGTAATCATTAGGAGACTTTTGTTTGATTAAAACTTGAACAAATTAACTAAATAAACAAAATGTGTTGCCACACTTTACACAAATACTGTACATGGTTGAGAAAGTTGAAGACATTAACCACTTCACTACTGGATGCCACATTTAATATTTAATTTGCCAAACACCAGTCAATCATATTCAGCACCGAGAGATCCCTTGTACGGTAGTAAATTCTTATTCTCTGATAAATGGAATGACAAATACAGTTGCTATGTAATTCTATACAGTACAGTATATGCTTGGTGCACATAAACTATATAGAATTACATAGAAATTGTTAAGGAAACATTAATGATTTTAATACCGTGGATGATGTCCATGATACTGGTAGTTCAAATTGAAGTCAGTAAATTTCTATGACATTCTTAATTTTTCTGGTTCGGGAAAGATTTTGGTTGGAACAAATTTTTTAGTTTATATTCAACAAACATATGATTTTTTGTGTGTGTGTACAGTACGCCCATATAATTTGCAGATTTCTATTTCGCGGTCCTCTAATATTCACGGATGGCACCCTGAATGTACCCAAGAATGTCTGTGGGTAGTTTTCAAGTTGTCGGAATTTTTGCGGCTGAGACAGGGAGCCATTCGTTCTAGAGACAGTAATTTCCTGTATCTGTATTGTATAATGTGTGTGTATATAGACACACACACACACACACACACAAAACACATACAAATAAATAATAATGGGAAAAATCCTCTCACAAATAATTATCAGAAACAAATGTAGCATTAAAAATGTTGAGTCTACCCTCAAGTCCACTCTGTGCTTTATTAATAACAAAGCACAGAGTGGACTAGAGGGTGGACTCAACATTTTTAATGCTACATTTGTTTCTGATTATTTGTTAGAAGATTTTTCCCATTACAGGTACTCCTCAAATTACGACATACTCGACTTATGACAACCCGGACATACGACCGCCGTGGTCGTATAAAATATTTTTCAAATTACGTATTTTCTAGTCCCGACGTTAGTGATCGCGCTGTGTACTGACAAAATTTTCGTTTGTAATTCCCTTTAAAATGGCTGGCAAGCATAAAAGTGAGAGTTCTCGTGGTGCTGAGAAGAAAAAGAGACACCCATTTTAGAATTTCTATGTACAGGTATTACTTTCACCTTTTCAACTTATGACCTGGTCGTCGGGACGGAACCCCTTCCTAAGTCGAGGAGAGACTGTATTATTTATTTGTATGTGTTTTGTGTGTGTGTCTACACATACACACACGTGTATACAATACAGGTAAAAGAAATAATTGTCCGAAGGGCAAACACATAAAGGGAATATACATTTCTTTGTAAAATGTACTCCCCCCCCCCTCCCGCCCGGTCAGCAAATCTTATTCGTGGATTTGGTGATTCAAGGCCATTTTGAGAACCTAATGCCCGTGAATTTGAAGGGAATGCTGTACTTATATTCACTTTAGCTCCCTAGGTTTTTACTTGATATACTTTAATCGTCACATATTTTGTTTCTCCACAATTGTATTCATAATGTTGTGAAATACGCATATTCAATTTTACCCCAAATGTGTCCGAAGCCGCCCCATGTCCAGAATCACCTCATTTCACAGTACAGTATTTCAACTCAAAAAACAATTCTGAACAATATATTTTATAGTTTCTTTTAAATTTACCAACTTGGGAGAAATTCCATGAAAACTTTGCCAACTTATAACAAAATGGACAACAATCTTACAATAAGTTCTTAACAATAGTTTGAATTTGATAAAAGCTGCCAGACAAAAATGGAATAAAAATTAAGTTTTACTGAAATACTTTAACAGCTCGGCCACATGTACTTCTGGAGCTGCTCCGAGGTGTTAGCAAATGAAAACAAAACATCGCTAAAGTGTGAAATTAATAGAAATGAATGACTGAGAATTTCTGAAAACATATATATGGTCATTATTTATGTTTAATGGCTCATCCTTGTCAAAATTAGATTAAGATCAATGATTATATTAAGTCCTGCAGGCAACATCTTCACTTACAAACATTAATCAAATCCTAAACCAATTATGATAAACTTTTTATAATAAGTGCATCCATTTAGTAATAAACTAGGCAGAACTCTGATGGAATTTGATATAAAACCTTTTCTTTATTAATTTTCTTGATTTGTTTGTAAAACTATATAATTTCTTTAATTCTTTTCATGACCTTACTACAACACTTTCCCTCTTCCTCCCATCCCTCCTCACTACTCACAACATATTAATGACAAACTAACCAAAAAAACATTTCCTCCTCGTCTTAAAGTATAATATAAACTCACTATCATAAACTAGTTAAAGTTAAGCCACAATATATCGATTATTGAAGCAGTATCCATCTTTATGGCCTTGGGATCATCCATAAATGCCTTCCAGTAATAAAACATATCCGTACATCACACCTTAGTAATAATAACAATACCATAAAAGACGACCTATAAAATCCCTCAATAAAAATTAGATCTTTAATAATAAATCACTTCAACAGTGTATTCTGGGCAGGGTTCACGCGCACCCATAACTAACCACCTATAAAACACCACAAACCTCTACTTTCTCGGGTCTCTAGGAGTAATATAAGGGTAGATAAAAGGTTAAACTTCTTCCTTACTCTCAAATATTAAAGATGAGTGCGAACAGGATGGTATTAATCGCTACAGTTGGTCAGATCTCAGGTAGGTCTCACTCCTTCCTTCAGTTGGCCATTGTAAACACACCTGACATGTATAGACGACATAACCCTAACATGGAGTATAGATGACATAACTCTCTTCCCTATAAGGCAATTCGATTCTATTTACAAATTATACACATTGACAAAATTATAAATGTAATTATAAATGTAGTTTTATGATTATATTTTATAACTAAAATTAATGATATAGCTAATAGTGGGTAATGTAATATTATAGAGTGATCAGTAAGTATATACAAATCAATACAGTAGGAAAGTCTTCAGGTAACTAAAGGTATTGGATTCTAAATACAGGTTATAGTGATTATAGTGGTAATAATGGTATGGCGATGCAGTTTTAAACCACAGTTTGAATAATGATGGTAATAATTGTTGTAATAAAGTCAAGTAAACTCTAAGGGCAAATTAGCTACCCGGTAAATCAGTTAAAGTCTTTACTCCACCCATTAGGCTACGTGATCTAACTAATGGGCGTAATTAATTTAAGAGATACAATGGGGACAATTTCAGTGTTATTAGTTGATATTAATATAACAAAGTAAAATGATTAGGAAATGTAAATGATTAGGTTTAGTACAGCGGTAAACGTCAGGTAGTGCGCATTACGGTATCCTTCAGGTTCAGTGACTTCAGGAAGCTCTTTAATTTGAACATTAACGGCACTGAACACATTCATATCTTAACTAAAAGGGGACACTAGCTTATTTCTTACATCAGTTATTGTTCTTTTGATATTTATTTCCATAAGTTTCGAAATTGTATCTGTTGAAGAGACCATAGAAGGAACGTAAGCCTTTGAGCCACACCCAATGTATATTAAGTCAGGCACATCAGCTATTTGTGTATAAAAGTAAAGAAAACAACAGTTATTTACAAAGAATATCCATTAAAACAGCTTTATAAATAACTACTTTACTAAAAAAAAGATAATGTTAGTTTACCTCTGATTAAGTTAAACTGTTATTTGCATTTACGAAATAATAAATACATTGCGCTATAAAGGGATTTGATCATAACTAATGTGTGTCTTATTTAGTATGGTTAATTTATTTAATATATTCAATTAACCGGAAACATAAATAACTGTCATACATCACCTCTCTCCTCCTCTTCCTCCCTCACTTACCATCTACATAATCTTCCTCCCATGCTTATTATGCATTGTTTCTTTAATAAATGGCAGTGTTTAATTGAGATCTTGACTTTCTTTCCTTTTTAGTGTCACATTTCATCAGTGTCGAGTGCCAATTAGATCTTCTGTCCCTCTTAAATCATTGTTTCATTTTCAGATGGTCTCTCTCTCTCTCTCTCTCTCTCTCTCTCTCTCTCTCTCTCTCTCTCTTTCCGTATCTGTTTCTCGTTCCGTCTTTCTCTCTCTCTCTCTCTCTCTCGGCAGATGAGTCAAGCAGAATATTTGTATAAGCAGGAAGTGTTTGATGACGAGCCGTGTTTTATATTTCCCCAAAACAAGTTGTCAAGTTTCATTCTATTATACAATATCATAACTACCAACATTATGGCATTATTATAAAGTAGCTATATATTTTACAGCGTTTAATCAGCTTGCCTTTCCTGATCTGACCAACAGTATATTTAGTGAATGAGTGAGTTTTCTGTGTGCAAGTACAGTAACGGTGCAGCCTAGAGCAGTCAACGTCCGGTCACCGCTGTTAGTCTCTGTTGTGGTTTGGTTAATTATAGTATATTCCCGCACATTTGAGACATTTGTACATCAATTGGGAGTAAGAGAGAGGATGGGTTGAAGGTAAGGATCCCGGGTGCTTTCTAATGGCTCTCTATAAACCTTGTAGGGGTATCGAGATATTAATGTTGTCTAGCACTCAGGATGGAAGAAAACTCTAATGTGGTTTTCTTATATGATATAAGTTATATGATAGACAGTCTGGTGCTGGAGGTGCCGTGTGGTGGGGAGCTGCTCAGTATAAGACGTTCGGTGAGTAGCGTGTTGAAGGAGGTAGATGTGCAGGAGCTTCGTTAGAGAAGATGTTGCCTGTTGCTGGCCTCCTGGTTGAATAAATGCTGACAGCGTGGAGCTTGCTGGAGGAGGTGTTGCTTGTTCAGGAAGATGGGCAGAATGAGAGTTGGTTGGTGAGGAAGCTCAGAGAAGGACAGCTGGTGGGTCGCCATGCTCGCTGGCGGGAGCGAGGGCCGCCAGGCAGGCGAGGAGAAGCGAGGGCCGCCAGGCAGGCGAGGAGAAGCGAAGGCAGCCAGGCAGCGGCGGAGGAGGAGGTGTTGCTTGTTCAAGAAGAATGGTCAGAATGAATCTCAATGGAGAGACAGAGCTTATATACCCAGCAGCAGTCGCCAGTCCTCTATGAATCATGTTGGGAAAACCCAGAAAGTCGCCGGTGACTAGTTCCGTTGCTAAGATACGGTAACATCTGGTTGGTTGCTAGGGAAGGCGGTAGCAGGTGGTGGCTGTGGCTACGCAGTTGTAGGCAGTTGTAGGGGAGACGTCCACTACAACCTTTCTCTTAAATCATTATCAAGGAATCATTAATGCTCTTCGATGAATCTCTGTCATGCATTTTAGAGGATTAGATTCCCCTCTCATGATGAATCGTTAAAAGTCCTGAAGAGGTAAGTGTAAGTTAAGGGCAACGGGTCTAAAGGTTCTAGAAACCTCTCTCTCTCTCTCTCTCTCTCTCTCTCTCTCAGGAGTTCAGTGACTACCATATGTTCAGCGACTCCCATAGGCTGGCTATCTATCTATCTATCTAACCTATCTATCTATCTATCTAGGAGCATACCCTGTTAAGCTGGGTGTATTGTTAATTAAGCTGAAAATATTGGAAAGCAATACTTGGAAAATATACTTCAAGCTGAGTGTCTAAGAGGATGTATCACTCCGACTTGGTACTCCTCTGGCCGTCTGTCCATCCGTCTGTCTGTTCGTCCGTCTGTCCGCCAGTTCGTCCAGTTCGTCCTTACAGTAACTTAAGTACTATTGGTCACGTGAGAACCAAACTTAACACACACGTTATTTATGTACAGGTGATGAACTCTATTGATTTTGGTCGTCTTTGGAGGTATGAGGCATTCTTATGATAGCAGTTCTTCCTTCCATCGTTTTCTTTATCTTCCTCTCTTTTTTTTTCATTTCTTCCGCCCTTCCTTCCCTTCTTTCCTTTCTTCCCTTCTCTTTCATCTTTCATTTCTTTTCCTTACCTCTTTCCCTTCTTTAACTTCCTTCCTTCCTTCCTTTCCCTCTATTACACGTATCTTGATCTAACCAACGCTTGTCCATAATTGTCCAGTCGTCCCTTTAAGTTCATGTAGAAGGGGTGGGAGGGGGTGGGGGGATATCGTGAGTTGACAGGGTAGCATGACACCTAAACACACCCTCAGAGACCTTGACCTACAGTACAGACCAGTTATCGACCATCTCTTTGTTATGTACCTGGGCGCCGGTCTCCAAGATCCGTATGTTGAATTTTCCACCTAAATGTATTGTTAATAACGCATTAATTTTGACCCTGTGCGTAATAATGGTAGAATAAATTAAAAGTATGAAAATTATACCGAGAACTCTGTATCTTTAACTTGTTACGTGCTTTTGGTGAATAAATTTAACGAAAGAAATTTCTGAGAATCGTTTCCCTGGAGTTACCTGTCACACATCTGTTGAGATATGGAGAATATGTCTTGGTTTATTGTTTGGACCCGGCAGATCAGTCGGGGGTCTTATGGCAAGCCAATGCTGTAATGGTTATAGCACTGTGTTGGCCCTGTCCATTATATGTCTGTCTGTCTATCTGTCATGTTGAGTTATTCAAAAAGGGAGACAGAGCATCAGCGTCAAATTACCGGCCGATCAGTTTGACGTCAGTAGTGGGGAAATTTCTTGAATCAATTATAGCAGATGGCATCCGATCGCATTTAGAGAATAGCAAATTAATCTACGACTCTCAACATGGGTTTACAAAGGGAAAATCTTGTCTAACAAATCTGCTAACGTTTTTTAGGAAAGTCTTCGAGGTAGTAGATAATGACGAAAATTACGATGTTATTTACTTAGACTTTAGCATATCCATATCACAGATAGGCAAAAACTTAACTTGATTCCCTAAGGCTCAAGAGTGCGGAGATATTGGGAAGTGATCAATAAAGGGGATATAGATAAAGTTCTTATAATATCCGAGCAGGATAGGACTCGGAGCAACGGATTCAAGTTGGATAAGTTTAGGTTTAGGAGGGAGATAGGAAGAAACTGGTTCACAAATAGGGTGGTGGAAGAGTGGAACAAGCTTAGCAACTTTGTAGTAAGTGCTGGAACTCTGGAAAGTTTCAAAAGGAGGCTAGATAGATTCATGGATGATAGAGAGTGGTAGTAACTCTCGACAGGAGCTGCCTATTGCAGACTCCTTATTTTCTTATGTTCTTATGTTCTTATAACTTATGAACGATTCGAGGTGAACTTTTTATTATTTGTTTTCAGAAGAATCATGCTCAGCTAGCCTAACCTAATCTAACCTAACAGCATGAGATAATTTGGTTGAGTTTGTGTTTGTTTACGAGGAACATTATCAAAAATCTCTCTCATAGTCTCTCAGCCCCCTCCCCTCTCTCTCTCTCTCAGCCTCCCCCTCTCTCTCTCTCTCTCAGCCATCAAGACCCGCGACGATTCATGTTGAGGTCTGAAGTGTTGACCAGCTCACACACCTGACGCCATCACTACTCTTACATCCGGGTCTTTGTAATCTACATACCAGTCAAGTGGAATTAGATCCCATAGGAAGAATGTTTGTGTGTTTGGTGATGTTGTTATTCTTCACATTTATAGAGGTTACCATTATTGTTGTTGTTGTTATTATTATAAGTATTATTCTTATTGCTATTCTTATTGTTATTGTAATATTATTATTGTTATAATTATTGGTTAATATTATTATTATCATTATTATTATTATTATTATTATTATTATTATTATCATTATCATTATTATTATTATTATTATTATTATTATTATTATTATTATTATTATTATTATTATTATTAATATTGTTATTATTATTATTATTAATATTGTTAT
Organism: Homarus americanus; assembly: GCF_018991925.1. NCBI lineage: Eukaryota > Metazoa > Arthropoda > Malacostraca > Decapoda > Nephropidae > Homarus > Homarus americanus. Next base: position 4,490,734 of record NW_024718183.1, read on the forward strand.
TATTATTATTATTATTATTATTATTATTATTATTATTATTATTATTATTATTATTATTATTATTATTGTTTTTTTACGGGGAATAGCCCACCCGGGCACAGGTCATCGACCCACAACGGGACCTGGGGGCTAAAAAAAAAGAGTAAAAAAAATTGAAAAGAAAAAGGTTATATTAATCTACACCACGATGATGCCGGAAAACCAGCTTTTTGAAGTGAGACAGATTGTATAAGTATGGAAACACAGAAGAAGGCAGAGCATTCCACAGTTTGGCTGTGTGAGGAAAGAAGGAGGTACTATAACGGGTTATTATAGTGTGACCGACATCCACAGAGAAACGGTGGGCACCGTGGGCAAGACGTGTGTTACGAGCCCACGGCCTTGCCCGTTAAAGTACCTGTATCGTGCAAGACGCTTCTATGCAAGACTGGCGGAGGTGTTATCTGAGCAGAAACAGCAGCCCCGAGGTCACGTTACAGCCCGGTTGAGATGTCGACTGTCCTTCTCTCTGTTTACGTCTGCATTGCTTTGCCTCAGGGAAACGAGATCATTGGCCCCAAAGCCAACAACAGTCGCAGGTATTGACTATGAGGCTACAGTCACTACATGCCGCATAGATCTGCGGCTTAACTAACTCAACACAGCTGGGGTAGCTACTTATGTATTAGGATATAAAATATTAAAGTAAAATGGTGGCGAAGGCGTAGCTGTACGGGGAGGCTGGAGGCCCCAACTTAAAAAAGTAGTAGTAGTAGCAGTGTGAAGCCGGAACATTATGAACGGGCAATGGAGGTGTTCGGTGGAAGTGAGGTCAAATTAACAAAAGATGGCCAAAGACACCTAGGAGCAGTAATCGGCACGACGGACTTCAAGACCGAGTACATAACGGGAAAGGTGAATGAGTGGGTCAGGGAAATCCAAGCTCTGTCTGATATTGCTAACACAGAGTCACATGCAGCTTTTGCGGCATTCACCCATGGAGTCAAGCATCTCCGGAACTACCTGATGCGCACTATCCCTGATATCGGACCCCTCCTCCACCCTCTGGAAGAAGCTATCAGCATCAATTTCATTCCCAAATTAGTGAAACACCCTCACTTAACCCCAGCAGAAAGATCACTCCTTGCACTACCACCGAGACTGGGAGGAATGGGATTGACCAATCCAGAGGAGATTGCTGCCACTGAACATCAAAATTCACTTAAGCTCACGGCAGCCCTCACTGACCACATAATAGCTCAGAACGCAACAGGTGAGGTGGATACCAGTGAAGTAAACAAGATTCGACGGTCCATTACAACAGAACGACAGTAACTGTTGCTGCAAGTACCAGAGAATTAAAAAAAAAAGAAGCTATAACACAGGAGGTGGGCGCCTCGAACTGGTTACCTACAATACCGATAAGGGCAAATGGTTTCAGTCTCAATAAACAAGAATTTACAGATGCCATTGCTCTAAGCTACAGTAGGCCAGTAGAAGGTTTGCCCTCCCAATGCATGTGTGGCTCTTCCTATGACGTCGATCACGCCATGGTGTGCAAAAAAGGGTGCTTCATATGCATGAGGCATGACGAAGTAAGGGATCTCACAGCAAATATGTTGAAGGAAATCTGTCGTGATGTCAGGGTAGAACCGACCCTCCTTCCATTGGACGGTGAGAATTTCCAACATAGAAATTCAAACACATCCAACGAAGCCGTGTTGACGTCAGTGCTTGAGGATTCTGGACGTGGGGACAGCGAGCCTTCTTCGACATAAGGATTTTTTATCCCATGGCCGCATGTCACCGTAACTTAGTTCTCGATTCTGCACACAGGAGGAACGAGAACGACAAGATAAGGGCATACGGGGAGAGAATTCAGAACGTTGATCAAGGCAGCTTCACTCCTCTGGTGTTCACAACCTCTGGTGGGATGGGACCAAGTGCAAGATGCTTCTACGCCAGACTCGCGGAGGTGATCTCCGAACAGAAGCAGCAGCCCAGAAGTTATGTTACAGCCTGGATGAGATGTCGACTGTCCTTCTCTCTCCTTTGCTCTGCCTCAGGGGAACGAGAGCATCGGCTCCAAAGCCGACAACAGTTGCAGATATTGACTATGAGGCAACAGTCACTGAATGCCGCATAGATCTGCGGTTCAACTAACTCAACACAGATAGGATAGCTACTTATGTATTAGGATATTTAATTTTAAGGTAGTAAAATGGCGGCGAAGGTGTGGCTATTGGGAGAGGCTGGAGGGCATTAAAAAAATAAAGTAGTAGTAATAGTAGTAGTAGTAGTAGTAGTAGCAGCAATAGTAGTAGTAGCAGCAATAGGAGTAGTAGTAGTAGTAGTAATACACCTAGGCACAGTAATCGGCACGAATGAGTGCAAGACTTAATACGTAGCTGAAGAGGTAAACGAGTGAGTGAAGGAGAGCCACACTGTTAGAAATGACTAAGACTGACCCACATGCGGTGTTTGCGACATGTATATATGTAGCGTATATATGTATGTATGTTGTATGTGAGTATGTATGAGTGTGTTACAGTAGGTCAGAAAAAACAGACACAATATCCAGTACAGTATAACTTCACACACACACACACACACACACACACACACACACACACACACACACACACACACCTATAAATGAAGCCTTAGCAACACACAGTCACCAGGTGAGTCAACACTTACCATACGTAAGGTGAAAGGTATTCTGACGCAACACTGAGCCAAGAGTAAACAAACTTACCCTCTCTCAGTGCGTATATAAGAGTATCGAACACCTTATAATTCTAGTTAAGAGGATCAGATCATCTTATCACTAGTTAAAGAAGATCAGATCACCTTATATCTTCCTGATCACACTCACACCATAAACCTTTGGATCACATAAGGATTAGGATAGGTTAGGTTAGGTTTCGTTAGGTTAGGATAGGTTACGTTAGGTTAGGTTTGGTTAGCATTAGGGTGTCGAGTCATCAGGTGGGGATAAAATCAGCTGTGGAGTCTAATATTTACAGGTGATTCAGACATTCATTAGTGACTCACAAAGGTATTTTTTTTGTTTACACTTTTCTGTTACTTCGTCTTTATCAAGTGTGTCTCATGTACCGCAGTGAGGGGAGGCGGCCGGGTGTGTAGAGAAGGGAATTACGAAGATAAAGGAAGGGGGGAGAGAAAGAGAGAGGAAGGAGGTGGAAAGGGAGAGAAGGAGGAGGAGGAGGAGGATGGAAAGGGAGGGAGGACGGAAGGGATGGAGGGAAGGAAGGGGGTGGACGGAGAGGGATGGGTGGAATGAGGGAAGAAGGATGGAATGAAGAAAGAGGGGTGGAAGGAGAGGGAGGAAGGAGAGAGAGGGAAAGGAACGCGTAGGCAAACGTCTCTCACAGGAGGAGGGGAGGTCGATTCACTCACCCCAACAACACCCCGCAAAAACACCCCCAACCGCTCCACCACAACACCCACACGCCACAAACACCCCCACCACAACTCTCACTCCACCACAACACTCCACACAACACCACCCCACCACAACGTCCACCACAACCCCCCCACCACAACACTCCTCCCATCTGTCTCCACCACAACAACCCCTCCACCACAACACTTCCTCCACCACAACACCCCCTCCACCACAACACCCCACCACAACACTTCCACCACCAACACCCCCACCACCACAACCTCCCTCCACCACAACACCCACCACCACAACACCCCCACCAGAACACTTCTCCACCACAACACCCCACCACCACCCACCCCACCACCACCACACACCACCCACCACTCCCTCCACCACAACACCTCCACCAGAACACCTCCACCACAACACCCCCACCACCCCAACACCCCCACCACTTCCTCCACCACAACACCCCCACCACCACAAGACTTCCTCCACCACAACACCCCACCACCACACACCTCTCCACCACAACACCCCCACCACCACAACACTTCCTCCACCACAACACCCTCCACCACAACACACCCCACCACAACATTCCTCCACCACAACACCCCCTGCACCACAACACTTCCTCCACCACAACACTCCCTCCACCACAACACCCCACACCACAACACCACAACACCCCCCACCAGAACACTTCCTCCACCACAACACCCTCCACCACAACACTCCCTCCACCACAACACTCCCCACCACAACACCCCCACACACCTCCCTCCACCACAACCCCACCACCACACTCCACCACAACACCCCACCCACACACCAACACTCCCTCCACCACAACCACCACAACACCCCCACCACAACACACAACACTCCACCACACACCCCTCCACCACAACACACCACCCCACCCACACCACAACACTTCACTCCACCACAACACTCCCTCCACCACAACACCCCCACCACCACAACACTCCCTCCACCACAACACCCCCCACCCCCCACCAACACTCCCACCACCACAACCTCCCTCCACCACAACACCCCTCCCACAACACACCCCCACACCACCCACCACCACCACAACACTCCCTCCACCACAACCTCCACTCCACCACACACCCCATCACTCAACACCCCCACCACCACCCTCCTCCACCACAACACCCCCTCACCTCAACCCCCTCCACACCACCCCACCACCACAGCACTCCTCCACCACAACACTCCCTCCACCACAACACCCCCACCACAACTCAACACCCTCCACCACAACACAACTCACCACAACACCCCTCCACCACAACACCCCCCCCCCTCCTCCACCACAACACCCCCGTCACCACAACACCCCACCCACAACACCCTCTCACCCACAACTCCACCACAACACTCCTCCACCACAACCACAACACCCTCCACTCCTGCCCACCACCAAACACCCTCCACCACAACACCCCTCCACCCAACACCCCTCCTTCACCACACTCCCTCCCACCACAACACCCTCCTCCACCACAACACACCTCTCCCACCACCACACACTCCCTCCACCACAACACTCCCCTCCACCACAACACTCCCTCCACCACAACACCCCACCTCCCCTCCACCTAACCTCCCCCTCCACCACAACACCCCCTCCACCTCCAACACCCCCACCCCCACAACCTCCCTCCACCACACCCTCCACAACAACACCCCCACCACCAACCTCCCTCCACCCAACCCCTCCACAACAACACCCCCACCACCACAACCTCCTCCACCACACCCTCCACCACAACACCCCCGTACCACAACACCCCCTCCACCACAACACTCCCTCCACCACAACACTCCCTCCACCACAACACCCCCTCCCACCTCAACACCCACCACCACAACCTCCTCCACCACAACACCCCTCCACCACAACACCCCCACCACAACACCCCCTCCACCACAACACGTCCACCACAACACCTCCACCACAACACCCTCTCCACCACAACAACCCCCAACACCCTGTCCACCACAACACTCCCTCCCCACCACTCCTCTCCACCACAACACCCCTCCACAACACCCCTCCTTCATAACACTCCCTCCCACACAACAACCCCCCACAACACCCCGTCCACCACAACACTCCCTCCACCACAACACCCCGTCACCACAACACCTCCATCACAACACCCTCTCCACCACAACACCCCCTACCACAACACTCCCTCCACCACAACACCCTCCACATACCCCTTCTCCTCCCTCCCCACCACAACACCCCTCCACCACAACACCCCCTCCACCACACAGTAAACTAAGTCATCAGTACAGGGTAGGCAGCGTGACCGGCACTGTATGACGATCTTCCCTTCCCCAAACAGTAAAGTCAGGCACCCATTTCTGGCTATTTATCAATGGTCAGTTTACTATAATACTGTCCTGGTAAACTTCCCATTATCGATACTATCATGGTAAATTAACTAGCATAGAGACGTAACTAATTTATGAATAGTTTGTTTACCGTACATGATAGAGGAAGGTGATAATGATGACGTCAGTTACTATATATTACTGTAAGAGGCAGTGAAGTCAGCCAGGGGTCTGACGTCACCCAGTTGTGAAGTCAGCCAGGGGTTCTGACGTCACCCACCCACATAGTATTACGTAGGAGTTGTGACGTCACCCAGTTGTGAAGACAGCCAGGGGTTCTGACGTCACCCACCCACATATTATTACGTAGGGTTGTGGGAGGAGGAGGGAAGGAGGAGGGAGGAGGAGAGGAGGGTGGGAGGAGGAGGGTGAGTGTCTAACCCTCCCCCTCCCTCCCTCCATCACGCCTATACTCCTTCTCGTCCCCTCCTCCGCTTTCCCCTCCCACCGTCCCCTCCTCCTGCCCTTCACCCCTCCACCACGAGACCACTAATAGATGTGATTTAGTCAGGTAAGGTTCACATAAAATAATAAATAATAACTTCTCCCTCATCTCTGCGTCTCTCAGCTCTGCATCTCTCAGCTCAGCGTCTCTCATCTCCACGTCTCTCACCTCTACGTCTCAGCCCAGCATCTCTCAGCTCAGCGTCTCTCATCTCCACGTCTCACCTCACGTCTCTCAGCTCCAGCGTCTCAGCCTCAGCGTCTCTCAGCCTCAGCTTCTCTCACCTCTGCATCTCTCACCTCTGCGTCTCTCAGCTCTGCGTCTCTCAGCTCTGCGTCTCTCAGCTCAGCGTCTCTCAGCTCTGCTTCTCTCATCTCCACGTCTCTCAGCCTCGCAGTCGCTCAGCCTCAGCGTCTCTCAGCTCTGCGTCTCTCAGCTCAGCGTCTCTCACCTCATCTCACCTCTGCGTCTCTCACCTCTGCGTCTCTCAGCTCAGCGTCTCTCAGCCTCAGTCTCCCAGCCCCAGTGTCTCTCAGCCTCCAGCGTCTCTCAGCTCAGCGTCTCTCAGCTCAGCGTCTCTCACCTCTGCATCTCTCACCTCTCGTCTCTCACCTCTGCGTCTCTCTCAGCTCAGCGCGTCTCTCAGCCTCGCAGTCTCTCAGCCTCAGTGTCTCTCAGCCTCCACGTCTCTCCTCAGCGCCTCTCAGCCTCGCAGTCTCTCAGCCTCAGCTCACACTCTCTCTCCCTCACCATGAACGGATACGAGTTTGTTAACGTGGCGCGGATACGTCCGGACACGCCGACCTGCCCCAAGAAACTAAACCTCCTAGTTCTCCAGAAGTTTTTCGAAGCTAATGGGATCGTGGGGGTCACCAAGGTAGAACGCCTAAAGCTCCATGGTGACATCAAGATCACCTTCGCCGAGATGGGCATGCCCGCTCAACTCGCGGAGATCCCAGACATCAACGGCATTCCTTTTAAAATGTTTGCCTTCATGTGGGACAACTTGAAGCTGGGTGTAATCTCCCACGCCGAAATTGCCCACATGGACAAAGCAGAGCTGAGTGAGCTCCTCAAGGAGCAGCAGCTCCAAGTTGTGAAGAAGCTGTCCGACACCACTGCCCTCATCGGACACCACTCCACCCTACCCAAGGAAGCTCAACTGGCGTGGGTAACTATGCCAGTCAAGCCCTACTGCAGACCGAAACGGTGTTACAAATGCCAGCACTATGGACACACTGTAAACAAGTGTGAGGCGCAGGAAGACACCTGCTCCATGTGTGGCAGCCCTGGACACCGCTACACGGCCTGCCCCAACACAGAGAAAAAATGCGTTGCCTGTGGTGGCCCACACTCCTCCGCCGACCGGACCTGCCCCAGATGGAAGGAGGAATGCAGGGTAGCCAAGGCTCGTCTTGAGAAAAAACTGAGCTACAAAGAGGCCCTCCTTGCTGTACGCTCCCAAGAAAAGAAAAAACCAGCAGTAAAGAAAAACCAAGAAAAGAAAACTCAACAGAAGCAGCCCACCACACAGAACCAAGAACACCACGTGGCCCGTGGTGCTGAAGCCCACGCGGCCAGTGGTGCTGAAGCCCACGCGGCCAGTGGTGCTGAAGCCCACGTGGTCAACCTCTCCCTCTCTGAATTCTTCCACACCTATGAGGACTTAAAATACGAGGAAGACGAACAAGAAGACCCAAACACAAACGAATGGACAATTCAAGAGAGCAAGAAGAGAAGCAGAGAGAGAAGAAAATCGACATCAAGCTAAGAAGACCAAGACATCCCCTCCACACAAGAAACCAAAACACAATCAAGCCGACCAAGCACTGAACATCCATTGCCCAACCCAACACGCACCTGACGCCTGACCTGACGCTTGACCTGACGCTTGACCTGACGCTAGCCTGGCCTTGTCTTGTCGCCTCCCTGCCGCGTCCAGCCGGGTTGTTGCTGCTGCCCCCATCTTATAATCCCTCACGCAAGCGGTGTTTAGCCACTGCATCTGTTCTCTCCTCCTAAAATTCACTTCAATCCTCCCTTTATTCTTCTCCTGAACCTCCTTCCCCCCTGTCACTAGCATTTTTCGATTCGATTCGCCTCCAGCGTCTCTCAGCTCTGCGTCTCTCAGCTCAGCGTCTCTCACCTCTACGTCTCTCTCACCTTTGCGTCTCTCCTCTGCGTCTCTCAGCTCAGCGTCTCTCACCTCTGCGTCTCTCACCTCTGCGTCTCTCAGCTCAACGTCTCTCAGCCTCAGCGTCTCTCATCTCCGTCTCTCAGCTCAGCGTCTCTCACCTCTGCGTCTCTCAGCTCAGCGTCTCTCAGCCTCAGAGTCTCTCATCTCCACGTCTCAGCTCGCGTCTCTCAGCCTCGCAGTCTCTCAGCCTCAGCGTCTCAGCTCTGCGTCTCTCAGCTCAACGTCTCTCACCTGTCTCTCACCTCTGCGTCTCCTCTGCGTCTCTCAGCTCAGCGTCTCAGCCTCAGCGTCTCTCATCTTCAGTCTCTCAGCCTCTCCAGTCTCTCATCTCCCGTCTCTCAGCCTCCACGTCTCTCAGCCTCCACGTCCTCTCAGCCTCGCAGTCTCTCAGCCTCAGCCCTCGTAAACAAAACACCTTACATTTGTTATTCATGTGGTGTATATATGGTTAGGTTAGGTTAGGTTAGGTTAGGTTGGAGTTGGGTTGGGGTGGGGTAGGGTGGTAGGTGGGATTGGTTGGGTTGGGGTAGGTTAGGTTGGGTTGGGTTAGGGTGAGTTGGAGGTTGAGTTGAGGTTAGGTTAGGTTAGGTTGTGTTAGGTTGGGGTGGGTTAGGTTAGGTTGGGGTTGGTTAGGTTAGGTTGGGGTAGGTTGGGTTAGGTTAGGTTGGGTTGGGGTGGGTTAGGTTGGGTTGGGGTAGGTTAGGTTAGGGGTAGGGTGGGTTAGGGTGGGGTAGGTTAGGTTGGGAAGGTTAGGTTGGGGTGGGTTAGGTTAGGTTAGGCAAAAAAGAAAACGTTGGAGGTTATTTGATCATACACCGATAGACTGTGACGAGCTGGTGACACGGGGCGGATATTAATCTTCTCCTCCTCTTCCCTCCTCAACACACTCCTCCTCCCTCGCCAACACACTCCTCCTCCCTCGCCTTCCTCCTCCCTCGCCAACACTCCTCCTCCTCCCTTACCTCTCATCCTCGCCAACACTCCTCATCCCTCCTTACACACCAAACCCATCACTCGTATAACCTTCCCTCAAAAAATATCATAAAGGCTCCAGAAAGTTTAAAATTCAATACTTTTTTAACGTGACGCAGCTATTTTCGTAAGGTGGTCCGAGGTTCGCGGGTTTGAGAATTCGAGGTTCGGAATTCGGGAGTTCGGGGTTCGGGGGTTCTGGCATGTCAAGTTCTCGCCATCTGTGGTAGATATAATCACCTAGCATCGTTTTAAACTCTGATACTCTCTCCTCTCATAATTGTCAGTCATTTGTTATTGTTGTTGCTATCATTTGTCGTCCTTCCCCGTGAGTTTTTTTTTCTTCACACCCTTAGCGTCTCCCTTTCTTGTTCACTCTTTCCCCTAACTCCCCTTTCCTCCTGTCCTTAGTGATCCTCCCCCGGCTCCTCCCCCTGGCCCCTGGTGGGTGTGAGGGAGGGCCAGCGCCGCCGGGTGGTGTAGTGTTGGTGCCTGCCTGACGGACGAGGCCTCACATCGCGGTTGTGGTTGGGCCCCTACGGACGAACACTCACTGTGGCCGCTGCTGTCCCACTCACCCACCCGCCGTGCCCGCACTCCTGGGTTCGACGTCGGCGGTCCTTTCATTAGCGTCTGTTGCCCCAGCTCTCAACACCTGTCGGTCAGCGGGTCTCTTTGATTAACCTTTTTTCTCTATTAGTTGTGACCTCCCGGCGGCGGCTGTCGTACAACTTGATTGTTTTAATTGTCTGTCGTGTAATTTTGTCTCTTAAAGCGATCGTATTTCTTCTTCATGTTAACTATTAAATCTTCACTATTTTCCTCAACATGTAAATCAAAATTTGCTTATTTCTATCTCTAATTTTGTTCAATTTAACTCGAATTTTCTGAAAAGACTCGCGGTTAATTCGGAAGTCCATGACGCACTCGCTCGTTCTTTTGTTATATGTTATCAAAGCCTCTGTCATCAACGACCAAAAACAAACAAATATTTAATTTCTTTCAGGAGAAAAAGGCTATTAATCTAGTCAATTAAGGAGAGAAGATCAGGTTACACATACAGTAGACTCTGAGACACGTGTGGTGGTCCTCCTGCAGAAGGGTCCACCCCTCCGCCCCCAGTCCCCCAGGGAGTGAACATCGCCACACTGGCAAGTCTTCCACCGAGGAACACCTGAACATGACTGTCCCTGCTGCAACCACACCTTCCTGCTGCTGCTGTTGCTGCTGCTGGCTCTCCTTCTTCGCCCACAGGTAAGTCTTAACACCCCCCACGTCCTCCTAACTGTCGCCACAGCACCAACACCTCCTCTACAGCGTACTGAACGACACCGTTGTTAATTATCTTAATAATTTCACACCATGTACACACACACACACACACAGACACACACACACACACACATACGCGCGCACCATTTGTGAGGGAACTACTACACCAAGTCAGGCCCCTCATAACACCATCTGTGAGGGATTTACTACACTACGTGTTTGCTGTTCAACACCTCAGCTCACATGATCTAAGTGACCTCGGCTGTAAACATTAATCTGTATGTTCACTGTATTTCCTTTACCTTTCTCTAATGAAGGCTTTGTTAAACCACCAATGTATGTAATAAGTCATTTATGTCAATGTATATTTTCAGACTTCGGGCTGCAGAACTTTTCAATAAACCGTTAATATTATTATTAACACACACACACACACACACACACACACACACACACACACACACACACACACACACACACACACAGACACAAACACACACACACACACACACGCACCGCACACACACACACACACTCCCACGCACACACACACACACACACTACTTTGATGTGTGACTCAAGTACGTTTTTTTCATTTCCATTTAAACTTCTTAATTACATCTTTTTGCGGTCTTCGAGATAATCACTGAAAGGTAACATCTAGAGTAAAAGATAATATAATCTAGTCTGAATAATAACAAATCTGGCCTTAAACTGCCTATAGGAGAGAAGGAATAAGCGAGAAACAGCCTCAAAAATACTGTCAGTCACCCAGGGTTCGTATTCATAGAGCTGACTGACAAAATTGAAAGAATGACACCACTAAGGTAAATTTCCAGACGACTAACCTAATCTAACCAAACCTAACCAACCAAACCAAACCTCACCTAACCTAATCTAACCTAACCTAATCCAAAAATATTCTTCCTGACAATTAACAAAGGAGGCCATATTGAAACAAGTCATTAATTAAGAGGGTTAAGTGAACACCTGTACTGGAAGGGTGAGCTGAGAGTTATGCTTAATGAGGCAGGTAAAGGTGTAGTGTGGAGCCTCAGGTGTGTGTTAGTGAGTATATTAGTGTGTTAGTGAGTATATTAGTGTGTTAGTGAGTATATTAGTGTGTTAGTGAGTATATTAGTGTGTTAGTGAGTATATTAGTGTGTTAGTGAGTATATTAGTGTGTTAGTGAGTATATTAGTGTGTTAGTGAAATTATATTAGTGTGTTAGTGAGTATATTAGTGTGTTAGTGGTATATTGGTGTGTTAGAGAGTATATTAGTGTGTTAGTAAGTATATTGGTGTGTTAGTGAGGTTATATTAGTGTGTTGAGTAAGTATATTAGTGTGTTAGTGAGTATATTAGTGTTGTGAATTATATTAGTGTGTTAGAGAGTATATTAGTGTGTTAGTGAGTATATTAGTGTGTTAGTGAGTATATTAGTGTGTTGAGTGAGTATATATTAGTGTGTTGGTGAGTATATTAGTGTGTTAGAGGCATATTAGTGTGTTGGTGAGTATATTGGTGTGTTGGTTGAGCATATTAGTGTGTTAGTGAGTATATTAGTGTGTTAGTGGTATATTAGTGTGTTAGTGAGGTATATTGGTGTGTTAGTGAGTATATTAGTGTGTTGTAGTGAGTATATTAGTGTGTTAGTGAGTATATTAGTGTGTTGAGTGGTATATTAGTGTGTTAGTAGGCATATTAGTGTGTTAGTGAGTATATTAGTGTGTTAGTGGTGTTGTGGTGTGTTAGTGAGTATATTAGTGTGTTAGTGAGTATATTGAGTGTTGGTAGGTATATTAGTGTGTTAGTGAGTATATTAGTGTGTGAGCATATTAGTGTGTTAGTGAGTATATTGTGTTGAAATTATATTATAGTGTGTTAGTGAGTATATTAGTGTGTTAGTGGGTATATTAGTGTGTTAGTGAGTATATTAGTGTGTTAGTGAGTATATTAGTGTTGAGTAGTATATTGGTGTGTTAGTGGTATATTAGTGTGTTGGTGAGGTATATTATGTGTGTTGGTGAGGTATATTAGTGTGTTAGTGGTATATTAGTGTGTTAGTGAGTATATTAGTGTGTTAGTGAGTATATTAGTGTGTTAGTGAGTATATTAGTGTGTTAGTGAGTATATTAGTGTGTTAGTGAGTATATTAGTGTGTTAGTGAGTATATTAGTGTGTTAGTGAGTATATTAGTGTGTTAGTGAGTATATTAGTGTGTTAGTGAGTATATTAGTGTGTTAGTGAGTATATTAGTGTGTTAGTGAGCATATTAGTGTGTTAGTGAGTATACATGTTAGTGAGTATAATAGTGTTGGTGAGTATTAGTGTGTTAGTGAGTATATTAGTGTGTTAGTGAGTATATTTGTGTTGTGAGTATATTAGTGTGTTAGAGTATATTAGTGTGTTAGTGAGTATATTAGTGTGTTAGTGAGCATATTAGTGTGTAGAGTATATATTAGTGTGTTAGTGAGTATATTAGTGTGTTAGAGAGTATATTAGTGTTAGTGAGTATATTGGTGTGTTAGAGAGTATATTAGTGTGTTAGTGAGTATATTAGTGTGTTAGTGGAGTATATTAGTGTGTTAGAGAGTATATTAGTGTGTATATATTAGTGTGTTAGTGAGTATATTGGTGTGTTGGTGAGTATTGGTGTGTTAGTGAGCATATTAGTGTTTTAGGAGATATTAGTGGTTAGTGAGTATATTAGTGTGTTAGTGAGTATATTAGTGTGTTAGTGAGTATATTAGTGTGTTAGTGAGTATATTATTGTGTTAGTGAGTATATTAGTGTGTTATATTAGTGTGTTAGGAGTATATGTGTGTTAGTGAGTATATTAGTGTGTTAGAGAGTGTTATTAGTGTGTTAGTATGTATATTAGTGTGTTAGTGAGTATATTAGTGTGTTAGTATATATTAGTGTGTTAGTGAGTATATTATGTGTTAGTGAGTATATTAGTGTGTGTTAGTGAGCATATTAGTGTGTTAGTGAGTATATTAGTGTGTTAGTGAGTATATTAGTGTGTTAGTGAGTATTATTGTGTTAGTGAGATAGTGTGTTAGTGAGTATTAGTGTGTGTGGTATATTAGTTGTTAGTGGTATATTAGTGTGTTAGTGAGTATAGTGTGTTAGTGAGTATATTAGTGTGTTAGTGAGCATAGTGTGTTGGTGAGTATATTAGGGTGTGTTGGTGAGTATATTAGTGTGTTGAGTGAGCATATTAGTGTGTTAGTGAGTATAGTGTTAGAGAGTATATTAGTGTGTTAGTGGTATATTAGTGTGTTAGAGAGTATTTGTGGTGTATATTAGTGTGTTAGGGGTATATTATGTGTTAGTGGTATATAGTGTGTTAGTGAGTATATTAGGTTGTGTTAGTGAGTATATTAGTGTGTTAGTATATTAGTGTGTTAGATAGTGTGTTATATATATTAGTGTGTGTTAGTGAGTATATTAGTGTGTTGGTGAGTATATTAGTGTGTTAGTGAGATATTGTGTGTTGTAGTATATGTGTTAGGAGTATATTAGTGTGTTAGTGAGTATATTAGTGTGTTAGTGAGTATATAGTGTGTTAGGTGGTATAGTTAGTGTGTTA
>NW_024718183.1:4510044-4522544 GCF_018991925.1 Homarus americanus
AAGTTGTTAACTAAGACAATTAGCGTCTGATTGATGACACCTTCAATAGATTTCCCTAAGTGGGTTGGGAGGTGGAGTGTGTTGTTGGAGTGGGGTGTAGTGTGGAGGGGGTGTAGTTTGGGGTGTAGTGTGGAGGGGTGTAGTGTGGAGGGGGTGTAGTGTGGAGGTACAGGGCCCCCAGGTGGTACAGGTAAGCTCATCAAGGGTTAATGAGCTAAATATTGCAGAACACAGGGTAGAGTGGGTGTATTATAGACCATGCCAAATATACCATATTTAAGACACACGTAGCGTCAGGCATAAGAGGAGGAAGTATGTATCGTTTATATTGACTCAAGGGGTGGTGTGGGTGGTGTAGAGTGTGGGTGGTGTGGTGTGTGGGTGGTGTTGTGGGTGGGTGGTGTAGAGTGTGGGTGGTGTGGTGTGTGGTGGTGGGTGGGTGGTGTGGTGTGTGGTGTGGGTGGGTGGTGTGGTGTGTGTGTGTGGGTGGGTGGTGTGGTGTGGAAGTGTGGGTGGTGTGTGGGTGGTGTGGTGTGGAGTGTGGGTGGTGTGGGTGTGGGTGGTGTGTGTGGATGGGTGGTTGTGGTGGGTGGTGTGGGGTGTGGTGGTGTGGTGTGTGGGTGGTGTGGGTGGGGTGTGTTGGGTGGTGTGGTGTGTGGGTGGTGTGGGTGGGTGTGGTGTGTGTGGTGGGTGGTGTGGTGTGTGTGGGTGGTTGGTGTGGTGTGTGGGTGGTGTGGGTGGGTGTGGGTGGTTGGTTGTGGGTGGTGTGGTTGGATGGGTGGTGTGTGGGGTGGGTGGTGTGGGGTGTGGGTGGTGTGGTGTGGGTGGGTGGTTGTGTGGGTGGTGTGGTTGTGTGGTTGGTTGTTGTTGGTTGGTTGTGTGTGGGTGGTTGGTTGTGTGGGTGGTTGTGGGTTGGTTGGTTGTGGTTGTGTGGTGGGTGGTGTGGTGTGTGTGGTGGGTGGTTGGTGTGGTGTGTGGGTGGTGGGTGGGTGGTGTGTGTGGGTGGTGTGGTGTGTGGGTGGTGTGGGTGTGGTGTGTGTGGATGGGTGGTGTGGGTGGGTGTGGGTGTGGGTGGTGTGGTGTGTGGTGTGGGTGGGTGTGTGTGGGTGGTGTGGTGTGTGGTGGGTGGGTGTGTGTGTGTGGTGGGTGGTGTGGTGTGTGTGGTGGGTGGTTGGTGTGGTGTGGGTGGTGGGTGGGTGGTGTGGGTGTGGGTGTGGGTGGTGTGTGGGGTGGTGTTGTGGTGGGTGGTGTGGTGTGTGTGTGGTGGTGTGTGGGGTGTGGGTGGTGTGGTGTGTGGGTGGTGTATTTTGAAACTGGTCTAACCTAAAATAACCTAACCTGACCTGACCCGCATAACTTGACTGACCGGCCTCTTGACCTGAACCGGCCTAACCTAACCTGACGTGTTTGGTATTCGCTAAATTATCTAATATTTATTTCAGTTATAACAACATTGTTATTATTTATTTATCTAAAGCCGTACGAAATTGATTTTGTAATTTGCTAGGATCAGCAAGTGTCTGTTTCGGTATAGTTCACCATCAAGGCTCGTAAAATTATATCTTGAGTTTTATTAGTATAGGTACGTTTGTGGAGTGAGGTCATTAGTTAAGTGTAGTGAAGATGACGTAGATCAGTGTGTAGTGATGATCGTTATATATATATTGTGGACAGTTTGGTAGAGTGCGCACTAGATATAGTCTGAGCTTATATTGGTATATACAAATAAGTGGACAATCACACTAAAAGCCTTGCAGTCATGACAAAAGCATTCACGCGTTGGTCTTGTTGATGGAACCTCACACGTACACAAAACAATCACGTGTTATTTTATGTCATTCTTTCATAATTCATGCACAGTCAGTGGTTCCCGTGTAGTGATGGGGGAGGTTGTACAGTTCACGACTACGATAGCTTTTATGGCCGCTGGCTCGAGTCAAACGATCACGCGGAAGATGAAACCGCTGGGGCGTGTTGTGCCTCGAGGCTGGTGTTGATGGTCGGTGTTCTCTCTACATAATCTCTCCCTGTTTATATGTACCTCATCTTACGCTATCGGCCAGAGAGCGGCCAGCTTTAGTCTTAGAGCTGAACCCTTACACTGGCTCTCGTATTTCATGAGCAGACTTTCAGAAACTGGTTCCCTCCTCACGCAGACAATCTGTTGTGGATGAGGCGTCGATTTCAGCCTTTTAAAACCACTCAGATATCTGGCGACTAAGCCGTGCAACTTAAACTTAACAAGATGGAAAGCTTTGCAAATGCTGGATCCTCACGAAAATAAACAATTCATATTTAAAGTAAAAAACCTTAAGTTTTGTGAGACAACAGACTTAATTTAGTACGATTATCTCATCAAGTATGAAAAAAAATTGCATTAAAATAAATTCCGTTAAGTTAGGTTCAGACGTTCGACACCGTTGTAGCCTCATAGGAGCGACAACAATCACTGCATCTATGAACTCAATATTTACAAACACATGTAAGAAATTGTATTTAAAAGTGATAGCTTTTTTTCTAAGACTCATAATTCACAATACTGTTATCACGCATGTTTAAAAACTTGGTATGGTTGCCAGTAGTTTTGGTAGAGTTGTCATTATTTTTTTTTTTTTTGGGTAATAGCCACCCGGCCACAGTCATCAACCCACACAGGGCCTAGGGGCGAAAAAAATAAAGTAAAAAATTGAAAAAAAAGTTATATTAATCTACACCACGATGATGCGGAAAACCAGCTTTTGAAGTGGAGACAGATTGTATAAGTATGGAAACACAGAAGAGGCAGAGCATTCCACGGATTTGGCTGTGTGAGGAAAGAAAGAAATTACACCTTTTACATATCCGTTGAGTCATTGTTACATAACTATTTGACAAATTTCATAACCGAATGACAGACAGAACACATATCGAATGACAATCTAAAATAACTTTCGTTCATGCTAACGGAAGATTGACAAAGTTATAAAGTTGACAGACGTGAACAATAAACCGACAGTCTACATATAGTTTGAGAATGTAACAATTGGAGAATGACATACCACAACAGTTATTTTAGATTGTCATTAGATATGTGTTCTGTCTGTCATTCGGTTATGAAATTGTCAAAATAGTTAATGTAACAATGCCTCAACGGATTGTGAAAATTGTACTATAACAGAGTTAATCTAGTGTGACCGACATCACAGAAGCGAAGTGGGCACCGCGAGGTAAGACGTGTGTTACCAGCCCACGGCTTTAGCCGGCGGTACACAGGATGCAAATCCACCGAACATTGCCCGTTAAAGTACCTGTAAAGAGTGAAACAACATTGCGGCGAAGAAGAGAAGGAAGAAAGATTGTCAACTAAAGGAGGAGAGTTAATAAGACGAAATGCCTTTGATTCCACCCTATCTAACAGCTGGACAGAAGAAGAGCCACCCCAGATATGAGAGTAGTACTCCAAGTTAGGACAGATGAATCTCTTATATACTTGAAGCAACTGCTCAGGGCAAGTAGCTACGGCTTCTGTACAGCATTCCCAGCTTTCGGGAGGCAGCTTTAGCAATGTTGAGGATGTGTGACTTCCATGACATATTAGAAATGGTGAGGCCCTAGCATATCTATTTTAGAATTTGGCAGAATGATTGCGTCCTGAAATGTGATTGGTGGAGATCATCTAATTTGGAAAGTGAAATTGATAAATACTGAGATGGTCGCATTGATAGATGTAATGACATCAGCTCTAGGAACAGATCTAGTTTGAGAGTTAGTGGGAAGGGAAAATGTGAAGAGTGAAAGTAGAATCATCAGCGTAAGAATGGATAGAATTAGTCGTAATGTGAAGTAAATCATTGATAAAATAAGGAAGAGAGTTGGAGAAAGAAAAACCGCTGTGGGACGCTAGTTGAGAAGAGGCGAAGAGCGATCCTCGACAACAACTGCCATGGATCGGTTCTCAGGAAGCTAGAAATTAGAAACAAAAGTGGGGAGAGAAACCATAAGAATGACGTTTAGAAAGCAAAGTCTTGTGCCATACCCTGTCAAATGGTTTGGAGATGTCGAGGGCCACGACGAAAGTTTCCCCATAATCCCAAAGAGGATGACCAAAGATGGGTGCAGTCGGAGGCAGATCACCAGTAGATCTCGCCTGGTGAAAGCCATACTTGTGATTCGATAAAAAAGAAAAGGCGTTCAAGGTGATGGAAAATGAGTTTAAGATAGTTTCGAAAATCTTAGAGACGGATGAAGTTAGGGCAATGGGGGTGATTGTTAGACGGATTAGAATGGTCACCCTTCTTCGGGATGGGCTGAACCGAGGCATGCTTCAAGATGAAGGAAAAGGTTGGGTTTTGAGGCAGAGGCGAAAGAGGCGAGAGCAAGCACAGGGGCCAGGGCTTCAGCACCTCCCTCAGAACACGAGGGGTATTCCGTCCAGTCCATGCGCCTCTCACATCCAACCTGGATAACACCAGCAACCCTACAGGTGAAGATTATAGGAAAGTGCATAGGTTCAGTAGGAGGTGCAGGGGGGAGGGATAGAGTTGGAATCGTCTACGATAGAGTTAGAGGAGAATAAGGTGCCAAAGAGATTGACTTTATCAGGGGAGAGTTGGCTATAGGTTATCAGGTCGGAAGAGTGGAGGAAGAAGAAGTAAAGTAGTTATTACAGGTGTTTTTGGTTAAGGATCAGAAGGATTTACTAGAAGAAGAAGGAGTCAGGACATTGGTCTTTTTTTTTTTATAAAATTTCTGCTTGGCCCTTACGAAGAATAGCCTTACAACGATTCCTAGAAGTAATGAAAGAGTGGGTAATAGGAGAAAGAGAGATTTCATAGAAGCAGTATGCTTATCTCTCTCCTGCATGCAAGAGCAGGACCAATCAGACCATGATTGTAAAGGTGAAAGTTTTGGAAGATGGGATAAATGCACTCATACCCTGTATAACCCAGCAATGCTGTCCTTCATACCGAGGCGTCCCGAGTGGAAAAGCAACATTCATCCCAAGAAACTCGGTGAAGAATTCTCTGTAAGGATTGCCAGTTTGCCTCCGATAGTGCCATGGTAGGCGCTTAGAAGTTGTGTCAGTTTGATTTAATAGAAATAAGGTTGTGATCAAGCAGGCCCTAAGGGGCAGAAATTGAGGTAAAACAAAAGATCAAGAATGTTAGTAAGTTGATCGTCGATCTGGAGAACACGTTTGAGGGTGTTTAATTATTTGTTCTAGATCATTAAGTAGGAAAAGAGAGTGTCTCAGCTCCACCTGGGTCATCCCTTGCAGAACCAAGCCACTCTCTGTGATGTACAGTAATCCGTTAGTAGAGGATCTCGGTGTTGGGGTGTGTGGATAGCAACGACTCATGGCAAAGTGAGATAGTCAAGAGTTCCAAATAGTTGATACAGAGTTTACATTACATTGTGTGTATGTATACCGTACTGTTTATTTATGTACATTATCTGTATACCTACACTGTTTATATAAATGCTGAATCAACGTGAACTTGTATGTCTGTAGCTGGCTCTTATGGCTGAGTGGCCTCGTACACCTAACTGCTGCCTTTGTGTCTGACCCAGCATGTAGATTGCTTTGTCTGGCCTAATCTGGCAATCAGCCTGGCGGCTTGGCTGGCCCCAACATGGCAATGGCTACTGTAACATAACCTATTCCCAGCCAGGCCCCATCCTGGCAGCACCGCACATCTTGCCTCACTTACTGCAGAGTGCTTTTTCGTGCAACCTAATCTAGCAACCCAACATAGCTTAAAGCCAGGCTTTTGTCACAACTAACAGCAGATCACTAAATTAACATAACGATGCTTAGATCCATCAAATTCAATGACAATCAACCTAACCAACCTAGCAAAAGCAAATCTAACACAACATTCTAGCAAACTCCTAACCATTCTAAATTAACCTAACCAGACCTAACTCCTAACCTAACCAGAACCGAACTAACATGCTAACCTAACCGAACTAACGAACCTGTCTAACCTTGCTAACCTAACCACGAAGACACAACTAACCTAACTAACTAACTAACCGAACCTAACCAGGAACCTAACTAACCTTACCTATAACCTGAACACAACCTAACACAACCTATAACTAACTCTTAACTATGCTAACCTAGCCAGCCCCAGACCAATGACTCAGCGAATCTGGTCGACAGTTTTGACAAATAAAAATAAAATAGTCATCTTACGTTACTCTTTCCGCCACAATTAATTTTTAGGTAAGTTACAGCTGTCATTCAACGTTACAGCTGTCATTCATTACGTTACAGCTGTCATTCCTTACGTTACAGCTGTCATCAATTGCGTTACAGCTGTCATTCCTTACGTTACAGCTGTCATTCCTGATACAGCTGTCATTCATTGCGTTACAGCTGTCATTCCTTACGTTACAGCTGTCATTCCTTACGTTACAGCTGTCATTCCTTACGTTACAGCTGTCATTCCCCGTTACAGCTGTCATCATTCGCGTTACAGCTGTCATTCCTTACGTTACATCTGTCATTCCTCACGTTACAGCTGTCATTCCTACGTTACAGCTGTCATTCCTTACGTTATAGCTGCTGTCATTTCTACGTTACAGCTGTCATTCTTACGTTACAGCTGTCATTCCTTACGTTACAGCTGTCATTCATGCGTTACAGCTGTCATTCCTTACGTTACAGCTGTCATTCTTTACGTTACAGCTGTCATTCCTTACGTTACAGCTGTCATTCCTTACGTTACAGCTGTCATTCATTGCGTTACAGCTGACAGCCTTCTTGACAATAATGAAAACGAATTATTGTGAAATATAAAACCTTAAATACGAGAAGTAGAAAGAACTGATAATGTTAAAAGATTTTACCCTCAAAATTATAAAAGCCGAGGTGGTGGTGGTGGTTGGGGGGGAGGGGTGGTGTTGGCAGGGACGTTGGACAGGGGCGGTGTTGGCAGGGGGAGGAGGGGGTGGTGTTGGCAGGGGTGGGAGCAGGTGGTGTTGGCAGGGGTGGGGAGAGGGGCGGTGGGGCGGTTGCCGTGTGTGTTGGCAGGGGTACCAAGTGTGGTGGTGGTGGGGGGGCGGGCAGACAGCCACTGTTTAGCATACTGGATGAAATTCAATGCGTAATATATTAAGAGGGAAAATTTCAATATTATGACTATCACTTGTCTATATTTTATTGGGATGAACTCATATGGAGAGGTGGTGGGCAGGAGGCTCTTGGTCACTTCTCTTACTAGGGTTCACTATATTATATTGGCTGATGTTTGATGTTTCTTTGTATATATTAGGTTGGAGAACTTTACCATGAAGGTATAGGATGATGGTGGTGAGGGTTGGTGTGGTGATGTTGGTGATGGTGGTGATGGTGATGATGGTGATGGTTGGTGAGGGTTGGTGATGGTGGTGTGGTGATGGTGGTGATGATGATGGTTGGTGATGATGGTGATGGTGGTGATGATAGTGATGGTGGTGATGATGGTGGTGGGGGTGATGATGATGTGATGGCGGTGATGATGATGGTGATGGCGGTGAGGGTGGTGATGGTGGTGGTGATGGTGGTGATGGTGGTGGTGATGGTGGTGGTGGTGGTGATGGTGATGGTGGTGATGGTGGTGATGGTGGTGGTGGTGGTGGTGGAGTTGATGGTGGTGGCGGTGATGATGGTGATGGCGGTTGGTGGTGATGGTGATGATGGTGGTGGTGGGTGATGGTGATGGTGGTGGTGGTTGGTGGTGGTTGGTGTGGTGGTTGATGGTGATGGTGGTGGTGGTGGTGATGATGGTGATGGTGGTGGTGGTGGTGATGGTGAGGTGATGTGATGGTGGTGATGGTGATGGTGGTGATGATGGTGATTGGTGGTGGTGGTGGTGGTGGTGGTGGGTGATGGTGTGGTGGTGGTGGTGATGGTGGTGGTGGTGATGGTGATGGTGGTGATTGATGGTGATGGGGTGTGGTGGTGGGGTGGTGGTGAGTGGTGAGTGGTGGTGGTGGTGGTGATGGTGTGGTTGATGATGGTGATGGTGGTGGTGGTGATGGTGAGGTGGTGGTGTGGGTGGTGGGATGGTGGTGGTTGGTGGGGATGGTGGTGGTGGTGTGGTGGTGGTGATGGTGGTGATGTGGTGGTGATGATGGTGATGGTGGTGATGTTGAGTGGTGGTGGCGGTGATGTGGTGATTGGTGGTGTGGTGGTGGTGAGTGATGGTGATGGTGGTGAGGGATGGTGATGGTGGTGATGATGTGGTGGCGGTGATGTGGTGGTGGTGATGGTGGTGGTGATGAGTGATGGTGGCGATGATGGTGTGGTGGTGGTGGTGTGGTGGTGGTGATGGTGGTTGGTGTGGTGGTGATGGTGGTTGGTGATGGTGATTTTGGTGGTGATGGTGATGGTGGTGGTGATGGTGATGGTGGTGATGATGGTGGTGGTGGTGATGATGTGGTGATGGGGTGGTGAGGTGGTGGTGGTGATGGTGGTGATGATGGTGATGGTGGTGATGGTGGTGGTGGTGATGATGGTGGTGGTGGTGAGGGTGGTGATGGTGGTGGTGATGTGGTGGTGATGGTGATGGGTGGTGATGGTGGTGTGTTGGTTGATGGTGGTGATGGTGGTGATGGTGGTGGTGGTGATGGTGGGTGATGATGGTGGTGGTGATGATGATGATGGTGGTGATGATGATGGTGATGGTGGTGATGGTGATGGTGGGTGATGATGGTGATGGTGGTGATAATATCGTGTATTGGTTTGTATGAGTGAACCAGCGCAGAGCTTTCGTCAACATCATGTTTACCTGTTCAGGATCGTGAGCACCATCAATCATCATTACCTACACACACACACACACACACGTCACCTATTTGGGTAGTAAATTTTATAATATAAGCCATCTTTATTAATATCTCTTATGGTACTAATATTTTAAGCTCAGTTACCTAAACACATCTTCCTTGTTGAATATATTACCTTAAACCCGCGGCTCTAAGGTCACAACACCGTCGTTACTTAACCTTGTAATAGAGGGATTGACAATATGGGCAGTATAAGTGGGGTAATGGGAGGATCACAAAGATAAGTTGGTAGCGTGGGATGGACTGCCTTGCCTAACCTAACCTTACCTAACTAACCTACCTAACCTAACCTAACCTTACTAACCTTACAACCTAACACCAACTATACCTAACCTAACCTTACCTAACTAACATAGGAACCAGCTCTTGTTGATTTAAATATCATTATTAGATCACATGAAGATTTGCTCCCCAGTTTATTTCACCTGGTGATTAAAAGCTACCTTAATGCTACTTATGGGGTTAGGTTAGGTTAGCCTTTGACCTTTTGTGTTTTGTCTTTCTATGACCCATCAGGTGACAAATTTCAATCTTCTATATAACCTAAGAGTGACCTCT
Organism: Homarus americanus; assembly: GCF_018991925.1. NCBI lineage: Eukaryota > Metazoa > Arthropoda > Malacostraca > Decapoda > Nephropidae > Homarus > Homarus americanus. The sequence continues at coordinate 4,519,417 of NW_024718183.1, forward strand.
GACCGTTAGGTGACCTCTGACCTCTAGGTGACCTCTATTGACCTCCTAGATGACCTCTTGATCTCTAGATGACCTCTAGGGCCTCTTGACCTCCTAGGCGACTACTATGACCCCTGGTGACTCACGCTCCAGGCCAGGTATCACCCAGGAGTCGTGGGAGGAAAAACTACACACTATCAGACCAAACCTGTGTTATCATGTGGGTGTAAACGACCAACTCTTACTATTTCTAAAACAACACAGGCTCGTCATCCTCTTGTAAAACACCATTATATTTTATTACACGAGTGAATATATTTAGAGATAATTTTGGCCAGCTTGGATATTAGAGGCCATGGCCCAGGTCGCTAAAATAAAGATAGTCAGAAAATATGTTTGTGTGTGATGTAGCAGCGTGAGCATCAATATCAGTCACCCTTGAGAGCCCTCAGTGTTCCTCCCTCCTCCTCCTCCCTCCCCCTCACTATCTAAATTAAAATCAACATAGCTCACTCCTTGAATGAAAAATTAATAAATTTATGAAAATATATATATGTATATTTATATATTTTACGTCTAACACTGAATAAAGGTGACCAGGTTAAAGACGTTTTTTTTACTCGAAAAATAAAAAGTCACCCAAAGGGATTTTATTTATCCGACAGACATTACCTATATACCCCTCTCTTTCTCTCTCTCTCTCTCTCTCTCTCTCTCTCTCTCGCTTGTAACAGATATTCATTCAATTAATCTCAGCAAATTTTCACCGCTTCGTCGCGTCTTGTCCGCTGGGAGGAGAGACAATACGGATCCAAGGCTGATGGAGGAACGATGTCTGAGAATCTGTGCTGGTTAGGTTAGGTTGGTTCATGTCGTCTGTTGCTCTCAAAATGGCCCAGCTCTCTTGTTTCCTTAAAGGGGTTCGAGGATTGGGGTTCACTGTTCGGGATTCGAGATTCAGGGTTCGGAATTCGGGGTTCGAGATTTGGATTTCGGGGTTCGGTTTTCGAGCTGGGATTCGGGATTCGGAATCAGGGTTCGAGAATCGGGGTTTCAGAATCAGGGTCTGGATTTGGTGCTCGAAATCAGGGATCAGGATTCAGGGTTCGAGAATCAGGGTTCAGGATTCAGGGTTCGAGAATCAGGGTTCAGGATTCAGGTTCGAGAATCAGGGTTCAAGTTCAGGGTTCGAGAATCAGGGTTCAGGGTTCGAGACTCAGGGTTCAGGAATCAGGGTTCGAGACTCAGGGTTCGGGATTCAGGGTTCGAGAATCAGGGGTTCGGGATTCAGGATTCAAAGTTCGTCATCGTTTAGCTCTCGCACCAAACTAAATAATATCAATTAGCGTAAATAAGAAGTTTCTGTCTTCACCATAAATACTGACTCTGGCGAACCTCTGACTAAGCTGGGATGATCAGGCACTTTCCTAACTCTCCATAACTTTGCTGACTAACCAAACTCAACCTGATAATTGAAACTGATATCTAAAGAAGCGTAGAGGATCCTGTGTGTGTGTGTGTGTGTGTGTGTGTGTGTGTGTGTGTGTGTAAGAGAGATAGTTATATCTACGTATTTAAGTTTAAGTTTTTAAAAGTTAGAATGACAATAATTTTTGGGGTCAATAAACACACTAGCCTTGTCTTCTACACACACACACACTACACACACACACACACACACACACACACACACACACACACACACACAGACACGAAAGCAAAAGTTCAAATATTTCACCGACACAAGTTTTTCTTTTTTAATTTTTAAGTTCGAGGTTGAGACAACGGAGTGAGACCTTCTCCTCCCTCCTCACCTTCTCCTCACCTCCCTCACCTTCTCCTCCACCTCCTCACCTTCTCCTCTCCCTCTTCTCACCTCCTCCTCACCTCTCCTCCTCCTCCTCCCTCTTCTCCCCTCTCCTCACCTCTTCTCACCTTCTCCTCACCTCTCCTCACCTCTCCTCACCTTCTCCTCACCTCTCCTCACCAACTCCCTTCCTTAATGCGTTCCTATCCTCATATAACATAAACGATAGTCCTGTGCGTGAGTCAGTCCTGTGCAGGGTTTAGTCCTGTGTGAGTCAGTCCTGTGCGAGAGTCAGTCCTGTGCGTGGAGTCAGTCCTGTGCGTGAGTCAGTCCTGTGCATAAGTCAGTCTGTGTTTAGTCAGTCCTGTGCGTGATCAGTCCTGTGCGTGAGTCAGTCCTGTGCGTCTGTCAGTCCTGTGCGGAGTCAGTCCTGTGCGGAGTCAGTCCTGTGCGTGAGTCAGTCCTGTGCGTGAGTCAGTCCTTTGTGTGCGTCAGTCTGTGCGTGGGACAGTCCTGTGCATGGAGTCAGTCCTGTGCATGGGTCAGTCTGTGCGTGAGTCAGTCTGTGCCTGTGCGTGAGTCAGTCCTGTGCGTCAGTCAGTCCTGTGCATGAATCAGTCCTGTGCATGAGTTAGTCATGGTAGTGAGAGTCAGTCCTGTGCGTCAGTCAGTCCTGTGCATGGATTCAGTCTGTGCGTGAGTCAGTCCTGTGCGTCAGTCAGTCCTGTGCATGAATCAGTCCTTGCATGGAGTCAGTCATGTACGTGAGTTGGTTCCACTCGTGAGTCAGTCCCATTGAGTCAGTTCAAGTATGAATCAATCCGTGCGTCAACTCCTCCTTGCGTCCGGCGGTGTTGTATGTATGAACAGGGGTAAACAAAGATGGCCTGCAAGTGACCCCGGTAACCTCCCACTCACGTCAAGTCTCAGCATCTTCTGTCCTTATTGTCAAGTTATGGCCTCCTTGATGCTGTTGTGACTCACTTCTACCAGCTGACCAAACGACGTCCTCATGGCTTCAATAATATCACGACAAAATGAAAATAAAAACGAGCATCGGTTCAGGAGTCATAATACACCTGGGCGTCGTCAAGTTACCATAATCAATTTACCTTTGTGTTTATCGTCGATTCGATGCGGTTTGATAGGATTTCTAAGTATATTATAGATGTTGGAATATTTCGATTCATGACACAGGATTATGTTACTATCATTCGTTACTGTGTGTGTGTGTGTGTGTGTAAACATTATGCACCATTCAAAAGCAAAAGGTGGTGGTACACAGTGCTTGAATACTCAGGATTAATTGCGATTGAGGGCTGTATTAGCTGTATTATGTATG
>NW_024718183.1:4530044-4531650 GCF_018991925.1 Homarus americanus
CTATTGAACGGTGCTTAATAAACCATGGGAGTTGAAGCACCTAATTTATCCATGAAAATCAATCTTTATTGTGAATCATCATTTCTCAATACATTTAGAGTCATTATTTATACAGATTGTCATTAGATCGAACCAGTGAACCTTTGAGCCAATGAAACCTCGAATTACTGAACGAGTTAATGAAGCCTCGAATTATGAACATTTGAGCCAATGAAGCCTCGAATAACTGAACCTTTGAGTTAATGAAGCCTCAATTGTAAACCTTTAAGCCAGTGAAGCCTCATTACTGAACTATTGACCCAATGAATATTCGTAACAGTGAAGCCCTTAGATTATTGAACCTTCCGACCAATGAACCTTTGAATCATCGACCCTTAATAAAACGAATCAACGAAATACCAAATCTTCTTACTTATGAAACTTCGAATCAATGAATCACCAGAATATAGAGTAATTACCACACGGACAAACAAATTAAACCCGACGATTTAATTCACACAGACACACAAACTGTACTCAAACATCGTGTGTTGTCAGGTGTCTGTCTGTCTGTCTGTCTGTCTGTTTGTCTGTCTGTCTGTCTGTCTGTCTGTTCATCTCATCTCATCTCATCTACAGCATCTATCTATCTATCTAGCTATCTATTCGTGTGTTAGGTCAGGTGTCACACATCACCTTGTCCGCCACAGCTCATTAAGATAAACAAAAGATTAAATAAACTTTTCATTTGTCCACAGGTGAGTTAGGACCCACGGTGCTGCCTCGGTCTGGTTGGTACTCCTGTCAGCCCGTCCTCCACAGGTTGGTACTCCTGTTACCCCCCTCCCCAAGTTGGTACTCCTGTCAGCCCCGCCCCACAGGTTGGTACTCCTGTCACCCCCCTCCCTAGGTTGGTTCCTGTCAGCGTCCCCTCCCCCATTTAGGTTGGTACTTCTGTCAGCCCCAAGTTGGTACTCCTGTTACCTCCAGATAACTTCTTAAATCTTATAAAATTATCTGTTGTAAATAATAATGACTCTAGTGAACTGTACTTGGTAACTGTCAACAAAACAATTGATAAAGAAAAACAAAACAAAACGATAACATAGAAAAACCGGAAGATATAAGATGTTACCATTATTTTAGAGACTTTAAGATATCACCAGATGAAGTTACAGTAGTCAACAATACGGTGGTTGACGGGTAAAGGTGAGGAGTATCGTGTTGGATGAGGTCGTTAGCTGGGCGTAATTGCATCGCGGTGAACAACAACACCGCCACCGCAGCAGGAAATTAATGGTCGACCCTTTGGTAGGTTTTACTGGCCCGCTGTGCGATAATACTGAGTTCGTCTAGTGTAAATACGGCCGTCCTCACACGCGTATTGTGAGCTTTATCTTATCATGTGTTTGTGTGTGTGTGTGACATGTGTGTGTGTGTGTGTGTGTGTGTGTGAACTCTAAACTTTTGAACACAAGTTTGTAACATATCTGAGGAAACTTGTTGTTGTGTTGTGGTGGTAAGGGAAATAAAACATCCTCGCCTCCCTCAGTTTCCTCAGTTGTCATCAAGTTGTTTGGACAAGAAAAAACACCAAGACTTTCCAGGGTAATATATAGACCCCCAA
>NW_024718183.1:4531750-4551750 GCF_018991925.1 Homarus americanus
TAACAGAGACAGAAGATGGTGATGGACGGTTAACTGATCCTAATAACCTAACAGAGACAGAAGATGGTGATGGACGGTTAACAGATCCTAATAACCTAACAGAGACAGAAGATGGTGATGGACGATGACAGATCCTAATACCTTAGAGACAGAAGATGGTGATGGACGGTTTAACAGATCTAATAACCTAACAGAGACAGAAGATGGTGATGGACGGTTAACAGATCCTAATAACTAACAGAGACAGAAGATGATGATGGACGGTTAACAGTCTAATAACCTAACAGAGACGAGATGGTGATGCGGTTATTACCACAGAGACGGTGGTGATGGATTGGTTTGGAGGATGGTGATGGACGGTTAACAGTTCCTAATAACCTAACAGAGACAGAAGATGGTGATGGACGGTTAACAGTCCTAATAACCTAACAGAGACAGAAGATGGTGATGGACGGTTATAGTCCTGATAACCTAACAGAGACAGAAGATGGTGATGGACGGTTAACAGATCCTAATAACCTAACAGAGACAGAAGATGGTGATGGACGGTTAACAGATCCTAATAACCCTACAGAGACGAGGATGTGATGGACGGTTAACTGATCCTATACTCAGAGAGAGGATGGTGATGGACGTTAACAGTCTAATAACCTAACAGAGAAGAGGTGATGGACGGTTTGATCTATAACCTACGAGACGAGATGGTGTGGACGGTTACTATCCTAATAACCTAGAGACAGAAGATGGTGATGATTTAACAGTCCTAATAACCTAACAGAGACAGAAGATGGTGATGGACCTCTCTTGATACCTCATTTCTACACCTTGTTGGTCTCACTATTATTACCATAAGTCACACCAATAATAATGCTCTGTCCTCCCCTCTCCTCTACCCCCTCCCCCTCCCTCCTCCCTCTCCTACTCCCTCACCTCCTCCCCCTCCCTCACCTCCCCTCACCTCTTCCTCCTCTCTCCCCTCCCCTCCCTCTCCCTCTCTCTCCTCTACTCCCTCACCCCCCCTCTCCCCTCCCCCTCCCTCTACCCCTCCCCTCCCCTCCCTCCTCCTCCCTCTCCCACCTCCCTCTACCCCTCACCTCCCCTCCCCTCCTCTCCCTCCTCCCTCCCCTCCCTCCCTCTCCCCTCCCCTCCCACCACCTCCTCCCTCCCTTACTCCCCTCCCCTCCCTCTACTCCCTCACCTCCCTCCTACTCCCCACCTCCCCTCCCCTCCCTCCCTCCCTCTCCTCCCCTCCCCCTCCTCCTGCCTCTCTCCCCTCTCTCCCCTCCCACCTCCCTCCCTACCCCCTCCTCCCTCCCCTCACCTCCTCCCTTGCCCTTTTCCCTCTTCCCTTTACAATTTCTAATTTTATTTATATCATAATGAAATAAAACAAGATGACTATACTTACCACTTTGATGAACACAAGCAGGTAGATCATCACCTTTACACACTCAACACTGCTCACCACCAACACACACACTCAACCTGTTCACCACCAACACACACTCAACACCTCACCACCAACACACACTCAACACTGTTCTGCAACACACACACTCAGCACTGCTCACCTAACACACACACTCACCGTCCAAACACACACACTCAACACTGCTCACCACCAACACACACACTCAACATGTCACCTGCCCACACACACTCCAACACTGCTCACCACCACCTCAACACTGCTCACACACACACTCAACACTGCTCACCCGACACACCCTGCTCACCACCAACACACACACTCAACACTGTTCACCCACAACCACTCAGCACTGCTCACCACCAACACACACACTTTGGCTACCACACTCAACACTGCTCACCCTTACACACTCAACACTGTTCACCACCAACACACACACTTCACACTGCTCACCACAACACACACTCAACACTGCTCACCACCAACACACACTCTGCTCACCACCAACACACACCTCAACACTGCTTCCCACCAACACACTCCAACACTGTCACCACCAACCACACTCAACACTTTACACACTTAACACTGCTCACCACCAACACTGACTACACCAACACACTCTTGCTCACCACCAACACTTTACCACTTTTAACACTGCTCACCACCAACACACACTCAACACTGCTTACTGTTCACCAACACACACACACTCAACACTGCTCACCACCAAACACACACTCAACACTGTTCAACCAACACACACACTCCATGCTCACCACCAACACACACACTCCATCTGCTCACCACCAACACACACATCAACACTGCTCACCACCAACACACACTCAACACTGCCCACCACCAACACACACCATAGCACTGCTCACCAACACACACACTCAACACTGCTCCCACCAACACACACACCTCAACACTGCTCACCACCAACACACACACTTAACCTGTCACCTCAACACTGCTCACCACTGCTTTACCCAACACACACACCCTTAACACTGCTCACCACCAACACACACACTCAACACTGCTCACCACCAACACACCTCCAACCTGCTCACCCTGCTTACACTCAACACTGCTCACCACCAACACACACACTTAACACTGCTCCCCAACACACACTCAACACTGCTCACCACCAACACCTCAACACTGCTCACCACCAACACACACTCCAACACTGCTCACCACCAACACACACACTCAACACACTCTGCACTTCACCTCAACACTGCTCCTACCAACACACATCAACACTGCTCACCACCAACACACACACACCAACACTGCTCACCACCAACACACACACTCAACACTGCTCACCACCAACACACTCAACACTGCTCTACCAACACACCTTAACACTGCTCCCACCAACACCTCAACACTGCTGCAACACACACACTCAACTGCTCCCTCCCTCAACACCTGCTCTGCCCCCCTCCTTCTCACCACCAACACACACCTCAACACTGCTCCACCACCAACACACCCCTTTTTTCTCCCACCAACACACTCAACACTGCTCACCACCAACACACACACTCAACACTGCTCACCACACACTCCACACACACTCTCAACACTTCTCACCACCAGCACACACACTCAACACTGCTCTACCAGCACACACTGTTCTCTACCAACACACACATCAACACTGCTCACCACTGACACACACTCCAACACTGCTCTACACCAACACACACACTCCAACACTGCTCACCACCCTCAACGGCAACACACTCCAACACTGCTCACCACCAACACACACACCAACACTGCTCACCACCAACACACACACTCAACACTGCTCACCACCAACACACTCAACACTGCTCACCACCAACACACCTTTTGCTCACACCAGCTACACTCATACTGCTCTACCACCGAACACACTCTTTCTCTTGCTTTATCGCTTGGTTATCATACTTAACACTTGCCTGCCTGCTTACGCACTCAACACTGCTCACCACCAACACCTCAACACTGCTCACCTCAACACTGCTCCCTGCACCAACCTGCTCACAACACACACACCCTCACCTGCTCCCTCAACACTGCTCACCACCTCAACACTGTCTGCACAACACACACATAACACTGCTCAGCCAACACACACCAACACTGCTCACCACCAACACACACACACTAACACTGCTCACCACCAACACACACTCTCAACACTGCTCACCACCTCCTCTCACTCTTCAACACTGCTCACCACCAACACACACACACTCAACACCATCTTACCAACACACACTCAACACTGCTCTACCAACACACACCTCCTTTGTTCTGCACCAACACACATACCTCTACACCTCACCACCATACACCTTAACACTGCCTGCCACAGCCTCCCAACCTGCTCCTACCAACACACACTCAACACAGTCACCACTGTACCCCCTCAACACTGTTCTCCACCAACGCTCCCACACTCAACACTGCTCACCACCAGCACACTCAAACACTGCTCACCACCAACACACACACTCAACACTGCTCACCTCAGCCAACACACACACACTGCTTCACTCACCAACACACACACTCAACACTGCTCACCACCAACACACACACTCTTAACACTGCTCACCACTTCACCACACACACACTTAACACTGCTCACCACTCAACACACACTTAACACTGTTCACCACCAACACACTCACTGTCACCACTCACAACACACATTAATACAGAGAGTAAAACTTAAAGGAAACATAACAAAGTCCATAATCTGGTGATGTAGCAGAGCCCAACCCCAGATGGCGGTATGTGACAGACGGTCGACAGAGGCTCCAGGCTTGGTTTGGCTGACTGGTCTGTACACAAAGGCCTGTTCTATCACTGAGTTTCAGTGAAGCAGTACGACCCACCAGCTAAGACAGTCAGGTCAAGTCAGTTCAGAGGTTCATTCCTTGACTCAGTTTCAGTACGAGGAAGAACTATTTTTTTCCCCGTGTCTGTCTGTGTGGTCGCAGGAGAGACACTGGCCGATTATTGAACTTTTATGTATTACTTTATTTACACTATGACTAACTATAGATGATCATGTATTGAGAATTTTATTACATACAAATAGTGTTTATACCTGACCCAACCTGACCCGACCTGACCCAATCAACCTGACCCAACCCAACCCGACCCGAACCTGGACCAACTAGTTCCCACCTCGATCTAACCCAACCACCCAACCCGGACCTGACTCACACCCAACCCAACACGATCTAATATATTTTCAGCGTCAGAATACAGGGTCAAGGTCCCGCCTTTGAAAAATGAGTTATTGGGTGAGTTACCTCCGAGAGGTGTTTGGTTAACGAAGAAGTATTTGTATAGTGGCGGTCTGATGTAAAAGAGAGAGCGAGAGAGAGAGAGAGAGAGAGAAGAGAGAGAGAGAGAGAGAGAGAGAGAGAGAGAGATCAGCGTGGCGTCCCATTTCATTAGCTTCCGTAGTATATATATATTTATGCCACATTATCACATACAGGTAACTTATCCGTCGGTATATCTGCCCCACACACACACACACACACACACACACACACGATCGCAATATACCCATTCTTACGAGGGGCGTAACAACATCTGGCTACCCACTCATGTTACCAGACACACTCGGACAAAACATCTGACTGATCCGTGAATATTCCTCAGGTATTCTATGTATGTAGATTTATTTCACCATACAGTCCCTGCCTTCGACGATATAGGATTCCGATTTTATTTGTGCCGTAGTTTAAAATGAGTCAGTCATGTGGGTTTCATATACCGGAAAAAAATTGATATAGACGAAAGAAATTTACTCAGCGATTTGCTTTTGTTTTATTACTAGTGTTTTTATAGTTTGTTTTACGTCATAAGTGTATTCTTTAGGTTTTTAATGCAATGAACTGTTCTCTGGGAGAATTAGATAAAAGTGAGATAAATTATTGTCCGATCCAGTTCATTACTGGTAGTCAATTGAAGTAAGTTCCATTGCGTTTTCATTTTCTCATTTTTTCAAAACTTTGTTTAAGTCTAGTTTCAAGATCTTTACCTGTCTGGCCTCCTCAATACTCCCTGTAATTCAATTGACAGTCAACATTATAGAATCTAGTCTCATTGCATAACGAAGAAGTAACATGAATTTGAGTAATGGCATGTACAAACTGGACAATTTTGTAATTAAGATGGTTTGTAACCAGGTAGGGTTGGGTACCTTACGCATCTGACCTGACTACCGACCGTTGAGGTGCTTTTAAAGGATTAGTAGGTCATTACCTAATACCTGACTTTGATGTGACCTGGTCTCACCTTCCTCTGTATATATACACTTTGTTTTGTACTTCTCTTTAGTCTGTACCACCCCTGAAGATGTGAATTACACGAAAGCGCTTTGGGAACTTCTGTGTTTTTTCCTTGTGGTTATTTATATATATATATATATATATATATATATATATATATATATATATATATATATATATCTTGATAAATCACACGAAAGGATGTACAACAGGCTAAGGTGCCCTTTTTTCCTTTCTTCCCGTGATTTTATCAAGATATATATGTATATATATATATATATATAACAAAGAAGTATGTCTGTGTGTGTGTTTGTGTGTCCGCCCGAGAATGTCGGAAACTACTTTACCGATCTGTAGTGATAATGGATGGTGTTATATGTAGTGATGATGGATGATGTTATATGTAGTGATGATGGATGGTGTTATATGTAGTGATGATGGATAATGTTATATGTAGTGATGATGGATGGTGTTATATGTAGTGATGATGGATAATGTTATATGTAGTGATGAAGGATATTGATATATGTAGTGATGATGGATGGTGTTATATGTAGTGATGATGGATGGTGTTATATGTAGTGATGATGGATGATGTTATATGTAGTGATGAAGGATATTGATATATGTAGTGATGATGGATGGTGTTATATGTAGTGATGATGGATGGTTTTATACGTAGTGATGATAGATGGTGTTATATGTAGTGATGATGGATGGTGTTATATGTAGTGATGATGGATGGTGTTATATGTAGTGATGATGGATGATGTTATATGTAGTGATGATGGATGGTGTTATATGTAGTGATGATGGATGGTGTTATATGTAGTGATAATGGATGGTGTTATATGTAGTGATGATGGATGATGTTATATGTAGTGATGATGGATGGTGTTATATGTAGTGATGATGGATGGTGTTATACGTAGTGGTGATGGATGGTGTTATATGTAGTGATGATGGATGATGTTATATGTAGTGATGAAGGATATTGATATATGTAGTGATGATGGGTGGTGTTATATGTAGTGATGATGGATGGTGTTATATGTAGTGATGATGGATGATGTTATATGTAGTGATGATGGATGGTGTTATATGTAGTGATGATGGATGGTGTTATACGTAGTGGTGATGGATGGTGTTATATGTAGTGATGATGGATGATGTTATATGTAGTGATGGAGGATATTGATATATGTAGTGATGATGGATGGTGTTATATGTAGTGATGATGGATGATGTTATATGTAGTGATGATGGATGGTGTTATATGTAGTGATGATGGATGGTGTTATACATAGTGGTGATGGATGGTGTTATATGTAGTGATGATGGATGATGTTATATGTAGTGATGAAGGATATTGATATATGTAGTGATGATGGGTGGTGTTATATGTAGTGATGATGGATGGTGTTATATGTAGTGATGATGGATAATGTTATATGTAGTGATATTAGATAAATAATAACAGTTTAATGCTAAAAATATATCTTTGCTGTACCGTGTAGTGAAAATATGGTGGAACTTATATACACCGTTAATGAACTATAGATGGAAGAAGTAGTTTTGGGGACTGAACAGTGAGACAATGTGGAGTCTCAGAGTATTCCTGCCTCGCGGATGATTCTGCTAGTGTCAATAGAAAGTACAGGATCGTGGCCGTCTGGTGCTTGAACGCTTGTGCTTATTAATCGTTTTTCAGCGTGAATAAAATGGTTAATAATGCCTTCCTAAAGAAACCATCAACATGGGACCAGGTTTATTCCACTCCATAATTTTTTTTGCGATTTTTCCCAAGTTTGATGAAAAACGATTGTGCTGTTTCGGCTGCCCAGAACAGACACACACACAGGCACACGGCTATTAGTATATTAGATTAATGATCACTAATTAACCAACTGCTTCCTATGTCCAGGTGAGAAAAGTTATTCAAGTGATTAATGTTTTGTTTAGTGTCTCGACGATCATTTTAGAAAGGTACTACGACCATGACACCTAAACCAATAGACCTAACCAACCTAACTAAACCCTTGAGGTCTAAAACAACAAAGCACAACGATAAAGGTTATTTTAACGGAAATATTAAATCTACGAATCCTTTCAAAAACCACATTCAAGTTGGCTGAAATATTTACAGTTCTCATATCTCTAGCTCTATGAGAAACATTTTAACCCACGAAATTGTTTGCCGAGCTGCTCAGGGGAGGTGCGCCTACAACTGGCTCACTCGCTGTGTTCCAATAATCCCTTGTGTAGGCTTTTATAGCGGGCGGCACAATTCCACATTATGCGATTATATGTATAAATATGTAAAATTATGAATATTTATAAACAGTTTAATTATAAATATGAATATAAATATATAAATATATATATGAGTATGTATAAAGTGATTGAGAGAGAGAGAGAGAGAGAGAGAGAGAGACTAAACAGTGATAGTTCATGTATATACTTTTTTTTCCGCATAACCTAACTTAACCTAACCTAATCTAACATATATTTGGCTGTGTTATGATATTAAGCGACGGGTTAAATGGAGCAGGACAAACAAACTAATTACCATAAAGTTATAACAATTTCAAATACTGATCTGTCAAATGTGTCAGCTACATGTTAAGGCTTAAATACTGTGTGTGTGTGTGTGTGTGTGTGTGTGTGTGTGTGTGTGTGTGTGTGTGTGTGTTAAGGAAATATAATATATGTAATATATATAATATATATGTACAAATGTATTAAATTATATGTACTAAATAATTACATACAGTCAGACACAATAAAAATGTACTAAATGTAATTAAGTAAATATAATAAGCATCGTTAAGTTACAGAAGTACAGTCACATAACACTCATTACAAAACGTTACAGTGAGGTAATCATAGTCAGTTACTATGATTTTTAAAGACCCTTAACTATGTACGGTACATAGTTAAGGTCGTTAAAGTACAGAAAATCACCTCCACAGACTATTACAGAAGTGGTTACAGCTGTTGCCATTGATGATTCAGGATAAAACACTGATTGCAGGCTTTGTGAAGACCGAGTGAAAAATCTCTCAAGGAAAGCTGAGACGAAGTAGGAACTGGAGAAGATTGGAGAAGGCTGATGAAGGTTGGGGAAGGCCAGGAAGGTCCGTGAATGCTAGGGAAGGCTGGGGAAGGTTCGTGAATGCTAGGGAAGGCTAAGGAGAACTGGGGAAAGCTTGAGGAAGGCAATGATTAGGAAGGTATGAAGGCTGAGAGGTCTGGGGAAGGCTGGGGTAAGGATAGGGAAGGTTAGAGGGCGGCTGGAGAAGGTTGAGGGGGGGCACGGAGCTGGGGAAAGATATTGAATGCTGGGGAAGAACGAGGAGGGTTGAAAGGGTTAGGGGAGGCTGGGGAAGGCCGAGAGAGAGCTGGGAGGGCTGGGGAAGGCAGGGCATCATCTCTCTCGCGTCACACAATATCAAGGCAGCGACGCAGTTAACAAATTACAGAGCTCTTGCCTCCTGTGATGAAACCCACACTCTCCCCACACCTCCTCTCACGCCCTCTCACTCCTCTCTCCCCACACCTCCTCTCTCACGCCCTCTCACCCCCTCTCTTCCCACACACCTCCTCCTCACCCCTCTTCACACACCTCCTCTCACTCCCTCTCTTCACACACCCTCCTCCTCCCTCTCTCCTCTCTTCCCCACACACCTCCCCCCATTCCTCTCTCCCACACACCTCCTCCCCCTCCCCCTCCCCCTCTCTCCCCACACACCTCCTCCTCACTCCCTCTCTTCCCACACACCTCCCTCTCACTCCCCCTCTCCTTCACACACCTCCCTCACCCCCTCCCTCTCTTCACACACCTCCTCTCACTCCCTCTCCCTCTTCCCCACACACCTCCTCTCACCCCCTCTTCCCCACACACCTCCTCTCACCCTCTCTCCCTCACACACCCCCACCCCTCCTTCCCACACACCCCTCTCACCCCTCCTTCCCCACACACCCCTCTCCACCCCTCCTCACCCCCTCTTCACACCTCCTCTCACCCCTCACCCTCTTCACACACACCTCCTCACGCCCTCACCCCCTTCCCACACACCTCCTCTCACTCCCTCTCTCCCCACACCTACCTCACCCCTCTCACCCCCTCCCACACACCTCCTCTCACTCCCTCTCTCCCCACACCTCCCTCTCACTCTTCCTCACCCCTCCTTCCCCACACACCTCCCTCTCTCACCCCCTCTCTTCACACACCTCCTCTCACCCCTCCTCACCTCTCCTTCCCCACACACCTCCTCCTCTCCACTCCCTCTCACTCCCTCTTCCCCACACACCTCCTCTCACTCCCTCTCTCTCCGGCTCCTTTCTGTCCCCTTACCTCCAGCTTCTCTCACACTCTCTCTACCTCTCACACCGTCTCCTCCATCACTCCATCACCCCCTCAAGGAAAGGAAGAGGGAGGGGGGGGAAGAGAAGGGGAGAGGAAGGAGAGGAGAGGAGGAGAGGAGAGGGAGGAAGGGGGAAACGGGTAGGAGAGATGGAGGGATGTGCTGTTTGTAGAGGGTTTGGAGGCGTGGGTGACGCTCAGGTTAAGGGGTAGGAGGAGGGGCTAGGGAGGGGGTGAGGAGAGGGGCTAGGGGAGGGGTGAGGAGTGAGGAGGAGGGGTGGTGAGAACTAGGGAGAGGTGAGGAGTGAGGGCTAGGGAGGGGTGAGGATTGAGGAGGAGGGGTGGTGAGGAACTAGGGAGGAGGTGAGGGAGGAGATCAAAATTGACCAAGGGGAACAAACACACAGTTGATTCCGTCCAGAATAAATACTACAGTCGTGCCCACACACACACACACACACACACACACACCACACACACACACACCACACACCAACACACACACACACCACACCACACACCACACACACACACACACACACACACACCACACACACACACACACACACACACACACACACACACACACACACACACACACACACACACACATACACCTTAGTCTTCACATTATATAATCAAATTATTAATCTCTACCCTTCCTCCTTCGGCAGGTGTGTAATGATCTGGAACCAATCAGAGAGCTCGGTGGTCACTCCCTGCAGGTGGTAAGGTTACAACACTGGACCAATCACAGTACTTGGTGGTCACCCTGCAGGTGGTGGTTACAACACTCCACCAATCACAGTGCTTAGTGGTCACTCCCTGCAGGTGGTAGGTTACACACTCCACCAATCACAGTGCTTGCTGGTCACTCCTGCAGGTGGTAGGGTTACAGCACTCCACCAATCACAGTGCTTGCTGGTCACTCCTGCAGGTGGTAAGGTACAGCCTCCACCAATCACAGTGCTTGGTGGTCACTCCTGCAGGTGGTAGGTTACAGCACTCCACCAATCACAGGGCTTAGTGGTCACTCCTGCAGGTGGTAAGGTTACAACACTGGACCAATCACAGTGCTTGGTGGTCACTCCTGCAGGTGGTAGGTTACAGCACTCCACCAATCACAGTGCTTGGTGGTCACTCCTGCAGGTGGTTACAACACTCCACCAATCACAGTGCTTGGTGGTCACTCCTGCAGGTGGTAAGGTTACAACACTCCACCAATCACAGGGCTTTGTCTCCCAATGTTAAATCGTGTTGTTGTGATGAATGAAAATATCTGCTTTAAAAAACAGATCGAAACGATACTATTTTCAATACATACGACTTTTTTCATATTTAGGTGTTTTCGCAAAAGTTTATCATTATACTGTAAGAAAATTAATATATGCGGCTATATGTTGGTATATATCTTACATATAGTTGGTTTATATATATTTTTTGGTAATTTGGATTTTTATATTGTCAATTTTCGTTATTTTTCTATTCTTAAGATATTGATTTTTTTATAGAAACGTTGATAAGTCGACGATCTCTTCTCATAATCTCTCCTCATACGCCTCCCCTCATACGCCTCCTCATACACGCTCATACGCTCTCCTCATACCTCGCTCATACGCTCTCCCTCATACCTCGCCCTCATACTCTTATACACCTCACACACCTCCCCATACGCCTCCTCATACACGCCTCATACGCTCTCCTCATACACGCTCATACGCTCTCCTCCACGCCCATACGCCTCCCCATACGCCTCCTCATACACGCTCATACGCTCTCTCATACCTGCTCCCTCATACCTCTCTACCTCTCCTCACACGCTCATACGCCTCCTCATACACTCTCATACTCGCTCATACTCTCTCCCTCACAGCACGTTTCTTACACGCTTCTCACATATGCCTCATACACTTCTCTTACATGTCAATGGGCTGGCCTGAAGATCTGCAGTTGCATCTGGTGGGGTGGTGGTGGTGGTGGGGTGGTGGGTGGTAGTGGTGGTAGTGGTGGGTGGGGTGGTGGGTGAGGGGTGGGGGTGGTGGTGGGTGATGGGTGAGGTGGTGGGTGGGGGAGGGGAGGTGGGGGTGGGTAGGGGTGGTGGTGGTGGTGTAGGGGTGGGTGGTGGGTGGTGGTGGTGGTGGTGGTGGGTAGGGTGTGGTGGTGGTGGTAGGTGGGTGGTAGGGGTAGTGGTTGGTGTGGGTAGGGGTGGTGGTGGTGGTGGGGTAGTGGTGATGGTGGTAGGGGTGGTAGGGTGGTGGTGGTAGGAGTGGTGGGTGATGGTAGGGGTGGTAGGGGTGGTGGTGGGTAGGAGTGGTGGTAGGGGTAGTGGTGATGGTGGTGGTAGGGTAGTGGTGGTGGTAGGGTGGTGGTGGTGGTAGGGGTGGGTGGTGATGGTGGGGTAGTGGTGACGGTGTGGTAGGTGGTGGTGGTGGTAGGGTGGTGGTGATGGTAGGGTGTGGTAGGTGTTGTGATGGTGTGAGGTCGTGATGACATAAATAATAATAATGGTGTCAATGGTGTTAGTGGTGCCGCTTCAACTTACATTAGCTCATAATCTTGTAAAATCAGATCCACAATAATACGTAACAAACGAACACAAAGGTTACCACCACCACCATGACCTGACCACCACCATGACCTGACCACCACCCTCACCTCCCAACTTGGCTGGTGGGGAGGCTCTGACGTCCCTGTCGTTGGGTGGTGGCGGGATGGTGCGGATGGTGGCGGGATGGTGGTGGATTGTTTCGGGATGGTGGCGGGATGGTGGCGGGATTGTGGCGGGATTGTTTCGGGATGGTGGCGGGATTGTTTCCGGATGGTGGTGGGATTGTGGCGGGATGGTGCCGGGATTGTGGCATAGGATAAAGGAATATTTCCCGGCTTGAATTAAGAGAATTGTCCTCTAGGATTATATTCGCAGGAAGGTGTTTGTATTGTACACTGTTCGTGATGGTCTCCCTCAGGTGCATCTCCACCATCTCCAACACCTGTATGACCCACATATGGTCTCCCTCAGGTGCATCTCCACCATCTCCAACACCTGCATGACCCACAACATTACGCTAACACACCCGGCCGATGAACCAACACAACAAACACCTTTGATGTAAAATTCTGTTGACTCCTGCGCCAATCATCTCTGGTTGTATTACTAACAACACGCTCACTCGCTCACTCGCTCACTCACTCAATCTAATTATATATGAAAACAAATTTGGAACATTGAACTATTGAGAGGAGGATGGTGCCTACATGTGACGTCACCAGATAATGAAAACAATATGTACCGGAAGTAAATATTAACACTTCTGGGATAATTTACAAATACTTCATCACACAGAAACAAAAGATTAACTCAAATTGCACATACGAGTTGATCCTCTGGCGATGAAATGGGTCGAGCCTCCTCCTGTGTACCGTTGTGATCATTCATCAAAGAGAAACAAATTGACGTCATTGTTTAGTTGATATTGAGGCGGGAAAGGAGGAGAGGTCAGCCCTGTCACACAATGATGTAAAGGGGACACTTCCCCCTGTCTTGTCCTCTCTGGCACCGATTTTACTCTCGTTCCCTCACATCCCAGTATCCTCTTGCCTCCCCACGCCAGGTCGTCCCCCCACGGCAGGTCGTCCCCTCACTGCAGGTCGTCTCCTCACGGCAGGTCGTCTCCTCACGGCAGGTCTTCTCCCTCACGGCAGGTCGTCTCACGGCAGGTCGTCCCCCTCACTGCAGGTCTCGTCTCCCCACGGCAGGTCGTCTCCCCACGGCAGGTCGTCTCCTCACGGCAGGTCGTCCCCTCACGGCAGGTCGTCTCCCCATGGCAGGACGCCCCTCACGGCAGGTCGTCCCCCACGGCAGGTCGTCTCCCTCACGGCAGGTCGTCTCCTCACGGCAGGTCGTCCCTCACGGCAGGTCGTCTCCCTCACGGCAGGTCGTCCCTCACGGCAGGTCGTCTCCCCCACGGCAGGTCGTCCCCTCACGGCAGGTCGTCTCCCCACGGCAGGTCGTCTCTCACGGCAGGTCGTCCCCCTCACGGCAGGGTCGTCTCCTCACGGCAGGTCGTCTCCCCACGGCAGGTCGTCTCCTCACGGCAGGTCGTCTCCCCCACGGCAGGTCGTCCTTCACGCAGGTCGTCTCCCTACGGCAGGTCGTCTCCTCACGGCAGGTCGTCTCCTCACGGCAGGTCGTCCCTCACGGCAGGTCGTCCTCACGGCAGGTCGTCTCCTCACGGCAGGTCGTCTCCCCCACGGCAGGTCGTCCCCCCACGGCAGTCGTCTCCTCACGGCAGGTCGTCTCCTCACGGCAGGTCGTCTCCCCCACGGCAGGTCGTCTCCCTCACGGCAGGTCGTCCCCCTCACGGCAGGTCGTCTCCCCCACGGCAGGTCGTCTCCCCACGGCATCGTCCCCTCACGGCAGTGCCTCCCCACGGCAGGTCATCCCCCACGGCAGGTCGTCTCCCCACGGCAGGTCGTCCCCCTCACGGCAGGTCGTCTCCCACGGCAGGTCGTCTCCCCACGGCAGGTCGTCCCCTCACGGCAGGTCGTCTCCCCCACGGCAGGTCGTCCTCACGGCAGGTCGTCTCCCCCACGGCAGGTCGTCCCTCACGGCAGGTCGTCTCTCACGGCAGTCGTCTCCCTCACGGCAGGTCGTCCTCACGGCAGGTCGTCTCTCACGGCAGGTCGTCTCCTCACGGCAGGTCGTCCCCTCACGGCAGGTCGTCTCCCCTCACGGCAGGTCGTCTCTCACGGCAGGTCGTCCCCTCACGGCAGGTCGTCTCCTCGCGGCAGGTCGTTGTCGCGTCCTCTTTTCACTCGTCCCCTTCTGTAATCCTCTTCAACAAGCGGCGGGCTCTTTGGTTCTTCTCAGGATCGCCGCACCTGCCACCTGCTGCTGCCACCTGCTGCTGATGCTACTGCCACCTCCTGCTGCTGCCACCAGGTGCTACTAATGCCACCAGTTGCTGCTGATGCTGCTGCTGCCACTAGTTGCTACTGCCACCTGCTGAAGAAACTCACAACGGTGAGGTGCACGACAACATGACCACAGGGTGTAGGTGAGGGCCGCCGTCCAGGACACACTCGCCGGTATGTCAAGTACGAGACAGAGGACCCGGAAGTGGAGGTCTGGGCTTCTCCTGCCGGCGTCACGTATGTCCAGGTATTGTGTCCGTGAGAGGTCCTGGAGACCTAACCTTACACTATAATACCAACTAAAACCTGGAAATATTTATAATGTTTCTTATCCTCGACATTTACTAAATATTCAAATCTCCGGAACCGAAACCTAACCTAACCTAATCTATCTTACCCATTAACCTATTTTTTTTACTAAATTAACAAGAGAGGAGAGAGAGAGGGGGGGGGGGAGAGAGAGAGAGAGAGAGTCCGACATCATATCAACTTCAATGATGAATGATTTAACTTGTGCCACAACACACTCAACACTACCACAACAAACTATCACACCACCATCACTACCACCCCCACCATCACATCACCACTATCACACCCCCCCCATCACCCCACCACCACCACCCCCACCATCACCCCCACCACCACCATCCCACCATAACCCCCACCACTACCACCCCCACCATCACATCACCACCATCACACCCCCATCACCCCACACCACTACCACCCCACCATCACCCCCCACCACCACCATCCCCACCATAACCCCCACCACTACCACCCCATCACATCACCACTATCACACCCCCCCATCACCCCACCACTACCACCCCCACCATCACATCACCACTATCACACTCCATCACCCCCACCACTACCACCCCACCATCACATCACCACTCCCAACCCCACCATCACCCCACCACTACCACCCCACCATCACCCACCACTACCACCCCACCAATACATCACCACCATTACACCCCCATCACCCCACACTACCACCCCACCATCACCCCCACCACTACCCCACCATCACATCACCACCATCACACCCCATCACTCCCCACCACTACCATCCCCACCATCACCCCCCCACCACTACCCTCCCCACCATCCATCACCACTATCTTCCCATCACCCCCCCACCACTCTCACCCCCACCCCCCACCACTTCCTCCCACCACTACCAATCCCCACCATCACCCCCACCACTACCATCCCACCATCATACCACTACCCACCACCATCCCATCACCACTATCACACCCCCATCACCCCCCACCACTACCACCCCACCATCCACATCACCACTAGCACACCCCCATCACCCCCACCACTACCACCCCACCAACACCACCACCACCATTACATCACCTATCACCACCCCATCACCCCCACCACTACCACCCCACCATCACATCACCTCCTAACACACCCCATCACCCCCACCACTACCACCCCCACCAACACCACCACCACTACCACCCCCACCATCACCACCACCACTACCATCCCCCACCATCACCCCCCACCACTACCACCCCCCACCAACACCACCACATCACATCACCTCTAACACACCCCCATCACCCCCACCACTACCACCCCCACCATCACCTCCACCACTACCACCCCCACCATTACATCCCACTTCTCTACCCCATCACCCCCACCACTACCACCCCCACCACTACCACCCCCACCACAACCACCCCCACCATCACATCACCATATCACACCTCCACCACCCCCACCACTACCACCCCCACCATCCACATCACCACTATCACAACCCCATCATCCCCCCACTACCACCCCTACCATCACCACCACCACTATCACACCCCCACCACCACCCATCCCACCATCACCACTATCACACCCCCATCACCCCCCCCACTACTCACCCCCCACCCACAACCACCCCCACCATCACATCACCACTATCACACCTCCACCACCCCCACCACTACCACCCCACCATCATCCTCTATCCACCCCATCACCCCCACCACTACCACCCCCACCATCACCACCACCATATCACCCCCCATCACTACCACCCCCCCCACCATCCCATCACCACTATCACCCCCACCACCCCCACCACTACCACCCCCCCCACCATCACATCACCACTATCACACCCCCATCACCATCACCACTACCACCCCACCATCACCACCACCACTACCATCCCCACCCATCACCCACTATCACACCCCCATCACCACCACCACTACCATCCCCACCACCACATCACCACTATCACACCCCCATCACTACCACCCCCACCATCACATCACCACTATCACACCCCCACCACCCCACCACTACCACCCCCACCATTCACATCCTCTATCACACCCCCATCACCATCACCACTACCACCCCACCACCATCACCACCACCTACCATCCCCACCACCACATCACCATATCACACCCCCATCCTACCACCCCACCATCACATCACCACTATCACACCCCCATCACCACCACCACTACCACCCCGCATCACCACTACAACTACCATCCCACCATCCACATCACCACTATCACACCCCATCACCACCACCACCATCCCACTATCACCCCATCACCACCACTACCCCACGTCACCACTACAACTACCATCCCACCATCACATCACCACTATCCACCCCCACCACCACTACCATCCCCACCATCACCACTATCACCCCCATCACCACCACCACCACTACCACCCCCGCATCACCACTACAACTACCATCCCCACCATCACATCACCACTATCACCCCATCACCACCACCACCACATCACCACTATCACACCCCCATCACCACCACCACTACCACCCCCGCATCCTCACTACAGCTACCATCCCCACCATCACATCACCACTATCCACCCCATCACCACCACCACCACATCACCACTATCACACCCCATCACCACCACCACTACCACCCCGCATCACCACTACAACTACCATCCCACCATCACATCACCATATCCACCCCCATCACCACCACCACCACATCACCACTATCACACCCCCCATCACCACCCCATCACCCTTCGCTACCACAATCTATCTTTTCCTTCCTCGGTCACTCTGTATTCCCTCGTCGACCTCCCCGTCTCTCTTATCATTCTTCCTTTGTTCGGTTCCTCTTCTTCGTCTCCCTCAGGCACAATACCCTCGAGTATCATTCTTATATCTCGGAGTCAGTCCCGCTGGGTTGAATGGCGGACACTTCTCTGCAATTTGCCGGGAAAGTTTTTTCGATGTTGCTTTGTTTAAGTTTTGTATATCATGAGGTCAGAGGTCAACTACTGCCACATTTAGCTGCTAATATAACCCGGTTTAAGATATGAAACCTGACCCTGATATGTGTTATTCTGATGTGACTTTATCTTAACCTAACCTAACCCTACCATAAATTAACCTAACCTTACCCGTACCATAAACTAACTTACCTCTATCCCAGGGGTGGCCAAACTACGGCTCGTGGGCCACATCCGACCCATAAGCAATTTCCTCCGGCCACGAGTGCTTGCCGTTATAAGTGTGTCGGGTCTTAAGTAAATGTAATTTAATGTGATGATCATTTACGTAATAAAAGAAAAATGGATAATACAAACTAATTTTTACTTACAACTTTGCTTCATTTTATAAACACAAACTGATATTAATAACAAAATAACCTGTAGTTTGTATCGACTACATCGGTCTGTTAGAGAGAATACCAGTCCCAACCATATTATGTAGGCGTTCACACTCTGTACTCACCCCTCCGTCGTGGGTCAGTACCGTCGCTTACTATGATAAGGTCTAGGTATTGGTTGTGAGTCGTACATAGTGCATCAGTTGTTATATCATTATAGCAGTGGTAATGATCTCAAGGCATAATATGGTGGAGACTGTCTGTTACACGATGATAAAGACTGTCTGTTACACGATGATAACCTAACCTAACCTAACCTATACCCCAACCTACCCCTAACATAGCTTCACATACCGTATACTTAATATCGAAGCTTGAGAATTCGGGTTCATTTCTGGGGTCCGGAGATTGATTTGGCCTTAAAAAAACACATTTGATTTGGTGTCTCATTTGACTCAGGTGAGAAATTGGAGAGAGTTCCCAGGTGAATGTTGACGCAGGTAAGATGAGGTGTGTGTGTGTGTGTGTGTGTGTGTGTGTGTGTGTGTGTGTGTGTGCGACAGTGTAAGTCTCCGATACTCACAGTGACAGTACCACTAGTCCCCGTAAATCACAGCGAAAATGCCAGTAACTCACAGCGACAGTGCCACCAGTCCCTTTAACTCACAGCGACAGTGCCACCAGTCCTCGTAACTCACAACGACAGTTTCACCAGTCCTATTAACTCACAGCGACAGTGTCACCAGTTCCATTAACTCACAGCGACAGTGCCACCAGTCACTGTGACTGACACCGAAAGTGCCTGTAACTCACAGCGACAGTGCCACCAGTCACTGTGACTGACACCGACAGTGCCAGTAACTCTCAGCGAGAGTGTCAGTCCCCACAGCGATAGTGCCAGTAACAGCGACAGTGACGGTCAACAAGGGTCAACTTTAAATCTTCAGAGGTCATGGTCAAATTTTCTGCCAGAATTTCCTATTGTTTGTATATCAGAGCTACAGAGAATAAAGCAGAGAAGAGATAAAGCAGAAGAGAGAAGAGAGGAAGAGGAGAGGCTGGATTACTCAGGTTAAGTGGGTCATAATTGCAGGATCTCGGAGTTAAAGAGAAGAAGGACGCGCTTGCCTGGCCTGTTGTGGCGTCTGTTGTGGTGTCCTGTTTGTGGTGTCCTATTGTGGTGCCCTGTTGTGGTGTCCTGTTGTGGCGTCCTGTTGTGGTGTCCTGTTGTGGTGTCCTATTGTGGTGCCCTGTTGTGGTGTCCTGTTGTGGCGTCTGTTGTGGTGTCCTATTGTGGTGCC
>NW_024718183.1:4556750-4721268 GCF_018991925.1 Homarus americanus
CACACAGTACCCGCGCCTGCAAGTTATCATCCAGCCAGTCTGTTTGTCTGTCGCTTTGTTTGTTTGTTTGTTTGTTTGTTTGTACGTCTTCCTTTCCCTCAGTATATTGTCACCAGCCTCCAGGTATTTTCAGGCCAAGGTATTTGTGGGGCCAGCGTGTGTCTGTGTTGTTGTTGTTGTTGTTGTTGTTGTTTTGGTGTTGGTGTTGGTGAAGGTGGTGTGATGGTGTTGTTGTTGTTGTTGTTGTTGTTGTTGTTGTTGTGAAGGTTGTTGTTGTTGTTGGTTGTAGTTGTTGTTGTTGCTGCTGGTGAAGGTGGTGGTGGTGATGGAGTGGTGTTGTTGTTGTTGTTGGTTGTTGTTGTTGTTGTTGTTGTTGGTGGTGGGTGGTGAAGGTGGTGGTGATGGTTAGTGGTGTTGTTGTTGTTGTTGTTGTTGTGTTGTTGTTGTTGTTTGTGCTGGTGGTGGTGGTGAAGGTGGTGGTGGTGATGGTTGTTGTTGTTGTTGTTGTTGTTGTTGTTGCTGCTGCTGGTGGTGGTGTTAGTTGTTGCTGTTGTTATTGATGGAACAAGTGGATAAATGAGCAATAGGGGTTTGGTGTAAACAGGACTGCCCAGTATGGACCAATACACCCGCTGCAGTTTCCTCCATTCTTATGTTGTAGATGTTGTTGTTGTTGTTAATGGTGGTGGTGATATTTTTGTTATTATTGTTTAGTTTGTATTATAATTATTAGCATTGAAACTATCTTCTATATCGGGGTTAAGGCACTCTGGAGATCTGGTTGAGAAGTACAGTGCCTCTCTGACCTGACTCACTCCCTGGCCGGACCAACAGGGAACTCTAGTCACACGAAGGCCAACCTCAGGTTGTTAAGGCACTCTGGAGATCTGGTTGAGGAGTACAGTGCCTCTCTGACCTGACTCCACTCTGGCCGGACCAACAGGTAACTCTAGTCACACGAAGACGACCTCAGGTTGTTAAGGCACTCTGGAGATCTGGGAGGAGTACAGTAGCTGACTCCGGGACCCACTCCTGGCCGGACCAACAGGTAACTCTAGTCACACGAAGGCCGACCTCAGGTTGTTAAGGCACTCTGGAGATCTGGTTGAGGAGTACAGTGCCTCTCTGACCTGACTCACCTTGAAAGTGTCTCGAGACAACGATACACATTTCCAATCTGTCTCGTTGTCTCGGTAGGTTTATTCGGTACAGGGTCGACTGGGGTGTGTCTATACTAATATTTACAGTATAAGTATAATTTTGTATTTGATGAAAATTTATATAAGCTGGATATAAGTCTCATTATTATTATTATTATTATTATTATTATTATTATTATTATTATTATATTTTTAATTGTTTATTGATAAGCACTAATAGTTAATTTACAATACCATCTTTAACTCATTAATCATACCCAGGTGAGTTACGTGCGGTAATTACTTATTAACCTGTAGTAAGTAACGGCAGGTTGGGATGTGGCCAGGTGAAGGTGCCAGCGGTAGTGGTGCCAGGTGAAGGTGCAGGTAGTGGTGCAGGTGCCAGGTGGTAGTAGCCAGGTAGTAGTGGTGCCAGGTGGTAGTGGTGCCAGGTAGGAGTTCAGGTAGTAGTGGTGCCAGGTAGTGGTGCCAGGTGGTGTGTGCCAGGTAGTGGTGCCAGGTGGTGGTGGTGGTGGGTAGTGGTGCAGTAGTGGGCCAGGTGGTAGTGGTACCAGGTGGTGGTGCCAGGTGGTAGTGGTGCCAGGTGGTAGTGGGTACCGGTAGTGGCCAGGTGGTAGTGGTGCCAGGTGGTAGGTGTCAGGTGGTAGTGGTGTCAGGTAGTGGTGCCAGGTGGTAGTGGTGTCAGGTGGTAGGGGTGCCAGGTGGTAGTGGTGCCAGGTGGTAGGTGTCAGGTGGTGGTGCCAGGTGGTAGTGGTGCCAGGTAGTGGTGCCAGGTGGTAGTGGTGTCAGGTAGGTGGTGCCAGGTGTGGTGTCAGGTGGTAGGGTGCAGGTAGTAGTGGTGGCAGGTAGTGGTGCCAGGTGGTAGTGGTGTCAGGTAGTGGTGGTGCCAGGTGGTAGTGTGGTGTCAGGTAGAGTGGTGCCAGGTGGTAGTGGTGTCAGGTAGTAGTGGTGCCAGGTGGTAGTGGTACCAGGTGGTGTGGTGCCAGGTGGTAGTGGTACCAGGTGGTGTCAGGAGGTAGTGGTGCCAGGTGGTGGTGGTGTCAGGTAGTGTGCCAGTGGTAGTGGTGTCAGGTAGTGGTGCCAGTGGTAGTGGTGGTTGTGTAGTAGTGGTGCCAGGTGGTGGTGGTGTCAGGTGGTGGTGGTGCCAGGTGGTAGTGGTGTCAGGTAGTAGTGGTGCCAGGTGGTGTGGTGTGCCAGGTGGTGGTGGTGCCAGGTGGTGGTGCCAGGTGGTAGTGGTGCCAGTAGTGGTGGCCAGGTGGTAGTGGTGCCAGGTGGTAGTGGTGCCAGGTGAGGTGGTGCCAGGTAGGAGAGGTCAGGCAGTGGTGCCAGGTGGTAGTGGTGTCAGGTGGTAGTGGTAGTAGTGGTTCCAGGTAGTGGTGTCAGGTAGTGGTGCCAGGTGGTAGTGGTGCCAGGTGGAGTGGTGTCAGGTGGTAGGTGCCAGGTGGTAGGTGTCAGGTGGTAGTAGTGTCAGGTGGTGCTGTGCAGGTGGTGGTGGTGAGACCAGGTGGTGCTGTGGCCAGGTGGTGCTGTGGCCAGGTGGTGCTGTGGGCTTAAGATATTAATTTAACCCTTTTGGATGCTGCAATATATATCAGAGGTGATTTAGGAGACGATCAGAATCCTCTTTACCGGGGTAGATTATTGTAGAAAGTCCCCCACACACACACACACCTCCTGTACAGAACCAAATACGCAATGTGCTTGAATACCTCTCACGTAGAATAACAGAGGCCAGACATACTGCCTCACACGCCTGTACTCACGCATTTGTGAATAAGTTACCCTTATGTATAGAACTAAACAAATAATGTAAATTAAATACTGTAAAAATATCCAGTGCCATAATATCCTGACAACTGGGTTAATTATTATGACCCTTGACCTCTACTCTGTAATCCACTGCTCACAGGATGAGTGTGGGGTGCAACATTAAAGTAGCTGCTAAGCGGCAAAATCAAATCAAAATCAACACACACACACCTGTTCGGCCCATTATACTGAGTGTATCCATAACTTGTATCCATAGAGAGGAAAATCTTGGGGTCAAACAAGCGTACGATGAGCTAGGGTGACGGGGGGGACGGAGGAGGACGGAGGGTGACGGAGAGGGTGACGGGAGGGGACGGAGGGTGACGCAGGTGGTGCTGAGCGGACGTGGGGGGGTGACGGAGGGTGACGGGGGGGGGTGGAGGGTGACAGGGGTGACAAGGTGAATCAGGATGACGGAGGGTGAGCTAGGGTGACGGAGGATGAGCCAGGGTGACGGCGGGTGACGGACGAGGACCTGTTTCTGCCAGAGTTCACAATAAAAATGGTGAAGTGTCGGCGAAATCTCCTCTGGTAGAAACAATGGTGGAGGAGGAAGAGGAGTGAGGAAGGAAGGAAGGGCTGTGTTGGAGGTAATGATTCTCCCTCTCTCCTCCCACGATCAATATCCTCCTCCACTACCTCTGCCTCACACACACACACACACACACACACACACACACACACACACACACACACACACACACATCAACCTGTACGTTTTTCAGCGCTCTCATAAGAAACTGAATTCACGTTGGTAATATTGCAGGAATCCACTTAAATAATGTTGCAAGAATTCACTCTAATATCGTTGCAAGAATCCACTTAACTAATGTTGCAAAAAAATACCTTAGATAATGTTGCAAGGATTCGCTTATGTTGCAAGGATCAGACCCATCAGAGATTCTACATGATCATTCGTCTCCTTTCATAATTTGTAGTCGACCATAAGTTGACAAGATTGATAGAAGAGAAGGAACAATACTGTGTCATTCGGAGTGTCTGGTCAGGGTGTCATGGGGCGTGTCATGGGGCGTGTCATGGGTGGGGGTGGTGGTGGTGTAAGTGGTGATGGTGATGATGATGGGGGTGATGAAAGTAGTGAGGGAGGGGTGGGTTCTGTAGAGAGTGGTGAAAGAGGCTATGGGTTAGGTGGCGTGAGGAATGGGTAAGGTGGAGTGAGGAATGGGTAAGGTGGAGTGAATGGGTAGGTGGGTAACTCTCCTTCAGGATGTAGTAAGACAGGGCCGTGATGGAGAGCCTGCGGGCCCCTGATAACACCCCGCCCGCCCCGGCCTCTAAACACGCCTCCACGCTCACGTCTGAACGTCTCCCGCGCCTGACGTGTGATGCTAAACTGTTTACTGGCCTCCAACTACCCTGTCAAGGTTGTTGGAGCCCCCGCCACACACACACACACACACACACGACGGATAAGTTAGGTTAGGTTAGGTTAGGTTAGGTTAGGTTAGGCTAGGCTAGGCTAGGCTAGGCTAGGCTAGGTTAGGTTAAGTTAGGTTAAGTTAGGTTAGGTTAGGCTAGGTTAGGTTAGGTTAGGTTAGGTTA
Source organism: Homarus americanus (assembly GCF_018991925.1). NCBI lineage: Eukaryota > Metazoa > Arthropoda > Malacostraca > Decapoda > Nephropidae > Homarus > Homarus americanus. The sequence continues at coordinate 4,561,283 of NW_024718183.1, forward strand.
GGTGACACTGGCCTCCTACTTCTCGAGCCTAGAAACACTGTATGTCTCACCTGTGTCTCACGCTGAGGATAGACAACTCTCACACGGACACACAAACAGACAGAGACACAGACACTAACTACCGTAATCACGTGACCCAGCTAGCGTGAGTAATGAGTGAGACAGCTTCTACGTCGCGGCTCCTGGGCTTCCAATACTCGCCCCTCAAAGTGTCGAGTTTACAGGAGGGAAGACGAGAGCGACCTACCCCCCTCCCAGCCCCACGGTGATCCTCGAGACAACGACGGCTGAGGACGACCTATTCCCCACGGTGATCCTCGAGACAACGACGGCTGAGGACGACCAACCCCCACGGTGATCCTCGAAGGCTCACTCAAATATGAAAGTTGTGGAGGTGTATTTGAGGGGTGACAGAGGAGGAGGAGGAGTACAACACACTACTACCTCAACCAACCCTTGTTTACTTGTGGTTGTGGTGGTAGGGGTTGTGGTAGTAGTGGTGGTGGTGGTGCCAGTGGTCGTAGTTATGGTGGTGGTAGCAGGTGGTGGTAGTAGTAGTAGTAGTAGTAGTAGTAGTAGTAGTAGTAGGGAACAACACAGGGGGACCCTGTTGCAATGGCAATGTATGCAATTGGCCTATCAGTGCTCCAACAAGAAATAAAATTTGAAACAACTGGGGTCAAACAAGTGGCATAGGCTGACGACCTTACAGGAGCAGGAAAAGTGGAGGGCATCAAAAAGTGGTGGGACCTGGTAACATGGCGAGGTCCTCAAATAGGATACCACCCAAACGCCAGCAACTCCTTCCTCATCGTGAAGCCAGAACATTATGAAGGGGCAATGGAGGTGTTTGGTGGAAGTGAGGTCAAAATAACAAAGGATGGCCAAAGACACCTAGGTGCAGTAATCGGCACGACGGACTTCAAGACCGAGTACGTAACGGGAAAGGTGAATGAGTGGGTTAGTGAAATCCAAGCTCTGTCTGAGATTGCTAACACAGAGCCACATGCGGCCTTTGCTGCATTCACCAATGGAGTCAAGCATCGTTGGAACTACCTGATGCGTACTATCCCTGATATCGGACCCCTCCTCCACCCTCTGGAAGAAGTTATCAGTGTCAATTTCATTCCTAAATTAGTGAAACACCCTGACTTAACCCCAGCAGAAAGAGCACTTCTTGCACTTCCACCAAGACTGGGAGGGATGGGACTAACCAATCCAGAGGAGATTGCTGCCACCGAACATCAAAATTCACTTAAGCTCACGGCAGCCCTCACGGACCACATAATAGCCCAGAATGCAACAGGGGAGGTGGATACCAGTGAAGTAAATAAGATTCGTAGGTCCATTACGACAGATCGACAGCACTGCCAAAATGATAAGTTGCAGCAACTGTTGCTGCAGGTACCAGAAAATTTGAAAAAAAAAGTAGCTATAGCGCAGGAGGTGGGCGCCTCGAACTGGTTAACTACGTTACCGATAAGGGCAAATGGTTTCAGTCTTAATAAACAAGAATTTACAGATGCCATTGCTCTAAGGTACGGTCGGCCAGTAGAAGGTTTGCCCTCCCAATGCGTGTGTGGCTCTTCCTATGATGGCGATCACGCCATGGTGTGCAAGAAAGGGGGGCTTCATATGCATGAGGCATGACGAGGTAAGGGACCTCACCGCAAATATGTTGAAGGAAATCTGCCGGGATGTCATGGTAGAACCGACCCTCCTTCCATTGGATGGTGAGATCTTCCAACACAGGATTTCAAACACATCTAACGAAGCCCGTGTGGACGTCAGTGCTCGAGGATTCTGGACGCGGGGACAGCAAGCTTTCTTCGACATCAGGATTTTTCATCCCATGGCCGCATGTCACCGTAACCTAGCTCTCGATGCTGCACATAGGAGGAACGAGAACGACAAGAGAAGGGCATATGGGGAGAGAATTCAAAACGTTGATCAAGGCAGCTTCACTCCTCTAGTGTTCACAACCTCTGGTGGGATGGGACCAAGTGCAAGATGTTTCTAGGCCAGACTCGCGGAGGTGATCTCCGAACAGAAGCAGCAGCCCAAAAGTTATGTTACAGCCTGGATGAGATGTCGACTGTCCTTCTCTCTCCTTCGGTCGGCTTTGCTCTGCCTCAGGGGAACGAGAGCTTCTGCCCCACTCCGACAACTGCTGTAGATATTGACTATGAGGCTACAGTCACTGAATGCCGCATAGATCTGCGGCTCAACTAATTTAACACAGATAGGATAGCTACTTATGTATTAGGATATTTAATATTAAGGTAATTAAATGGTGGCGAAGGTGTGGCTATTGGGGGAGGCTGGAGGCCATTAAAAAAAAGTGGTAGTAGTAGTAGTAGTAGTAGTAGTAGTAGTAGTAGTAGTAGTAGTAGTAGTAGTAGTAGTGATAGTAGTTGTGGTGGAGGTAGGGGTAGTAGTAGTAGTAGTGGTAGTAATAGTGTGGTGTGTTAGTGGTAGGGAATTGAAGGTAAGGGGTGGTAGTAGTTGTCAATCAGTGTGTGTAATAGTGGTGAATGGTTGTGGTGGGTGGGGATTGATTGGTAGTAATAGTAGTAGTGTGGTCGTAGTGGTGTGGTTGTGGTGGTGGTAGCAGTGGTGAGTGATGATGTGTGTGTGTGGTAGTAGTATTAGTAGTAGTAGTAGTAGTCGTAATAGTGGTATTAGTTGTGGTGGTGTGGCGGCAGTGGTAGTAGTAGTGTGTGTGTGTGTGGTAGTAGTATGTGTGTGTAGTGTGTGTGTGTGTAGTAGTGGTAGTAATGGTAGTAGTTGTGGTAGTGGTAGGGGTGAAGGTAGGGGTGGTAGTAGTGGTAGTAGTAGTGGTAGTAGTAATAGTGGTAGTAGTTGTGGTGGAGGTAGGGGTGGTGGTAGTAATAGTAGTAGTAGTAGTCGTAATAGTGGTAGTAGTTGTGGTGGTGGTAGCAGTGGTAATAGTAGTAGTAGTAGTAGTAGTAGTAGTAGTCGTAATAGTGGTAGTAGTTGTGGTGGTAGTAACACACAATATTCTTCGGTACACAACAAATCTTTCATGGTATAATATTTTTTCACTATTTTGCAGATGGCATTTTTTTTTATAGCTGTCGACAAAACAGTATCGCCTTAGCATCCATTCACTACCCCTGTCTGTCTGTCTGTCTGTCTGTCTGTCTCTGTCTGTCTGTCTGTCTGTCTGTCTGTCTGTCTGTCTGTCGGTATTCTTTTCGTTTCTCTATTTTTCTCTCACTCAATTTTTATTCAGAAGACAGAAAGGTTAGGTTAGGTTAGGTTAGGTTAGGTTAGGTTAGGTTAGGTTAGGTTAGGTTAGGTTAGGTTAGGTTTAGTATGAAACTATTAATTTATATGTATAATGATGATATACCTGATCATTTATGGCCAGTAATAAAGAAAAACAAACAAACAAACAAACAGACAAACAAACAAACAAAGAAACAAACAAACACACAAACAAAGAAACAGACATCGGTAATTATCCCTATTTATCATAACATAAACAAATAAACTACGCGGCAATAAACTACATCAACCATCATTAATATTACAGTAAAGACGGATTACAGCTCATGGTCATAACCCCAGAATAATTAACACACTCACTCCTGTGTTGACCCCTATACAGTGAAACCTCTATATAACGTACTTCTCTCTCTCCGTTAGATAGGGGCTTCACATCTTGCGGATCCTCGATATAACGGATTTTTTATATGTATATAGTTCATTAGATGGAAGTTTCACATCTAAGGGACCCTAGATATAACGGACATTCCCTCTCCATAAAGTCCGTTAAAGAGAGGTTTCACTGTAACTCAACTTAACAAATTAATTCAATAAATGTTTGTAATTCCTAATAACGGCGAGAGCTTCCCGCCAACATCACCTAATTGGCTGGTTGTGATTTTTAATATTAAGTGAACAGCTGCAGAGTTTACAGAGACAATATTGAGAATAGTTGTGGTTAGGTTAGGTTAGGTTAGGTTAGGTTAGGTTAGGTTAGGTTAGGTGAACCTAGAAGGAATCTCACGAGATAGGAAAAACTGTTTATCTCTTCACACGCGTCACATCTACATTTGTTTACATATTAATCTACAACACTTCACGATCTCAAGGCTAACCTAACCTAAATTAACCTAACCTAACCTAACCTAAATTAACCTAACCCAACCTAACCCTATACAACACAACCTAAATTAACCTAACTTACAACACAAATTAACCTAACCTAACCTAAATTAACCTAACCTAACCTAACCTAAATTAACCTAACCCAACCTAACCTAAAGTAACCTAACCCAACCTAACCTAATTACCCTCACTTAACCTAATCTGTGTGTCATTTACTGAATATTGCTGGGTTCTATCCCCTGGCATGGTGAAACTATGGGCCAGTTTCTTTACGCCATTTGCCTCTGTCTATCCAGCAGTAATTGGGGACCTGGATGTTAATCGATTTGCGGATAGTGTTCCGGGGTAATGGTTAGCCAGTGCAGTTAGCGAGTTGTCCGGTCTTCTCGGACTATTCCTTGACACTGGGTCATGCAACTCGTTAACTCAGGGTGTGGTTGTTGTGTTGGTGACAGCTTCAACACCTTAAACAAATTCACGCCTAGGTGGCCCTAGGGCCGGCCATCCTCGTTATTACCATTATTACTATATTGGTCTGTGTGTTATGTTTGTGATGTGTTCATGAGATTACCTGATATATATACCTGTAGCATATTTGTGTTTGTGTCAGGTGTGTGTGTGTAATGTTACTCCCCAACACCAAACCATTTGTGGGATTTTCATAATTTTTTGCAATTAAACCCTCACCTTTCCCCAGCGGCCACCCCCCAGTAGCCACATCCCCCAGCGGCCACCCCCCAGTAGCCATATCCCCCAGCGGCCAATTTCCAGCAGCCACATCCCCAGCGACCCTCCTAGCGACTCCCCCAGCGGGCACCTCTTAGTTCACCAAAGGACGCATCACCTGGCGTCGTAAGGGCCTTTGTGACTCCTACTACTGCTCTTAGATCCATCCTTCCTCTCCTCTCACACCTACCAATCTTACGAATCACAATCTTACAAATCACTAACAATCTTACATTATTATCTTACGAGTCATTGACTATCTTATGTCACTAACAATCTTGCGTATCACTAACAATCTTACGAATCACTACCAATCTACCAATCTTACGAATCACTATCTTACAAATCACTAACAATCTTACGAATCACTAACAATCTTACGAATCACTAACAATCTTACGAATCACTAACAATCTTACGGATCACTAACAATCTTACGAATCACTAACAATCTTACGAATCACTAACAATCTTACGAATCACTAACAATCTCACGAATCACCGAATCTCACGAATCACGGAGAGTCTTGCTAATGACGACCACCCAGATTACTCGAGGAGGAACACTTCATCTCAGGACCGACTCTCGTTTCAAGATCCACCCTAATGAAATCCTCAGGACGCTCACAAAAATTAAGAATTAATTAAACTTCGAAAAAAAACATATTAATACTTTTTATAATAGTTTTTTGGGTGTGGGTAATTTTAGTTTTGATAAAGTGTTTAATTGGAAATATTATTATCATTTATATCAGATTTATTATCAATAGAAATTACCATAAACTCGACGCTTCAAACATGGTAGGAATATTACTATAATTTGATACTTTTTTCATGGTAGAAGTATTATCTGCGAGAGACGTATTATATAGAAAGTATTAACCATTGATCAATATTCCATTCAGATCATGGTGGAAATATTACCATGAATCTATATCCCTCATTACCATGATTATGAGTCGTGTGGAGGGAGTATAGCTTTAGTGGTTAATGTCTGTCTGTACCACCTACTACTACTACCACAGAGAGAGAGAGAGAGAGAGAGAGAGAGAGAGAGAGAGAGAGAGAGAGAGAGAGAGGCTATAACTAGTCACCAACTGTAGCTCCAGGTGACACAACAGCGTGGCGGCGGCAGACAAAAACACGGCTGGCTGTCTCTTGTGATGGCCCAGAGTTCCTCCAGCCGGGGCCTGGGCCTCGCTCACACTCCCACCCGGCCCAACAACCAACCTTAACCGGTTTTAGCGTAATTTAAAGTAGCCTAACCAACCCGTAACCTAATCAAATCTATCCCTAACCTAACCTAACCTAACTTAACCTAACCTAACCTAATGGCACCATAGCATAATCAATATCGTGGGTTTTGACGTGAAAATTCGTGTTGTCCCGGAAATTAGTTTGGCCTGACACCCGTCTTGAGGTAACGGCTGTAACGAGGGTGTAGGAGGAGGAGGAGGAAGGGTAGTGTGGCAGTGAGGTGGTCTTTGTGTTGTGTGGCAGTGTGACTTTCTTTATGTAGCGGTGAAAGCCTCTGTGTGTGTGTGTGTGTGTGTGTGTGTGTGTGTGTGTGTGTGTGTGCAGGAAGACAGCTGGGAGGGACAAAAACAACTGAGGTAGTAGAGACACACACACATACATTTTAGCTGACGTAAATGTAGTTTTTAGCACCTCCCCCACCCTCACCCCTGCCTCCCCCACCCTCACCCCTGCCTGCCCCACCCTCACCCCTGCCTCCCCACCCTCACCCCTGCCCCACCCCTCACCCCTGCCTCCCCACCCTCACCCTCTACCCCCCTGCCCCACCCTCACCCCTGCCTGCCCCACCCTCACCCCTTTCACCCCTGCCTGCCCCACCCTCACCCCTGCCTCCCCCCTGCCTCCCCACCTCACCCTCCTCCCTCCCCTCCACCTGTGAGGGCTTGTGGGCGGTGACAGACTTGGGAGAGAAAGACTGGTGGGAGGGACTGGGTGGAGGAGACTTGGAGGGAGGAGACTAATCACGAGGCAATCAGGCAGAAACAATTTTTAATTGATCAAAAAATCTGTGGTGTTTTGCGGTCGTGACGATATTTTCTCTCCTCCCTCCTTTGTTGACTCTCTCCTCCCTCTCTCCTACTTTGTTGACTCTCCTCCCTCTCTCCCTACTTTGTTGACTCTCTCCCTCCCTCCTCCTTTGTTGACTCTCTCCTCCCTCTCTCCTACTTTGTTGACTCTCTCTCTCCCTCTTTGTTGACTCTCTCCTCCCTCTCTCCCTTGTTCTCTCCCTCTCCCTTCCTTTGTTGACTCTCTCCCTCCCTCTCTCCCTACTTTGTTGACTCCTCTCCCTCCCTCTCTCTCCTCCTTCCTTTGTTGACTCTCTCCCTCCCTCTCCCCTTTGTTGACTCTCTCCTCTCCCCTCTCCTCTTGTTGACTCTCTCCCTCCCTCTCTGTTGACTCTTCCTCCTTTCTCCCACCTTTGTCTCTCCTCCCTCTCTCCCTTTTGTTGACTCTCTCCCTCCCTCTCTCCTCCTTTGTTGACTCTCTCCTCCCTCTCTCCCTCCTTTGTTGACTCTCTCCTCCTCTCTGTTGACTCTCTCCCTCCTCTCTCCCCTCCTTCCTTCCTGTTGACTCTCTCCCTCCCTACTTTGTTGACTCTCTCCTCCTCTCTCCTTCCTTCTCTCTCCCTCCCTCTCTCCCTCCTTTGTTGACTCTCTCCTCCCTCTCTCCCTCCTTTGTTGACTCTCTCCCTCCCTCTCTCCCTCCCTCTACTTTGTTGACTCTCTCCCTCCCTCTCTCCCTCCTTTGTTGACTCTCCCTCCTCTCCTCCTTTGTTGACTCTCTCCTCCCCTACTTTGTTGACTCTCCTCTCTCCTTCCTTTGTTGACTCTCTCCTCCCTCTCCCCTACTTTGTTGACTCTCTCCCTCCCTCTCTCCCTCCTTTGACTCTCTCCCTCCCTCTCCCTCTTGTTGACTCTCTCCTCTCCCTCCCTCTCCCCTCCTTTGACTCTCTCCCTCCCTCTCTCCCTCCTTTGTTGACTCTCTCCCTCCCTCTCTCCCTCCTTTGTTGTCTCTCCTCCCTCTCTCTCCCTCCCTCTCCTTTTAATCCTTACCTCATTCCACCCTCCTCCTCCTCTTCCTCCTCCCTCTCTTCTCTCCTTCAGAACAACACAGGGTGATCAGCCGTAACGCTACACCTCTGAGTCACTCGAGTCCTGACAACATTTCTGCGTTTTTCTTGAAATTACGAGATAAAGGAGTAAAAAGGGCGAGCAGTGTGTGTGTGTGTGTGTGTGTGTGTGTGTGTGTGTGTGTGTGTTGTGTGTGTGTGTGTGTGTGCGTGTATTCAACCCCAAAGGAAAAAAAAATCACCTGGCAATAAAGATTTCTTTCACAAGTCGACCGTCCAAACCCATTTATCACCAACTTCTCTTCTTATCTCTCATCTCTCACGCCTTTATTCGCGGATTTTCTTCAAATTCCTCTTTCTAAAATTATGAGAAATTACTTGGAATTCCACGTATTCCCCACATGGCCGGAGGGGGACCAATCTGGAGGCGTGTTGGAGCTCTGAGCTGGGCTGTGATTGGCTGACCGACCCATAGCTGGGCAGTGATTGGCTGAAAGTCCACCAGAGGGACTATAAATACGGGTCTTATCCAGCCCTGTGAGCAGTCCATTGAGGACGGTCGTAATCTTCACGGCTTTTCTCGCCTCCTCTCTCACCGCGATACTTGGTCATTATTCTTCTTCTCCTTCTTCCCTTCATCCACTTTCGCATTCTTCTTCACCATAATCCCTTTTCATCTCCTCCTCCATCTTCTAAGCCACTTCCTTCTTCTTCTCTTCATCTTCCTCAGGTTTTGTCCCTCTTTGTCTTCCCCTCTTCCCTCCCCTCCTCCTCCTCCTCCTTCTTTACTTCTTCCTCCCCCTCTTTGTCTTCCCCTCTTCACTCCCCCTCCTCCTCCTCCTTCTTTACTTCTTCCTCCCCCTCTTTGTAATTATTCTATTAGATCTCCCTTTCCCCTTCCCTTCCTCCTCCTTCTCTTGGCCCCCTGGTCCGGAATACTAATAGGAAAGCAGACCTTGAATATTAATTGGGTAAAGGAAACAGATGCTGGTTATTGATTGGTTGAGAGAAAGAGACAAATACTGGTCATTGACTGACTGAGAGAAACAGATGCTGGTTATTGATTGGCTGAGGCACAAATCCTGAATATTGATTGGACGAAAGATAGAAACATAGATCGTGAATACTGATTGACTGGGAGAGAGAGAGAGAGAGAGAGAGAGAGAGAGAGAGAGAGAGAGAGAGAGAGAGAGAGAGAGGAAACAACAACAGCTCCGCCATACAGTTAATTTCCTTATATCCACAAACAAAAATATACACAAACTGTTATATTAAAACAAAACAATGGTAAGAAATCCAATATGAAATGTTGACTTGTGTACAGGGGAGATGGACCGGGATAGAGGGACCGTCATATATGGACCAGGGGTAGAGGTGGACCGTCATATATGGACAGGGGTAGAGGTGGACCGTCATATATGGACCGGGGATAGGTGGGCCGTCATATATGGACAGGGTAGAGGTGGACCGTCATATATGGACCGGGGGTAGAGGTGGACCGTCATAGATGGACCGGGGTAGAGGTGGACCGTCATATATGGACCGGGGGTAGAGGTGGACCGTCATACATGGACCGAAAGTGATGGTCGTCTCGGTCCAATTAGGCGGATGGAGCTTCAGTAATCCCGGGTCAGTCTAGCCAGCAATAACATTACTTTATATGACAAGGGCAACACAGCATCACAACACAGCAAGACAGCATTGTAGCAACACAGCATCACAACATAGTAACACTACAACAACACAACACAGCATGACAGCATTGTAACAACACAGCATCACAACACAGCATGACAGCATTGTAGCAACACAGCATCACAACACAGCAAGACAGCATTGTAGCAACACAGCATCACAACATAGTAACACTACAACAACACAACACAGCATGACAGCATTGTAGCAACAACACAGATCAACACAGCATGACAGCATTGCAGCAACACAGCATCACAACACAGCATGACAGCATTGTAGCAACACAGCATCACAACACAGCATGACAGCATTGTAGCAACACAGCATCACAACACAGCATGACAGCATTGTAGCAACACAGCATCACAACACAGCATGACAGCATTGCAACAACACAGCATCACAACACAGTAACAACACAGCATTACAACACAGCATGACAGCATTGTAGCAACACAGCATCACAACAACAGCATGACAGCATTGTAACAACACAGCATCACAACATAGTAACAACACAGCATTACAACACAGTATGACAGCATTGTAGCAACACAGCATCACAACACAGCATGACAGCATTGTAGCAACACAGCATCACAACACAGCATGACAGCATTGGCAACACAGCATCACAACACAGCATGACAGCATTGTAGCAACACAGCATCACAACACAGCATGACAGCATTGTAACAACACAGCATCACAACACAGCATGACAGCATTGTAGCAACACAGCATCACAACACAGCATGACAGCATTGTAGCAACACAGCATCACAACACAGCATGACAGCATTGTAACAACACAGCATCACAACACAGTATGACAGCATTGTAGCAACACAGCATCACAACACAGCATGACAGCATTGTAGCAACACAGCATCACAACACAGCATGACAGCATTGTAACAACACAGCATCACAACACAGCATGACAGCATTGTAGCAACACAGCATCACAACACAGCATGACAGCATTGTAACAACACAGCATCACAACATAGTAACAACACAGCATTACAACACAGCATGACAGCATTGTAACAACACAGCATTACAACACAGCATGACAGCATTGTAACAACACAGCATCACAACACAGTATGACAGCATTGTAACAACACAGCATCACAACACAGCATCACAACAACACAGCACCTTAACACCATATCATAGCACCACAACACAGCACCACAGCAAAATACAGCACTAAACACAGCACTAAACACAGCACCACAGCAAAATACAGCACTAAACACAGCACTAAACACAGGTAGTAGGTAGTAGGCAGCTACCAAACAGGGAGGTACTACCGCCTGGGAAGATATTGGCAGCATAATGTGTTGTCTAATGGTGAACCCTGCTGCCATATGTGACCAAGTCCCAGGTTGATGATCTGACTTTCTGCCTCATTTACACACAATTGCAGGGTCTCAATTGTTTCTCTTACTATTGACAACACAACATACATATATCGTTTCTTACTGTTGATTTTTTTTTCATTCTTGCATTTCTTTGTATTTATTATCATCACAGTGTTGTTATTATTATTATTACCATTAATATTTTATTTTACTTTTTATTATAAATTTTATTTACTATGAATTATTATATTATTACATTTCCCCCGGCTGATGTGGGCCAGTGACCTGTGCGGGTGGGCTAGTCCCCGTAAAACAAAAAAAACAGCATCACACGTTTTACTGAGTTGAGTCTCAGAATGGAGGATGGTGCGACTCAGGTGGTGTGGCTCTCATTAGCTAGTTTACCTGTTGCCAGTCTTCAGGTGAAACTGAAAGACCAGGAAAGATGCCTCGGGTGTGACGGCAGAGGGACTGTTGTTGTTGTTTGTGTCTTTGTTGTGTTTTGTTTTAGGTCGTCGGTGGTACTGTTGTTATCTTTGTTGTTGTTGTTGTTGTTGTTGTGGTTGTAAAGTTCATGTTGTTACCAAATAGTTAAAAATATTTCCCTCCTCATACAAGATAAACAAAAATCCCCATCTCTTCCCCTCCTTCTTCCCCTACCCTCTCTCTCCCCTCCTCCCTTCCCCTTGTGTTATGGATAAGATATTAGCTATCTATCTATCTATCTATCTATCTATCTATCTATCTATCTAAATACATGCTCAAACGTGTTCAGGAATCAAGGCTTTACAGGGACCAACTGGGTGTTCGGCTGAGGCAGGAGTTTGTTACCAGACGCAGGACCAAACACGGAATCCTATTTTCTCTGTCAGATATCTATCAACAAGCGACGGACGGGGACGATTCCTGTCAACACAACTGACAGCCACTAGTGAGGGTGATTGAAGGGTTGTTTCCTATTAGACAGGATTGAGGGGATCAGAGGGTGAGGGAGGGTGATGGGGGAGGTGAGGATGATGGGAAGGGTGAGGAGGGTGATGGGAGGGTGGGGGAGGTGATGGGGGAGGTGAGGAGGTGATGGGGAGGTGAGGAGGTGATGGGGGAGGGTGAGGAGGTGATGGGGAGAGTGAGGAGGGTGATGGGAGGGTGAGGAGGGTGATGGGGGAGGTGAGGGAGGGTGATGGGGAGGGGTGAGGGGGGGTGATGGGGAGGGTGAGGGAGGGTGATGGGGAGGGTGAGGGAGGTGATGGGAGGGTGAGGGAGGTGATGGGAGGGTGAGGAGGAGGGAGGTGAAGGTGAGGTGGGTGGTGAGGTGGAGGTGAGGGGTGAGGTTAGGTGAGGTGAGGTTAGGGGTGAGGATGAGGTTAGGTGGGGGGTGAGGTTAGGTGGGGTGAGGTTAGGTGAGGGGGTGGGGTTGGTGGGGAGGAGGGTGAAGGTGAGGAGGGAGGAGATGAGGTTGGGTGAGGGGGTGAGGGTGGGTGGTGAGGTAGGTGAGGTGAGGGGTGAGGAGTGGGTGGGGGGGGGTGAGGGTGGGTGGGGTGGGTGGGGTGGGTGGGGTGGGTGGGGGTGAGGGTGGGTGAAGGGGTGAGGAGGTGGGTGAGGGTAAGGGTAGGTGGGGGTGAGGGTAGGTGAGGGGGTGGGGTAGGTGGGGAGGTGAGGTGGGTGAGGTGGGGGGAGGGGTGGGTGAGGGGTGAGGGTGGGTGGGGGTGGGGGTGGTGGGGTGGGTGAGGGGTGGGTGGGGGTGGGGTGGGTGATGGGGGGTGAGGGTGGGGGGTGAGGGTGGGTGGGGTGAGGTGGGTGGGGTGGGGGTGGGTGGGGGTGAGGTGGGTGGGGGGTGAGGGTGGGTGGGGGTGGGTGGGGGGGGGTGAGGGTAGGTGAGGGGGGGTGGGGGTAGGTGAGGGGGTGAGGTAGGTGAGGTGAGGTGGGTGAGGGGTAGGTGAGGTGGGGGTGAGGGTGGGTGGTGGGTGGTGAGGTGGGTGGGGGTGGGTGGGGGTAAGAGGTGGGTGGGGTGGTGGGTGGGGGTGAGGGTGGGTGGGGTGGGTGGGGTGAGGGTGGGTGGGGGGTGGGGTGGGTGATGGGGGTGAGGGTGAGGGTGAGGTAGGTGGTGGGGGTGGTGGGTGTGGGGTGGGTGTGGGGGTGGTGGGTGAGGTGAGGTGGGTGGGGGGGAGGTAGGTGGTGGTAGGTGAGGGTGGTGGGTGGGGTGGTGGGTGGGGGTGGGGTAGGTGAGGGTGGGGTAGGTGGGGGGTGAGGAGGGGGTGAGGATGGGTAGGGTAGGGTGGGGATTAAAAACAACTCTTGCCTTTCTCCTGCACACACACACACACACACACACACACACACACCACACACACACACACACACACACACACACACACACACACACACACACACACACTACACAGGATGTGGGGAAATAAACTAAAACTCTCTCTCTCTCTCTCTCCTAAATACCTTCTTAGCCCCAACTCTTCTCCTCTCTCTCTTTCCTTCTCCTCCTTCCCTTCCTCATCTTCATCCTTAACCCTCCTCCTACTCTTCTCCCTTCTCATCCTCTTCATCCTTAACCGTTCTCCTCTTCTTCCCTGTCTTCCTCTTCTCTCCTCCTACCCCCACACCCCCCTAGAGAGGTAGTCACAACACACAAGGGGCCAGCCATCGGGTCCTCACTTAAGTCTCAAGGAAGAAAAAAGTTGGACTAAAGACAAGAGACCTGAGATGAAGACAAAGACGAGGCGCAATATGTCACCTTATTTTTTTCTTCACTTTTAAAAACTTTCTTTTCCTTTGTGCTTCTTATCTTCTTAATCTCTGTCGTCTTATTCTTCTTTCCTATAACCCTCCTTCTATTTCCTTCTTCTTCTTCTTCCTTCGTCTTCCTCCCTAGCTTCCTTCTCTCCCTCTCCGTGCTTTGTTTACCAGAGCTTCTCCTTAATATGTTAGGTACTCAACGCCGGGGTAATTCTTCTCTCTTTTGTCCAGCCTTACTTGGCTAATGGGGCGGCGATATCACCTTTTGGAGAGAGAGAGAGAGAGAGAGAGAGAGAGAGAGAGAGAGAGAGAGAGAGAGAGAGAGAGAGAGAGAGAGAGATTTGTGGTTAATTTTGAAAATTTTATTGTGTGTTTTTTTAAAGAGAGATTTTGCGCAACCTCATCCCTACGTCAAACACAGCCTCATCACAGCCCCAGCACAGGAGTAACACAGCCTCAAACACAGCCTCAACACAGCCTCAACACAAGACCTCTCATAGTGTTGTAATCATAACACAGAATCACTACTGAAGGAGGTGACAGTCGAGGTCCTTCCCCACCTCCCAGAGGCGTCATCATCCTCCCCCAGTGCAATCCTCCTCCCTCCTCCTGCCCAACAAATTCTACCTAAGGCTCTTAATGTGATTCGTCGCTGGAGAAAATACTTAGCCAATTAGACCCTAAGGTGTGTGTGTGTGTGTGTGTGTGTGTGTGTGTGTGTGTGTGTGTGTGTTTCTATACTGATTCTCTTAACACTTTTCTCTCCCTTTTCTCAATTCTATCGCTTTATTCACCATCTTTATGTCCCTCCTATTTAATATTTGTGTATCACTTTGGTGAGAGAGAACATCACAATTCTCGAGTCATACAGACATACGTACGATATATTCCCAGTTATGGTGTGGGGGAAGAGAGGAGGGAGGAGACGGGGAGAAGAAGATAAAGGAGGAAGAGAGGGGGAGGTAAGAGGAGGGAGAGGGAGGAGACAAGAAGATGAAAATGAGGGAGGAGGAAGAGGAGACGGAGGAAGAGGAGAAGGAGGAGGAGGAAGAAGAGACGGAGGAGGAGGAGTAGTAGAAAGAAAAGGAACAGAGAGAGGGAGGAAGAGAAGGAGAGGAAGATTAACATAACAAGATAAACAAAAGATGACAAATATGCGTAAATTTCCTCAATATATCGAGGAACAAAAATGATTTACAACCCAAAGTAAACATTAAATTTGGGTGTAAATAAAATTATTCAACTCAGGCAGGGAAGTAAGGAACCACATTATAATACTGTCAAATAAATCACTCATCGGCAACTGACTTTCCTACATGCCAATATGGAGGAAACGGAGATTAAAGAGGGGGGGGAGGTGCAGGGTGAGGGGGAGGTGCAGGGTGAGGGGGAGGCAGGGTGAGGGGGAGGCAGGGTGAGGGGGAGGTGCAGGGGTGAGGGGGAGGGGCAGGGAGGGGAGGTGAGGGGGAGGGGCAGGTGAGGGGGAGGGGCAGGGTGAGGGGAGGGGCAGGGTGAGGGGAGGTGCAGGTGAAGGGAAGGGAGGGGAGGTGCAGGGTGAGGGGAGGCAGGTGAGGGATGCTTGGTCACGCATAATGGACACACTTACCACCGCCTCCTCCTCATTGATAAAGATTGGCGGCCACTTTACCGAGCAGGAAGGAGGAAACGGAGGAGGGGGAAGAGGAGAAGAGAAAAGAGGAGGAGGAGGAGGAAGAGGGGGAAGAGGAGAAGAAAGAAGAGGAGGAGGAGGCAGAGGAGGGGGGAAGAGGAGAAGACATAGGAGAAAGAGGTAAAGGAAGGAGAAGAAGGAGGCAGAGGAGAAGATCATCCCTGCTACCCGCTATAAGCTAATACAAGTTGCCATAGACACAAAGGTAGCGGCTGGCTGGTTGGCTGGTTGGCTGGCTGGCTGGCTGGCTGGCTGGCTGGCTGGCTGGCTGGCTGGCTCTCTTAATACCCTCACCCCTTCACTCGTTCCAGGGTTCGATTCCATATTCGAGAATGTTTCACTTACGAGATTAAACTTTTCTTACGACAAATAATTTTTAAGTATTCATTGTGGTTGATAGTGACGAAATTTACCTTAATTAACAAGGAAAATTAATAACTCACCTGTATAGCTGTGGATGTATGGGGTTGACTTCTGGAGTGACTGTGACAACACGCTGCAGTCACAGGAGGCGGTGTGACCATACAGGGTGAAGAGACATCACCCTAGTTGCTCCACCACCACACGCTGTCAGGGTGAGACGTAAAACTATCATAATTACTTTAATACAACATAATATTACACGACCATTAACTTTTGATCTTTGTTTTACTGTATTATCGTTCAGGTAGGTCGTGGTGCCGCCGCTACATAACATAACATAACATAAAGACGATGACTCACCCCTCAGATACAGCTACAGAGTGAGTCGTGTCAATAATTCTCTTAAATGTTATCATCACCCCCCCACCACTAAAAAGGTGCGGTGGCTGAGCGGATTCGGTATTTGTTTCCTGTTATAAAGGCCGTTGGTTCACTTCTAGGCTACTCCCAGCTGTTTCTGTAAATGGGTACTGTACCTTGAAAGATGTCTAGTGTGGTGTTGGTCACATTGCCTCCTTCTGTAGCGAAAAATGGACTGACAGACATATGGGACCCGCTGTCACCTCTACTACTATATGAACCTCAAACTACTGTACATACTAAAGTTATTCGACCAGTTATTTACAAGACACGAGTTTACATATATCAAAACATCTTGAGTTAACAAATTGGATAATATTTTCACAAATTCCCAGACGACGATAAAGGCAATTGACGTAGAAGATATTGAGTGTGTGTATCCTGGTGTACCTTCCTCTCTATTTTATTCAATAACAAGCTTCTACCGGGCGGCGTTCACTCGAGTGTTTGGCAGACGTCCCCAGGTCCTTTGATGATATACCTCCTGACGCGGGTGAGTGGGGCCCTCCACCTCCCACTCATACCCTCTTTACCGCGCTCCTTACCCAACAAGAATTTAATGCAGAGAACGGAGCGAGATGTGCGATACCTGTTTTATTTCAGTTATCATTTCTCTTGTGCGGATCAGTGGAAGCGGAAGCCTCAAGGAAGGGAGGAAATGGTGGAGGAAGATAAAGGAGGGGGAGAGGTAAAAGGTGAAGATAATCAGTTGAAGATAATAAACCCCTTGAATGTTGACCATAGCGAGGGAATAACAATATGTTATTGTTTAGTAAAGGTTGTTGGTCCTCAGCCACACTCCCAGCACTGGTGAGATGCTGAGGCCTTAGAGATAATACTCACAAGAATTCGCAGACGTCAGTAACTTAACATGACAGTTAAGACGGTGTAATCAAAACTGTTATCCCGTCGGTTGTATAGTAACGCCCCTTCCTTGCCCCCTGGAGACACACACTTGCCCCTGGGGACACATACCAACCCCCCGGTGACACACTGGGCTCCTGGTTGGCTGCGAGTATGTGAGTGTGTCTGGCTCTCAGCATCAGGCAGACAACACATCTATTGTTAACTGTACACAATTTTTTCCCACCCTCAGTGTATCTCCCTCCATCGTACAATATATCTCTCCTTCTTGCGTTTTGTGTCCGTATTTGATGTGTTCTTCATCTTATTTAACGTGATTCAAATTCCTGTTGCGCTTGACGTTCTTCAGTTGGTGAGTTCAAGCAGCTTTTGGCGGGAGTTTGTCTTATCATTCATAATAACCTAAGTTCATCTTGTCCATTAGCTGGGTTTTCTCTCTTTACTTTCTGTTCTCTTTCACTTTTTATCATATTATTCTCTCTGACCTTCTGCTTCTCCTCTCAGTTTCGATCAGGTGTTTGCTAAGAGAAAAACAGCTGAAAACAAAAGAAAATCGATCACCTGAAATTAAGACACTCTAGCTTCTTTTACCTGAAGATTAGACTCCACAGCTTAGTTCACCTGAAGATTAGACACTCCAGTTTAGTTCACCTAAAGATTAGACTCCACAGCTTAGTTCACCTGAAGATTAGACACTCCAGTTTAGTTCACCTAAAGATTAGACTCTACAGCTTAGTTCACCTGAAGATTAGACACCCCAGCTGAATTTACCTTAAGATTAGACATTTCAGCCACTACTCTACAGCCACTCTACAGCCACTACTACTACCACCATTACCACCACCACCACCACAACAGCAACAACTACTACTACTACTACCGTTTTTTTAATTAGCCTCCAACCTCCCTTTGTAGCCTATCACCACACATTTCACTACCTAAATATCCTATTAGAAAAGTACTGTATCTACCCTAGCTGGGTTAGTTAAGCCGAAGATCTATGCTGCGTTCAGTGACTGTTGCCTCATACTCCATATCTGTGACTGTTGTTGGTTTAGGGGTCGATGATCTTGTTCCCCTGAGACACAGCAGAGCAAACCATGATGTGACTTGTAAGTTGCTGCTTCAGTTCTAATAATACCTCGGTCAGTCTGGCATAGTAACACTTTGCACTTGGTCCCATCCCGCCCCCTGTTGTGAACACCAGAGGAGTGAAGCTGCCTCGGTCCACGATCTGGATTCTCTTTGCTTATTCTATGTTTTTTACATTCTTATTCCTCATGTGTGCAGCCTCGAGAGACAGGTCGCGGTGACATGTGGCCAGGGGATCAAATACTGTATTCTTATATTAAAGAAGGCTCGCTGTCCCCTCGTCCAGAGTCCTCGAGCACTGACGTCCACACGAGTTGTGTTGGCAGTCCTGTGAAGGAAACGCTCACCATCCAATGGGAGGAGGGTCGGTTCCACAGTGACATCGTGGCATATCTCCTTCAACAAATTTGCTGTGAGGTCCCTTACTTCATCATGCCTCATGAAAACGAAACCTCCTTTCTTGTTCACCATGGCGTGGTTGATGTCATAGGATGTTCCACACACGATTGGGCCAGCATGCCTTCCACTGGCCGACTATACCTTAGAACAATGGCATCTGTGAATTCTTGTTCATTAAGGTTGAAACCCTTTGTTCGTATCGGTAAAGTTGTTAGCCAGTTTGAGGCGCCCACCTCCTGCGCTACCTCTACTTTTTTCCTCACAATCTCTGGTAGCTGTTGCACTGTTATTACTACAACTGCCACCACTATTACTACCACCCCCACGTACCCTGACACAAACACACAGGGAATCTGACACACATTCGTGACATGACACATGCATGCTGTGTGTGTGTGTGTGTGTGTGTTTTGTACAGTATCTATAAATATTGTTTGTAAATAAAACTAAGAAACATTAATTTTCAGCCTTTAAAAAAGTTCCTTTAATTGTAATTTATTAAATCCATCAAGTTTCTCTACAATAACTCACCTGTACAAATATCTGTAGTTTAGGCACGGGAGTGTTGGTACACCTTCACTGGGTGTCAACATTAACCATAATACAGCCAGTGACGGCACTACCTCAGGGTGTCCTAATGGGAGTATAATGATTACTCATGTCATTGTTCGGTGTATATTATAATATATACTGTATGGAGAACAGTCTTAGAATACATGAGTTAATGATTCCTGTTTCTTTCTTCCTACAGAGAGTTGCTGCTGACGTGACGTCATCACCCAGTGCTGCACCTACCACCGACGCAAGTGTAGTTGGCAATGTTGTCAAGCAGGACAGAGAAAAGCGCTTCCTGGGTGTGGAGGCAAGAAGCAGCTGGCTGGACGGAGGACCCTCGCTGGGCTTCTCTGCAGGCAACAATTTGCCACTGGAGAGAAACTTAATGCTGAAACTCTTAAACGAGAATAAGTTGAGGCAGAATTTGGGTCAGGTCTCCTCCATCCATGATGGCACCAGCACCCTGTTGTACGACAAGAGGAATCTGGCATCGCTGGCGGCGACCAACAACATGCCGAAGAATGTAAAGAAATCCGAGAGCAGCGCCGTCCCTCCCACCGCCTTCCCCGCCACACAGCCCAAGGAAGACAAGCAGGGAGATAAACGGAGCATTGCCAGTCTAGCCCGTGATGGTAAATTGCCGAGAACCAAGAAGGACACGAACCTAGATGATCACTGGAACGAGAAGAACTTGTCTGTTGCTGCTCACGACACAGCTCCCTCTGTTGACAAGGAGAACTTCGCTCCCTCTGCCCCCGCCAGCAGGCAAAATGTTACATTACCTCAGTCTGTGGATATGGACAAGCGACATTTATCAAGCATCGCGAGAGCTAATAATTTTCCGAAACAGAATCACCAGCAGAAGCGATATTTTGGTTCCTTGTTAAAGAGTAATCCTCCATCATTCATCGAGAACAATATCAACAAACGGTATGTCGCTTCTCTTCTTGACTCATTTAGAGAAGAACCTGGTGTAGACAAACGGTTCTATGCGTCTCTCCTAAAGTCGAACACTCCTCCCCACACAGCGCACCTGAACGTGATGCAGGGCCAAGACAAACGACACTTTGCGTCTTTGCTCAAGAGCAACTCGGTTCCTTTCTTAATGCAAAAGCGTTACTTCGCCTCACTCCTCAAGAGTCCCTGGTACAGCAGCCCCGACCTCCATGACGACCAGGAGAAGCGCTCTTACAGCTCACTGTTCCAAGACCTTCCCGCTAATACAGCCGACGATGTTTTCTTCGACCTGAACGACCTGGACGACACAGATGACACTGACCTCGACAAGCGCCATTACTCGTCCCTCCTAAAAAGCCGAGAGCCAGGAAACGGGTTTGGTGTCAACAAGCGATACGTAGCATCTCTGCTGAGTAAGAGAGCCGACGACCCCTCTCAGATGTTAGACGAAGAAAAGAGACATCTGTCATCTTTGTTTAAACCCAGAAGAAGTGACGATTCTATTGATTCATTTGATGAAGTAAAGCGACACTTGGCATCTCTTTATAAACCAAAAAGAAGTGATGATTCTGTTGATTCTTTTGAAGAAGAAAAGCGACATCTGGCGTCTCTTTATAAACCAAGAAGAAGTGATGATTCTATTGATGAAGAAAAACGACACTTGGCATCTCTTTATAAACCAAGAAGAAGTGATGATTCTATTGATGAAGAAAAACGACACTTGGCATCTCTTTACAAACCTAGAAGAAGTGATGATTCTATTGATGAAGAAAAGCGACATCTGGCATCTCTTTATAAACCAAGAAGAAGTGATGATTCTATTGATGAAGAAAAACGACATCTGGCATCTCTTTACAAAACCAAAAAGAAGTGATGATTCTGTTGATTCTTTTGAAGAAGAAAAGCGACATCTGGCATCTCTTTATAAACCAAGAAGAAGTGATGATTCTATTGATGAAGAAAAACGACATCTGGCATCTCTTTATAAACCAAAAAGAAGTGATGATTCTGTTGATTCTTTTGAAGAAGAAAAGCGACATCTGGCATCTCTTTATAAACCAAGAAGAAGTGATGATTCTATTGATGAAGAAAAACGACACTTGGCATCTCTTTATAAACCAAGAAGAAGTGATGATTCTATTGATTCTTTTGATGAAGTAAAGCGATACTTGGCATCTATTTATAAACCAAGAAGAAGTGATGATTCTATTGATGAAGAAAAACGACATCTGGCATCTCTTTACAAACCTAGAAGAAGTGATGATTCTATTGATTCTTTTGATGATGTAAAGCGACACTTGGCATCTCTTTATAAACCAAGAAGAAGTGATGATTCTATTGATTCTTTTGATGAAGTAAAGAGACACTTGGCATCTCTTTATAAACCAAGAAGAAGTGATGATTCTATTGATGAAGAAAAACGACATCTGGCATCTCTTTATAAACCAAAAAGAAGTGATGATTCTGTTGATTCTTTTGAAGAAGAAAAGCGACATCTGGCATCTCTTTATAAACCAAGAAGAAGTGATGATTCTATTGATGAAGAAAAACGACACTTGGCATCTCTTTATAAACCAAGAAGAAGTGATGATTCTATTGATTCTTTTGATGAAGTAAAGCGATACTTGGCATCTCTTTATAAACCAAGAAGAAGTGATGATTCTATTGATGAAGAAAAGCGACATCTGGCATCTCTTTATAAACCAAGAAGAAGTGATGATTCTATTGATGAAGAAAAACGACATCTGGCATCTCTTTACAAACCTAGAAGAAGTGATGATTCTATTGATGAAGAAAAGCGACATCTGGCATCTCTTTATAAACCAAGAAGAAGTGATGATTCTATTGATGAAGAAAAGCGACATCTGGCATCTCTTTATAAACCAAGAAGAAGTGATGATTCTATTGATGAAGAAAAGCGACATCTGGCGTCTTTTTATAAACCAAAAGAAGTGATGATTCTGTTGATTCTTTTGAAGAAAAAAGCGACATCTGGCTTCTCTTTATAAACCAAGAAGAAGTGATGATTCTATTGATGAAGAAAAGAGGCATCTGGCATCTTTGTTTTAAACCCAGAAGAAGTGATGATTCTATTGATTCTTTTGATGAAGTAAAGCGACACTTGGCATCTCTTTATAAACCAAGAAGAAGTGATGATTCTATTGATTCTTTTGATGAAGTAAAGAGACATCTGGCATCTTTGTTAAACCAGAAGAAGTGATGATTCTATTGATTCTTTTGATGAAGTAAACGACATCTAGCATCTCTTTATAAACCAAGAAGAAGTGATGATTCTATTGATGAAGAAAAACGACATCTGGCATCTTTTTTAAGCCAGAAGAAGTGATGATTCTATTGATTCTTTTGATGAAGTAAAACGACATCTGGCATCTCTTTATAAAACCAAGAAGAAGCGATGATTCTATTGATGAAGAAAAAGCGACATCTGGCATCTCTTTATAAACCCAGAAGAAGTGATGATTCTATTGATGAAGAAAAGCGACATCTGGCATCTCTTTAAACCAAGAAGAAGTGATGATTCTATTGATGAAGAAAAGCGACATCTGGCATCTCTTTATAAACCAAGAAGAAGTGATGATTCTATTGATGAAGAAAAGCGACATCTGGCATCTCTTTATAAACCCAGAAGAAGTGATGATTCTATTGATGAAGAAAAGCGACATCTGGCATCTCTTTATAAACCAAGAAGAAGTGATGATTCTATTGATGAAGAAAAGCGACATCTGGCATCTCTTTATAAACCCAGAAGAAGTGATGATTCTATTGATTCTTTTGAAGAAGAAAAGCGACATCTGGCATCTCTTTATAAACCAAGAAGAAGTGATGATTCTATTGATGAAGAAAAGCGACATCTGGCATCTCTTTATAAGCCAAGAAGAAGTGATGATTCTATTGATGAAGAAAAGCGACATCTGGCATCTCTTTATAAACCAAGAAGAAGTGATGATTCTATTGATTCTTTTGAAGAAGAAAAGCGACACTTGGCATCTCTTTTCAGACCAAGAAGAAGTGATGATTCTATTGATTCTTTTGATGAAGAAAAGCGACACCTGGCATCTCTTTATAAACCAAGAAGAAGTGATGATTCTATTGACGAAGAAAAGCGACATCTGGCATCTCTTTATAAACCAAGAAGAAGTGATGATTCTATTGATTCTTTTGATGAAGAAAAGCGACATTTGGCATCTCTTTATAAACCAAGAAGAAGTGATGATTCTATTGATGAAGAAAAACGACACTTGGCATCTCTTTATAAACCAAAAAGAAGTGATGATTCTATTGATGAAGAAAAACGACACTTGGCATCTCTTTATAAACCAAGAAGAAGTGATGATTCTATTGATGAAGAAAAACGACACTTGGCATCTCTTTATAAACCAAGAAGAAGTGATGATTCTATTGACGAAGAAAAACGACACTTGGCATCTCTTTATAAACCAAGAAGAAGTGATGATTCTATTGACGAAGAAAAGCGGCATCTGTCGTCTCTTTATAAACCAAGAAGAAGTGATGATTCTATTGATGAAGAAAAACGACACTTGGCATCTCTTTATAAACCAAGAAAAAGTGATGATTCTATTGATGAAGAAAAGCGACATCTGGCGTCTCTTTATAAACCAAGAAGAAGTGATGATTCTATTGATGAAGAAAAGCGACATCTGGCGTCTCTTTATAAACCAAGAAGAAGTGATGATTCTATTTATGAAGAAAAACGACATCTGGCTTCCCTTCTGAGCAAAAAATCGGAGGATCTCTCTCAAGAACTTTCAAAAGACCTGGACGACGAAGGAGTCTTGGGTTCTCTCCCGAAGGATGATGAGGGACACGACGACGAGGAAGACCTTGAGTCGTTGGACAAGCGACACTTCTCTTCCCTCTTGAAGCACAAGAACTCGGTATTAAGCCCCTTGGAAGAGGAAGTGGACGATATCAACAAACGATATTACGCTTCTCTCCTGAAGAAATCTGGAGAGCCCATCACCGAGGAGGTCAGTGTCGAGGATGACGACGACGAAGGGAACGACGACTATGACTTTGAAGAAATGGACAAGCGACACATTGCCTCTCTGATGAAGAACCTTCCTGCCTCTAACTCCTTCGGTGTCAACAAGAGGTACTTTGCTTCACTCTTACGGAACAGACAAACAGGTTTTGGTCCAGGTAGTCAGTCAGCAGGGAAACGCCACTTTTCTTCACTGCTGCAGAACAGACAGTCAAGCTTTGCACCAGGTGACCAGTCAGCAGGCAAACGCCACTTTTCTTCACTGCTGCAGAACAGACAGTCAAGCTTTGCACCAGGTGACCAGTCAGCAGGCAAACGCCACTTTTCTTCACTGCTGCAGAACAGACAGTCAAGCTTTGCACCAGGTGACCAGTCAGCAGGCAAACGCCACTTTTCTTCACTGCTGCAGAACAGACAGTCAAGCTTTGCACCAGGTGACCAGTCAGCAGACAAACGCCACTTTTCTTCATTGCTGCAGAACAGACAGTCAAGCTTTTGCAATTCAGGTGACCAGTCAAAGACAAACGCCACTTTCTTCGTCGCTTCAGAATGGTAGTTAATCAAGTTTTGCACCAGGTGACCAGTCAGCAGACAAACGCTACTTTTTCTTCACTGCTGCAGAACAGACAATCAAGCTTTTGCACCAGGTGACCGCCAGTCAGCAGACAAACGCCATTTTTCTTCACTGCTTCAGGAACAGACAGTCAAGCTTTTGCACAAAGTGACCAGTCAGCAGACAAACGCCACTTTTCTTCACTGCTGCAGAACAGACAATCAAGCTTTGCACCAGGTGACCAGTCAGCAGACAAACGCCACTTTTCTTCACTGCTTCAGAACAGACAGTCAAGCTTTGCACCAAGTGACCAGTCAGCAGACAAACGCCACTTTTCTTCACTGCTGCAGAACAGACAGTCAAGCTTTGCACCAGGTGACCAGTCAGCAGACAAACGCCACTTTTCTTCACTGCTGCAGAACAGACAATCAAGCTTTGCACCAAGTGACCAATCAGCAGACAAACGCCACTTTTCTTCACTGCTTCAGAACAGACAGTCAAGCTATGCACCAAGTGACCAGTCAGCAGACAAACGCCATTTTTCTTCACTGCTTCAGAACAGACAGTCAAGCTTTGCACCAGGTGACCAGTCAGCAGACAAACGCCACTTTTCTTCACTGCTGCAGAACAGACAGTCAAGCTTTACACCAGACAAACGTCACCTTGGATCCTTATTTCAGAACAGACAAATGAGGTTCACTTCAGACACTCAGTCTGCAGAAAAACGTCACCTCGGTTCCTTGTTGCATAAAAGGGAGACGACGAGTATTGTGGCAGAGGACCAGCCTGCAGACGAGGGTTATAGCAGCCAAGGTGTTGAAGGGAGTGAGCTCGAGGAGGAAACAGCCAACCACCCGAGACGAAAGCGGTACATCGGGTCGCTGGCCAAGAGCAACAACATGCCTTATCCTTACTCCAGGTCGCGCCAAAACCGACGCGACGCCCCAAACACGCCCGCAGACAACGCCGCTTACCTCGAGCGTCTAATACGTATGGAAATCCAGAAAGGCCTCTTGAGGAAACGCCAACGGCAGAGCCTTCTTAATGGGAACAGTAAAGTCATCGCCTTGATCGACAGCTTGAGAGCCTCTCCACCAATACCGGACAGCAAGAGGAGTATACAGTCTCTGGCCAGGAATGGAAACCTCTACATGCACCGAGCCTACAAGCGCGGATACGACTCCTTGGACGACGACGCGGATAACGACTACTTCCAACAAGAGGACGACTACACGGACGATGATCCTATGGACGACAACACCCCTCAGCACGTCACAGTCAACAAACGGTTCTTAGGTTAGTACCACAACGTAACTTTATAATTGCCTCGTATTTACGTCGTGTATTTATTCTGCTACTGTTTACATTTGTTACTGTTATCTTTCTCCTCTTCCTTTCTAATATTTCCCATAATCATCATTTCTCTCTCTCTCTCTCTCTCTCTCTCTCTCTCTCTCTCTCTCTCTCTCTGTCACTCCTCAATCCTCCATCTGTATCGCTTTTTCCCTGGTATTATCCTTCCTCTGCTCCGTCCAAGCCTACTCTCCCTCTTCCTCTACGTGATAAACAGATGTAAGGAAAAACACATTGAATCAATTTGAAATTATTTTATTTTTACAGCCTCTATTTTCTCTAAGACTGAACTCTAAAACAGAGGAATTTCTTGAAGTAAGTCACATGAGGAAGACAAGATGATTCCAAAGGTCAAATGACCCTCAAAAGACAAAGTCATGACCTTGTCCGTCCGTCCGCCCGTAAGCAAATGGTGTCCGGACGAAAGATTGAGTTCTATTCGTAACATAAATATAAAACTTTGCACGTTAGTTCTTTAGGCACAGTTGATGATGCCTATTGATTTTTGTTTCTGTCGAGGGAGGGGGCAGGAGAGAAGGGAGAGAAGGGAAGGGAAAGGAGGGCGGGAGGGAAGGAGGGAGGGAGGGAAGGGGGGGAGATAGAGGGGTCGGAAGGAAAGAAGGAAGGAAGGAGGAAGGGAAAGAAAGAGAGAGAAGGGGCGGAAGGGAAGAACGAAGGAAGGAAAAGAGGAAAAAAGGAAAGGGAGAGAAGGGGAGAGAGAAAAAGAGAGGGGCGGAAGGGTCGGAAGAAGGAAGGGAGGAAAGAAAAATGAAGAAAGGAAGGGAGGAAAAAAAGAGGGAATGGGAGGGAAGACAAACGTTCTACTGATATAACCAAAGTTGTGTCCTGACGGCTGCCGCATCTCTCTCTCTCTCTCTCTCTCTCTCTCTCTCTCTCTCAACAAGCACAACCTTGGCCAGATAATCCCCGATACACACAATGTAGTATTGAGTGAGGGCCTTGCACGATACACTGCTCCCCATTGAAAAAATATTGCAAATGAATGCAATATGAACGTGCAACGAAGTCATCATGTTGGCGTTGGTAGAGGATACGACGGGAATATTGCTGAGAAAGAGAGTTGTTGAGTTTTAATCAATTTAGTTACCTTTTTTGGCTCACTAACTCGAGTATTTTATATGAGAGAGAGAGAGAGAGAGAGAGAGAGAGAGAGAGAGCATTAACACTACCTTACACACAACTTGAGGGGTTGAGGGACGTCTGAGGGGGTGTGAGGGACAAACTTGAGGGGTGAGGGACAACTTGAGGGGGGTGAGGGACGTTCCCAAGGGGTGAGGGACGTCTTGAGGGGGTGAGGGGACGTCTTGAGGGGTGAGGGACAACTTGAGGGGTGAGGGGATCGTCTTGAGGGGGGTGAGGGGATGTCTTGAGGGGGTGAGGAATCGTCTTGAGGGGGGTGAGGAACGTCTTGAGGGGGGGGTGAGGGACGGTTCTGAGGGGGGGTGAGGGACGTCTGAGGGGTGAGGGACGTCTTGAGGGGGTGAGGGAACAACTTGAGGGGGTGAGGGACGTCTTGAGGGGGGTGAGGGACAACTTGAGAGGGTGAGGACAACTTGAGGGGGGTGAGGGACAACTTGAGGGGGTGAGGGACAACTTGAGGGGTGGGGAGGGACGACTTGAAGGGGGTGAGGGACGACTTGAAGGGGGTGAGGGACGACTTGAAGGAGAAACTGACTGAGGGGGGAGGGGACGACTTGAGAGGGTGTGGGGGAGGGATGACTTGTGAGGGTGACGGGACATCTTGAGGGGGGGTGAGGGTCTTGAGGGGGGGTGAGGGACAACCCCTTGAGGGGGTGAAGGACAACTTGAGGGGGTGAAGGACAACCTTGAGGGGGTGAAGGACGACTTGAGGGGTGGGAGACGACTTGAGGGGGTGAGGGACGTCTTGAGGGGTGAGGGACATCTTTGAGGGGGGGTGAGGGACGTCTTGAGGGGGGTGAGGGACAACTCTGAGGGGGGTGAAGGACAACTTGAGTGGGGGTGAAGGACGACTTGAGGGGGTAAGGGACGACTTGAGGGGTGAGGGACGACTGAGAGAGTGAGGGACATCTTGAGGGGTGAGGGACGTCTTGAGGGGTGAGGGACAACCTGAGGGGTGAAGGACAACTTGTGAAGGACAACTTGAGGGGGTGAAGGACGACTTAAGGGGGTGAGGGACGACTTGAGGGGATGAAGAACGCTTTGAGGGTATGAAAAACGACTCGAGGGGATGAAGAACGACTTGAGAGGGTGAAGAACGACATGAGGGAGGTGACTATACATCTTGGCTATAAAGTGCCTCAATTTGTGGTGAATCGGAAAAAGGTCGACAGTCCTTTAAAGATCAATAGGGGTCAGTTTTTCCTTCTACACACACACACACACACACACACACACACACACACAGGCGGTCTTGTAGGGTACGTGGCAGCGTTGACGAGTCGGGCAATAGATTGAGAGAGGCCGTGGCAGAGCGAGGTGTAGTAGACAGAAGAGACGGACGAGAATGGACGCTGTCACTCTCCGTCTCTCTGTCTATTGTTCGCCCCCGTCTGCCTCTGTGTCGGTAACTCTCTCCTGTTCTTTTTCCCCCACAACTCCTGGCCCACAACGCTTCTCTTTGTCTCACAACAATTTATTTTTAACAAAGATTATAATATTATGGTTGTGTCTAATATCACCATCATGTAGGAGTAATTAAAATGAGGGGGTTAAATTATAGGTGTTTTGGTTCACCTGATGATTAGATATTTTTACCTTATTTCACCTAAGTACCCTCTAACGCTATGGGGAGGGGGGGTTAAGTATGGATTAATTTGGTTAGGTTAATTTAGGTTAGGTTAGGTTTGGTTAAGTTAGGTTAGGTTAGGTTAGGTTAGGGTAGCGTTAGGTCATGTTAAGTTAGCGTTAGGTCATGTTAACTTAGCGTTTGGTTAAGTTAGCGTTAGGTTAGCGTTAGAGTGGTCAATCATCAGGTAAAATATGCTGGGGCGTTTAATATTCATGACAGCCAGAGGTTCTATATACCTGCTGTGAGGTTGGCTTCAGTCCAGCCCGTCTCGACTACCCGGAGCCAGGAATTGATTTTTACCAAACCCGAAATACTGCAGCAGTAATTTATATCGCAATATCTCAACCTTACCTCATCTGGGTCAGGTCAGGTCAGGTCAGGTAAGGTCACGTTAGGTTAGGTTACGTTAGATTCAGCAGCTTTGATTATTTTTGCACTCGAAAACTTGAGGTTAGGTTAGGTTAGGTTAGGTTAGGTTAGGTTAGGTTAGGAAGCCACTATAGTCAGCCTCCTCCACCTGTTCCCTCCACCACGACCACATTCTCCCTGCCACTATAGTCAGCCTCCTCCACCTGTTCCCTCCTCCACCTGTTCCCTCCACCACCTGTTCCCTCCACTCTAGGTTAATGGCGCGCCGTGTTAATACTAAATATGGAGTTTGACACACTAAGTTAATGGAGTTTTGACCACACCATAACACTTAATACGTGTCCTGTGACTCAAGATCTGTGGTGTTGTTATGGTTGAAAGTGTTGTGGTTGTTGTAGGTCTTGTGGTTGTTGCTTTAGTTGTTATGGTTGTAAGTGTTGTGGTTGTTGTAGGTCTTGTGGTTGTTGCTGTAGTTGTTATAGTTGTTGCTGTTGTGATTGTTGTAGGTCTTGCGATAGTTGTTGTTGTGATTGTTATAGACGTTGTGGTTGTTGTGATTGTTATAGGTATTATGGTTGGTGTAGGTGCAAGTGTTATTGCTGCGCTAGTTGTTGTAGTGGTTGTTGTTGTTGTTGTTGTTGTTGTTGTTACACTGATAATTGGCAGATTAGTTAAAGTGTTTCAGTATTTCTTCACACCTCCGCCCCTCCTGATGTCACTGACGGATGTTTCTCGTGTCTGAGGGAGACTTAACTAACAATAACTAACAGAAAAGATGGGTTACCTGTTCCTCTCTTACTGTGAAAATAACCTAACATAACCAAACCTAACCTAACCTAACATAACCTAACCAAACCTAACCAAACCTAACCTAATCTAATCTAACCTAACCTAACCTAACCTAGCGTAACCTAACCTAACCTCACACAGGAATTACAGTTTGGTTCACATTTCCACATACGAAACTTTTAACAAGAAAATCCATATTAAGGTTTAAGGGAGAGTATAACTTTTTCGGAGGGATAAAATGAACTTAATTACAGGTAGACCCATAGTATATACACACCTGGGAAACACCTGTTGCTACCTACCTGATCTCACATAATTAACACCTGGAAAGATAGATTCACCAGGCTGTTGTCACATGCTTTTGGCAGCTGGGAAATAAAACAATAATAATAAATATATTATTTTTTGGCATCTGGAATAAAACAAAAAAATAAGAAAAAATACAGATATTGTTTTTTTTTCACATTGATTGGGTCCCTTAGGATCTTATCACCTGTGGAAACAAAAAAAAATGGATTTCATCAAGGACTCAGACGCCCACAGGTAGAGGAGACAACGTCCCAATTCTCCCCCATAGTGACCCTCAACAGACGCCTCGTACACAGAGTAACACAGAAAAGACGTTTAGCTTCCCACCAAAGTCGCCGTCGAATGTGTCAGCCAGACCAGGTGATGGGTGGCTGTGACCTGGAGGTTAGAGAGATAACAGAGATTTTGGCTCGATTTTAAATAACGAGAGACAGAGAGAGACAGAGAAAGAGAGAGAGACACACATACACACAAGAAGAAGACACATACCTGAGAGAGAGAGAGAGTGTGTCGATTGTGCCAGATTGAGTAAACGACCTGGAGTTTTCAGAAAGGCCAATGGTTGAAAGTTTTTAATGAGGAAAGATAATGATGGTGGTGATAATAATAATAATAATAATAATAATAATAATAATAATAATAATAATAATAATAATAATAATAAAGGCTGGGAGGGAGGATCTTTACCTCCACTTAATATAAGACGCTGAACAATGGGGGAGCGGAAGGGGAGAGAAGGGAAGGGAGGGGAAGGTGGGGAAGGGGGGAGTCAGGGGTAGTGTGTGAGGGGAAGGGTGGGGGAAAGGAGGAGGTGGAAGGTGGGGAAGGGGGAGTCAGGGGTAGTGTGGAGGGAAGGTGGGGGGGGAAAGGAGGAGGGAAGTGGAGAAGGAGAGGAGAAAGGTGAGAGGGTAGGATGAGGGAAGGGAAGGGGGAAGGTGGAGAGGGATGAGAGGGGAGAGGGAGGAGGGTGGGAAACAAGGGAGAGGGGTAAGTGGGTAGGGCGAGAGAGAGAGGTGTGGGGGGGGGTGGGCTTTTAGGGGCTGTAATTAATTGTGGAATAATTAGGACAGTGATTAAAAGAATGGGTCATTAAAGTCATCACCGAGACGAAAGGCGATCATTTGGCCGAGTCTAGGTGAGGGGCTGTGGTGAGGCGCTGTGGTGAGGGGCTGTGTTGAGGGGCTGTGGTGAGGAGCTGTGTTGCGGGGCTGTGGTGAGGGGCTGTGGTGAGGGCTGTGTACCTGTGGTGAGGGGCTGTGGTGAGGGCTGTGTACCTGTGGTGAGGGCTGTGTACCTGTGGTGAGGGCTGTGGTGAGGGCTGCCTGTGGTGAGGGGCTGTGGTGAGGGCTGTGTACCTGTGGTGAGGGCTGTGTACCTGTGGTGAGGGGCTGTGTACCTGTGGTGAGGGCTGTGTACCTGTGGTGAGGGGCTGTGTACCTGTGGTGAGGGCTGTGTACCTGTGGTGAGGGCTGTGTACCTGTGGTGAGGGCTGTGTACCTGTGGTGAGGGCTGTGTACCTGAACTGGTGACGTCAAAGGGTACCGTCATCATGCTCTCTCTCTCTCCCTCTCTCTGTCTCTCTCTCTCTCTCATCACTTGAGCCAATCAGGCAACACTGCACTTAACAACTCTCCCTCTTTTGTCTCCCCCGGATTCAGGCAGCCTTCACGAACGGCTCAGCGGATTCAAACCAAACTTGAATCCGCTGCATATAAAAAATCCCCCATACACCAGTGATGAATGACGTGTATAATGAGAGTGAAAATATCGAATTCATTGGCGTTTTATAAAGTCTTAATCACTCTTCAATATTTCTCTAAAACGTAAAGTAATTATAAAACCTAATTATATCACAGCTCATTGGAGTATTTTTCCTGATAATTGATCTTAATTCAGTGTGGACTTCCTCTCCTCCCCCACCAAACCCTCCTCAAAGAAGATCCTGATCCCACTGAAAAAATCACATCTTAATTACGGAACTTTAATACACGAGTTAGATTTTTTTGTTCCCTTGTGAAATTCAATTAAATCTCCGTCACTTAACTGGTGAAAATAACTTTAAAAAATTATTAAATTCGTTAACTTTTTTGTTCTGGTGCATTTTGTCTTAATATTTTCTTAATATATATAATGTCGTATATATTCACATAGATACATACATACAGACAGACAGTGCACACATACATTCGCTAAGACGCAAATACACGAAATTCATTATATACATACAAAGGTTTACACACACACACACACACACACACACACACACACACACACACACACACACACACACACACACACCTCTTTGATAACTGATGGGACGATATATATTTTTTCCTTCAGTGAGTAGTTACTGTTCCGCGGACGGATCCCTAACTGTGGAACGCTCCTGAGTTTGTGTTCCGTTGTTACTGTGCCTAGCCACTTTGGTTAGGTTAGGTTAGGTTAGGGGTTAGGTTAGGTTAGGTTAGGGGTCATACGAAGAGAACAGGAGTGGTGGAAAGAG
This sequence comes from Homarus americanus, assembly GCF_018991925.1. Lineage (NCBI taxonomy): Eukaryota > Metazoa > Arthropoda > Malacostraca > Decapoda > Nephropidae > Homarus > Homarus americanus. Next base: position 4,594,081 of record NW_024718183.1, read on the forward strand.
TTCAAGATGGAAGGCAAAACATCAACGGATTTACAGGTACCAGTTATGCCCTCCCTCCCCCTCACAGCCTCCGCCGCCCGGAGCCTCTCAAAGAATGTTCCTCCCTCCTTCCTCTGTAGCCTTCTCCTACTTCCCTTTCTTCTCCGTTCTTCTTTCCTTTCCTTCTTTTCCTCTCCCACCCTACTCCTCGCCCCATCTCATTCCCTCCCCCCTCCCCACCGACCCCTCCCCCCTTCAGTAACCACAATTTTCCGTCTCTACGACTTTCCAATCTGTTGCTGTATCTTGCAAATCAATGTAGTGCAGGAAACCCGTTCACCAGGAGCTCCACCTCAGTCCAGGGAACCACGGGGCTCTAACTAAGCTCCAGCCATACCAGATGTTGCGAATGTACTATTTAACTTCATCTTGCATCTTATACCACCATTGAGGATTCAGATCCACATAGATTCCTACGATAATTAATTCTTGTAAATAAACGTGTATGTGTGTGTGTGTGTGTGTGTGTGTGTGTGTGTGTGTGTGTGTGTGTGTGTGTGTGTGTGCCGTAAGCTTCTCGTGATTCACATATACACACCTGCTTAACTCCCCGCAACACACACACACACGACCCACCTATCTTACCTCGCTGCTGTCCCTGTATCAACGTCCTACAGCAGGTAATAAAAATGTGAAGTAGGAGAGTAGAAAGAGGAAGAGGGAGAAGGAGAAGGAGAAGGAGAAGGAGAAGGAGAAGGAGAAGGAGAAGGAGAAGGAGGAGAAGGAGGAGAAGCAACTGGAGGAGGAGGAGGAGGAAGAGAAGATAGAGGAGAGAGGAGGAGGAGGAGGAAGAGAAGAAAGAGGAGTAGAAGGGAGTGAGGAGGAGGAGGAGGAGGAGGAGGAAGAGAAGAAAGAGGAGAGAAGGAGGAGGAAGAGGAGGAGGAGGGAGGAGGAAAAGAAGAAAGAGGAGGAGGAGGAGGAGAAGAAAGAGGAGTGAGGAGGAGGAGGAGGAGGAGGGAGGAGGAGGGAGGAGGGAGGAGGAGGAAGAGGAGGAGGAAGAGGAGGAAAAGAAGAAAAGAGGAGGAGGAGGAGAGGAGGAGGAGGAGGAGGAGGTGGCGTATGGCAAATGGTCCATCTCTAAAGCTAAGTGAGTTCCCTGGTAGTGTGATCACGGGTTTATTTCATCTCAGATTCATCCACTAAATCCACCTCCACCTCCACCTCCTCTCTCCTCCCATCTCCTCTCCACTAAACTACCCGATTTAGGATTCCATCGAGCAAAAAAAAAAAATATATATCCCGGCCAGCAATTTTGGCATTATTTTAAACGGGGGAATCTTTACGTCACAGCTTAAGTGGACCAGCCAGTTATATGCCTTTTCTACCTTTACCCAAAAACCCAATGGCAATTTCAGTCACTATTTTGGTTCCAATCTTTACCCTGTAGCTTTTATTTTCTTGATTTCGTTGGCTACGCATTTATATATATATATATATATATATATATATATATATATATATATATATATATATATATATATATATATATATATATATATATATATATATATAAATTAGTTTAGTTATTTGCTCTATATATTTTGTTTCTTCTTCAAGCTGCAGTATAAAGAATCAGCTGTATTTTACGAAGCTATTTCCGTTGCAATCTTTACGTTGGAGTTTGCGAGTGTCAACCACCAGCACACACACACACACACACACACACACACATCCCCAGTCTCTTCGTTTTAAGGGCAGGGACGATTTAACCCGGGAGAAATAATATCTTTTTGAGAGTCGTCGCCTAGCAGTAAGCACACCTTACATTATGGCGGACGTGACTTGGCAACACACTGCACGATGATCAGCCTGCCTCCCCCTCCGCCCGCCTCGCTGTGTCTCTTGCAGTCAGTCTTAGGGAGGGGAGGGGTCTTGTTGGTACAGTCTTATGGAGGGGAATCTTGTGGGTACAGTCTTAGGGAGGGGGGTCTTGTTGGTACAGTCTTAGGGTAGGGTATTGTTGGTACAGTCTTAGGGTAGGGTCTTGTTGGTTCAGTCTTAGGGTAGGGTCTTGTTGGTTCAGTCTTAGGGTAGGGTCTTGTTGGTACAGTCTTAAGGGAGGGTGATGACGTTAAATTATCCCTGGGTTAATAAGGTCGTAGGGATCACAAGGGGTCACTGAGGTCACTGAGGGTCACCGGGGTCACATTGGTTATTGGGGTCACTGAGGGTCACGAGGGACACAGGGTTACTGGGGTCGCAGGGGTCACTAAGGGTCACTGAGGTCAAGAGGGTCACTGAGGTCACGAAGATCACTGGGGTCACAAAGGTCACCGGGGTCACAAAGGTCATTATTTATTGTTTTTGTTACCTTTTCAAAGGGACTTACGTAACATGACAAAGTTTGTTAAGTAATCAATATGTCCAGTTGTTCTTATACTGTCTTGCCTTTATTAACAATGTCCACAATCGTATGTCCTTTATAAACTTTATCCACAATCGTATGTCCCTCCCCCCTCCCCCCTGGGCCTGACCAGAAACCAACGATCGTAAAAATATAATGTGGCATCAGGCTGTCCAGGAATTCGTGTCAGACCAGCAGCGACACTTTCCTTAAGTTTTGTTCAAAGGAAAGTAGTTGTGAGCCGTCTAGAATTTCAAGCTGAAGTAAGAATGGTTTCGGAGACGTGTTCAAGCTCGTTTCACCTTCTTTCCTTCCTTCCTTCCTTCTCTCTGCCCTTCCTTGCTTCACTCTGCCCTTCCTTCCTTTCTTCCTTCTCTCTGCCCTTCTTTCCTTGCTTCAGTCTGCCCTTCCTTCCTTTCTTCCTTCATCTCTGCCCTTCCTTCCTTCCCGGGCCCTAAAACGTTTATTGACACTCTCAGAAATATTTTAGGTTGAAGGTAACACCCAGCCTCCAGGTGAGAGTGACTAATTATTACCCGTCATGCAGGTAATAACCACTCAAGTTGTACCAGACCGAACGACCAATCAAAGTTAATATTCTCAAAAACTGGCACGTTATATTTCCCTCGAGATATAAGAACGAAATATAACAATAATATCTAAACAAAACAAACACAGTGTCATCAAAATTACACTGAGACTAAACTAACAAAATTTATTTACTTAGTTCGGTATAAAATGGCAAGAATTAACGTAGGGAATTATTTAAACTAGGGTTGTGTAGTCGATCATCCACTCCAAGTTTCTGTTTGTGGGAGGGTAAGGTCCATCTGTCTCAGGGAAAAGGGTGAAAATGAGTCCTAAGGCTGAAGAAACACACCAGGAACGTCCCTACACCGAGGCAGCTGACGACGGGGTAAATATATGAACTCACTGTTGCTCGGAATCCCTGAGTGGTCGAGGAACTGGTGGTGTTTCAGTCTATTTCAAATTCCACGCACGACTTTACCATCCGGTGCCTGACGCGGATTCAAACATACACACACACACTACTCACGGCTGGTATTGTGGATTCTAACTTGTTGTGGGCTGGTCCTAGTGCAACTGTGCTTTATAAGGCGGTCAGGTGTTTCATTAGGCGGTCAGGTGCTTCACAAGACGCCCAGATGCTTCACAAGACGGTCATGTGTTTCATAAGGCAGTCAGGTTCTTCACATGACGGCCAGGTGCTTCACAAAAGCTGTGTCACCGTTCACTTTCCTCGTAATAGCTCAAGCGCCGTTTCTTTGCCGATCCGTTAATCATAAAATACATTTATGGAGATAATATTCAGAAGTGAGAAGAGCCAGGCACCCTTGACCCCTCACTAATGGTGCAGGGTCTCACTTGTTCCCTCCCTCTCTCCCTCTCTCTCTCCCTTCCTTCCTTTTACCACCACCATCAAAGAGCACCTCCACCACCATTCCACTTGCTCCCTCTCTCCCTCATCCTCCCTCCCTCTCCACCACCATCAAAGGCCACCACCCCACTACCGTAAGTAACTGTGAACACTCGGACTTGCCGCCGTGTATCTGACAGTTCTGGTGTTTGTTTCTTGTGGTTCCCGTCCAGGCAACTGGCTCTTGTTATTAGATACAACTGTGAGGAAATAAATCACTGGGGAAGGTGTTGTGTTGTGTTGCGTTGTGTGAAGTGGTGTGGCGTGGCGGTGTGGTGTGGTGTGGTGTGGTGTGGCGTGGCAGTGTGGTGTGGTGTGGTGGTGTGGTGTGGCAGTGGTGTGGTGGGTGGTGTGTGGCAGTGTGGTGTGGTGTGTTGGTGTTGTGTTGTGTGAAGTGGTGTGGTGTGGTGGGTGTGGTGGTATGGTGTGGTGGTGTGGCGGCAGTGGTGTGGTGTGTTGCGTTGTGTTGTGTGAAGTGGTGTGGTGTGGTGGTGTGGTGTGGCGTGGCAGTGGTGTGGTGTGGTGGTATGGTGTGGTGTGGTGTGGTGTGGTGTGGCGGCAGTGCGGTGTGGTGTTGCGTTGTGTTGTGTGAAGTGGTGTGGTGTGGTGTGGTGGTGGCGGCAGTGGGTGTGGTGCGGTGTGGTGTGGTGTGTTGCGTTGTGTTGTGTAGCGGTGTGGTGTGGTGTGGTGGTGTGGTGGTGTGGCAGGTGGTGGTGTGGTGGTGTGTGGTGGCGTGGCAGTGTGGTGTGGTGTAGATGGCTAGCAGATGGTCCACATGCGGGACAGGTAGTATGGGCTGCCTTATGTGAAATAGTGAATAGATGGTGGTGGCAGTGCTGGTAATGGTAGCAGTGGTGGTTATAGAGGTGGTAGTGATGGTTGTAGTGGTAGTGGTGGAATGGTGAAATATTACAAGAGAGAGAGAGAGAGAGAGAGAGAGAGAGAGAGAGAGAGAGAGAGAGAGAGAGAGACTCCACCATGGAAGGTACTTGGCGTTGAGCAGCAGTCCACTCCATCACCTGCAGCTGTACCCCTCCACCACCTCCCCCTCCTCCACCACCTTACCCCCTCCTCCACTACTACCTGCCTACCTCCTCCACCATCGCCAACAGTACACCCACAGAATCCAGGAAAAAAAATCACAGAAAACTTAACCTAACCTAACCTAACCTACGTGTAATGTCATCATATATCAATTGTGTTGTCAATGTTTACAAGTCATGTATTGTCTGTTAATAAGTGACTTCAAATATTTTTTTGTTATATTACTTTAACTATTAATGATATTTAGATAAAATGTGACTTTTTTCCCGTGATTTTTTTCCTGTGACTTTATTTCTATTCACTCACCCTCCACCACTACCACCACCCCCCTCCACCACCACCACCACCACACTCACCACCACCACTCCACCACCACCATCTACCTCCACCACCACCATCTCCACCACCACCATCTCCCACCACCAGCACCACCATCTCCCCACCACCATCTCCCCACCGCCACCACCATCTCCACCACCACCACCATCTCCAAGCACCACCATCTCCACCACCACCACCATCTCCAGCACCACCATCTCCACCACCACCATCTCCAGCACCACCATCTCCCCACTCATCCCCCTACCATTCTCCCCACCACCACCATCTCCCCCACCACCATCTCCACCACCAACACTACCTCCAGCACACACAGTAATACTACAGAATGACCTAAGTTAAGACACTGTACACATCAGATCACTCAGTATTCATCAACAGTACTCTTGAATAACGTACAGCACAGCGGGGTGTTTGGCAGTGAATAACCTACTATACACTGATGGCGTAGAGTATTCATTATTAACTTGTGAGTGAGAGTGAGTGAGTGAGTGAGAGAGAGAGAGAGAGAGAGAGAGAGAGAGAGAGAGAGAGAGAGAGAGAGAGAGAGAGAGAGAGAGAGAGTTTCACCTGGCAGGAGACAGGTGGACTCTTGTATGACAGGTAAGAGGATCAACATTACATCTCGCGGCTCCTCAGATTAAATACTAATTAAAGTGAATTAAGGTGTAGGCGACCCTCACCCACCTAACCTAACCTAACCTAACCTAACCTAACCTAACCTAACCTAACCTAACCAAACCTATCTGTATGGCCTAAGAAGCACCGAGTTTAACATTGTCATAATATCGGTGACGTCACGATGATATTACGCTAACGTCATTATTACATTACGCTAACGTCGTTATTTCACTACGCTGACGTCATCATAACCTGTACCTCAAACAGATAGGTTTTTTCAGCCAATAGTTGACTCTTATACTCGCGCCACAGGATCAAGTCTTCACCCCTCGTATTAATAGACTACGTTTAGTACAGTACACAGCTCAGCCTCGTCTACTGGGCGGCTATTGGTGCATCGGATTATGACGTCACTGGGATAAGTAGATGTTACCGGAATGGAAGAGATACCCTTTGAGAGAGCGTAATTCTCCCTCTATTTATCTCACTCTTTCTCTCTATCTCTGTCAAAGGGAAATAAAGAAAATAACGGGAGATAACTGAGTGATAACAGAGGGAGAGGATATGGGAGATAAGGAGAAGAGGAAGATATGATAATTATAAAGAGGGGAAACTTAACTGGGGGAAGTGTACTATTATTATTATTATTACTATTATTATTATTATTATTTGTAGTAGTAGTAGTAGTAGTAGTAGTAGTAGTAGTAGTAGTGTCAAGTTCATTCCCAAACTAGTGAAACACCCTGACTTAACCCGAGCAGAAAGAACACTTCTTGCACTTCCACCAAGACTGGGAGGGATGGGACTAACTAATCCAGAGGAGATTGCTGACTCTGAACATCAAAATTCACTTAAGCTCACGGCAGCCCTCACGGACCACATAATAGCCCAGAATGCAACAGGGGAAGTGGACACCAGCGAAGTTAATAAGATCCGTAGGTCCATTACAAAAGATCGGCAGCACTGCCAAAATGACATGTTGCAGCAACTATTGCTACATGTTCCAGAAAATTTGACAAAAAAAGTTGCTATAGCGCAGGAGGTGGGCGCCTCGAACTGGTTAACTACGTTACCGATAAGGGCAAATGGTTTCAGCCTTAACAAACAAGAATTTACAGATGCCATTGCTCTAAGGTACGGTTGGCCAGTAGAAGGTTTGCCCTCCCAATGCGTGTGTGGCTCTCCCTATGATGGCGATCACGCCATGGTCTGCAAGAAGGGGGGCTTCATATGCATGAGGCATGACGAGGTAAGGGATCTCACAGCAAATATGTTGAAGGAAATCTGCCGGGACGTCATGGTAGAACCGACCCTCCTTCCACTGGAGGGCGAGATCTTCCAACATAGGACTTCAAACACTTCTAACGAAGCCCGTGTGGACGTCAGCGCTCGAGGATTCTGGACGCGGGGACAGCGAGCTTTCTTCGACTTCAGGATTTTTGATCCCATGGCCGTTTGTCACCGTAACCTAGCTCTCGATGCTGCGCATAGGAGGAACAAGAACGACAAGAGAAGGGCATACGGGGAGAGAATACAAAATGTTGATCAAGGCAGCTTCACTCCTCTAGTGTTCACAACCTCGGGTGGGATGGGCCCAAGTGCAAGATGTTTCTACGCCAGACTCGCGGAGCTGATCTCCGAACAGAAGCAGCAGCCCAGAAGTTATGTTACAGCCTGGATGAGATGTCGACTGTCCTTCTCTCTCCTTCGGTCGGCTTTGCTCTGCCTCAGGGGAACGAGAGCTTCCGCCCCTACTCCGACAACTGCTGCAGATATTGACTATGAGGCTACAGTCACTGAATGCCGCATAGATCTGCGGCTCAACTAATTTAACACAGATAGGATAGTTTCTTATGTATTAGGATATTTAATATTAAGGTAAATAAATGGTGGCGAAGGTGTGGCTATTGGGGGAGGCTGGAGGCCATTTTTAAAGTAGTAGTAGTAGTAGTAGTAGTAGTAGTAGTAGTAGTAGTAGTAGTAGTAGTAGTAGTAGTAGTAGTAGTAGAAGAATTTACAGATGCCATTGCTCTAAGGTACGGTTGGCCAGTAGATGGTTTGCCCTCCCAATGCGTGTGTGGCTATTCCTATGATGGCGATCACGCCATGGTTTGCAAGAAGGGGGGCTTCATATGCATGAGGCATGACGAGGTAAGGGATCTCACAGCAAACATGTTGAAGGAAATCTGTCGGGACGTCATGGTAGAACCGACCCTCCTTCCACTGGATGGCGAGATCTTCCAACACAGGACTTCAAACACATCTAACGAAGCCCGTGTGGACGTCAGTGCTCGAGGATTCTGGACGCGGGGACAGCGAGCTTTCTTCGACATCAGGATTTTTGATCCCATGGCCGTTTGTCACCGTAACCTAGCTCTCGATGCTGCGCATAGGAGGAACGAGAATGACAAGAGAAGGGCATATGGGGAGAGAATTCAAAATGTTGATCAAGGCAGCTTCACTCCTCTAGTGTTCACAACCTCTGGTGGGATGGGCCCAAGTGCAAGATGTTTCTACGCCAGACTCGCGGAGCTGATCTCCGAACAGAAGTAGCAGCCCAGAAGTTATGTCACAGCCTGGATGAGATGTCGACTGTCCTTCTCTCTCCTTCGGTCGGCTTTGCTCTGCCTCAGGGGAACGAGAGCTTCTGCCCCTACTCCGACAACTGCTGCAGATATCGACTATGAGGCTACAGTCACCGAATGCCGCATGGATCTGCGGCTCAACTAATTTAACACAGATAGGATAGTTTCTTATGTATTAGGATATTTAATATTAAGGTAAATAAATGGTGGCGAAGGTGTGGCTATTGGGGGAGGCTGGAGGCCACGTTAAAAAAAAAAAAAGTAGTAGTAGTAGTAGTAGTAGTAGTAGTAGTAGCATTAGTAGTAGTAGGCCTATTGGGGTGGGGGAAGTGCTGAGGCGGATCATCGGAAAATGCATAATGGAGGTGGTAAAGGATGATGTCAGGGCAGCAGCAGGGAACCTACAAGTGTGTGCTGGCCACCAGGCTGGTGGGGAGGCCGCCATTCACGCCATGAGATTGATATTTGAGCAGCGTGATTGTGAGGCCGTTCTTCTGGTGGATGCCTCAAACGCATTCAACATACTTAACCGCAAGGCTGCACTGCACAACATCAAGATCAAGTGTCCTAGCTTTGCGATGTATGTTGAAAATTCGTATAGGAATCCTTCAGACCTCTACATAGTAAACAACAAGGCTCTCCGAGGTGATACCATCCTACAGTCGACCGAGGGAACAACACAGGGGGACCCCGTTGCAATGGCAATGTATGCAATTGGCCTATCAGTGCTCCAACAAGAAATAAAATTTGAAACAACTGGGGTCAAACAAGTGGCGTATGCTGATGACCTTACAGGAGCAGGAAAAGTGGAGGGCATCAAAAAGTGGTGGGACCTGGTAACATGGCGAGGTCCACAAATAGGGTACCACCCAAACGCCAGCAAGTCCTTCCTCATCGTGAAGCCAGAACATTATGAACGGGCATTGGAGGTTTTTGGCGGAAGTGAGGTCAAAATAACTAAGGACGGCCAAAGACATCTAGGCGCAGTACTTGGCACTACGGACTTCAAGACCGAGTACGTAGCGGGAAAGGTGAACGAGTGGGTTAGTGAAATCCAAGCTTTGTCTGAGATTGCTAACACAGAGCCACATGCGGCCTTTCCTGCATTCACCCATGGAGTCAAGCATCGTTGGAACTACCTGATGCGTACTATCCCTGATATCGGACCCCTCCTCCACCCTCTGGAAGAAGCTATCAGTGTCAATTTCATTCCTAAATTAGTGAAACACCCTGACTTAACCCCAGTAGAAAGAGCACTTCTTGCACTTCCATCAAGAATGGGAGGGATGGGACTAACCAATACAGAGGAGATTGCTGCCACTGAACATCAAAATTCACTTAAGCTCACGGCAGCCCTCACGGACCACATAATAGCCCAGAATGCAACAGGGGAAGTGGATATCAGTGAAGTAAATAAGATTCACAGCCCCCCTTCGCTCATCTGACGGTAACCACAAAACTAAAGACGACGAAGGCCTCCTTCAGCGCTGGAAAGAGCACTACCATTCATTGCTCAACCGAAAAACCGATGTGGATGTCCTAACTACCCAGAAGGTCCCTCAGCATCCAAAGCTGACCCACCTCAGCTATCCTCGATCCCTGGATGAGGTAGCTACTGCCATCAAACAGATGAAAAATAACAAAGCCGCAGGGCCTGATGGAATCCCAGCCGAAGTGTATAAAGCAGGAGGACCTCTACCTACCAGCCGTCTCCACTCTCCCGGAGAATATATGGGAAAAGGAGGAAATCCCCCAATCTCTTAAAGATGCCTCCATTGTCAATATTTATAAGAACAAGGGGGACCAGTCAGATTGTGGAAACTACCGTGGGGTCTAGCTGCTCTCCGTAGCTGGCAAGATTATAGCCCGAGTCCTCCTAAACAGACTTCTTCCTGAGGCGGAAAACTTTCTCCCAGAATCTCAATGTGGTTTTAGACCATCACGTGGCACCACTGACATGATCTTTGCTCCCCGCCAGATACAGGAAAAGTGCAGAGAACAGAGTCATGACCTGTACATGGCTTTCATCGACCTAACCAAGGCCTTCGACTCGGTCAACAGGGAAGCCTCTGGTGGAACCTCAGCCGTTTTGGCTGCCCACCAAAATTCATCGCCATTGTGAGGCAACTCCATGATGGCATGAACGGCAGTGTCCTGCACAACGGCACCCAGTCAGAGTTCTTCCCCATCCAAACGGGGGTTAAACAAGGGTGTATACTAGCACCAACTCTCTTTTCCATTTTCTTGGCTGCTTTCCTTACTCGTGCCAGTGCCAATTTAGCCGGCGGGGTGGACATCGAGTACCGGGTGAAGGATCGTTTCAACACAAGACAACTCCAGGCAAGAACAAAGGTGTCGACAGCTTCCATTACTGAACTTCAGTATACAGACGACCTCACCCTTGTTGCTCACACTGAACACGATCTACAGGAGATCCTGAACATCTACGCAGACGCATATGCACACTTCGGCCTTGAGGTGAATGTGCGTAAGACTCAAATTCTCTTTCAGCCTGCCCCTGGTTCAGAGACACCTCCACCATCCATCCAGCTTAACGGTACTACCCACTCTAATGATACCCACTTTCAGTATCTCGGCTCCCACCTGTCCACCACCGCAGACATCGATGAAGAAATTCAGCATCGGATCAGAAGTGCATCTCACGCCTTGGGCCCACTTCGAAATACTGTCTTCAGCTGTAGGGAGCTGAAATTATCCACAAAGTTGCACGTATATCGAGCAGTGGTCCTGCCCACCCTACTATATGGCAGCGAGACATGGGTCACATACAGGAGGCACATCAAGGCACTTAAAAACTTTCACCAACGTAGTCTACGTTCCATCCTCCGAGTTCGCTGGGAAGACAAGAGAACAAATGCCATTATTCTCGCTGACACCTACTGTAGGAGCATCGAGTCTACCAGTATCCATGAACAACTACGTTGGACTGGCCATGTTACCCGCATGGACGACAGTAGACTGCCAAAGCAGCTACTTTACAGTCACCTAACGAATAGTAAACGTAACGCTGGCGGGCAACTGAAAAGGTATAAGAATAGTCTTATGACAAACCTGAAAAGGTGCCAAATCGACCCCCTCACCTGGGAGATGATTACTCCACATCGTAACGCTTGAAGGAGCACCACACGAGAAGGTGTCAATACTTTCGAGTTAGCCCGACTGCAAAACGAGGCAGATAAGCTCCAACGTCGGAAAGACGCTGCCGCCTCCCCTCCCGCACTAGATGTAGCCCTCCACATGTGCAACGAATGTGGACGACGCTGCCGGTCCCGTATCGGCCTTTTTAGTCACCTCAAGACACACCAATGAAGGTGACATCCTTAATAACTCATATCATTGTATCATAGCTCGATGATCGTCATACTCGATTCCGAGTGACAGCAAAGTAGTAGTATGTGTGTGTGTGTGTGTGTGTGTGTGTGTGTGTGTGTGTGTGTGTGTGTGTTTATCAGAAGATGAGGATGCTTGGAAATGCAGATAGAATCTCTTTCTTTATCCATCACCACCACCACCTTCACCTACCACCACCACCACCACCACCACCACCCTACCACCACCACCACCTTCCACCTACACCACCACCACCACCTTCACCCTACCACCACCACCACCACCACCTTCACCCCTACCACCACCACCACCACCCCTACCACCACCACCACCACCACCTTCACCCCACCACCACCACCACCACCACCTTCACCCCTACCACCACCACCACCACCACCACCTTCACCCTACCACCACCACCAACACTCCTACCACCACCACCACTACCACCACTACCACCTTCACCACCAACTTTACCCTACCACCTTCACCACCACCTTCACCACCACCTTCACCCTACCACCACCACCACCACCTTCACCCCTACCACCACCACCACCACCACCACCTTCACCCTACCACCACCACCAACACCCTACCACCACCACCACCACCACCTTCACCCCTACCACCACCACCACCACCTTCACCCCTACCACCACCACCACCACCACTTTCACCACCACCAACTTAACCCTACCACCTTCACCCTACCACCACCACCAACCACCCTACCACCACCACCACCACCACCACCACCACCTTCACCCTACCACCACCACCACCACCACCTTCACCCCTACCACCACCACCACCACCACCACCTTCCACCACCACCACCACCAACCTACCACCACCTACACCCCCCCCATTAGTCTCCCAAGGGGTGTCTATTATTTAAAGTTATGGTTGAGTAAAATACGAAGACCAATAAGCCGGGCGTCTCTTATATTATCCTGAGGCTGAGAGACACAATCTCTCTCTCTCTCTCTCTCTCTCTCTCTCTCTCTCTCTCTCTCTCTCTCTCTCTCTCTCTCTCTCTCTCTCTCTCTCTGTTTTCATGATTATAAACAATCTAATCATCGCTTCAGAATAATGTTTAAGTATTCATCCTAAATTTTGATTATTTAAAAGTAATCGCTTCAAGGTAATATTAATCTTAATGTAATCGCCTCAAGGTAACATTTCTTCAGGAGGGTTAACACAAATGAGCTAGTTAGTGTATGACAGGTGTTTTAGACTATAACATTTGATTTGTTCTCTAAAATGTTCTCGAATATGTGTATCCCAATGTGTGTTCTCAATCGGATGTTGTTTATCAGTGACCCTCCTCCCAAGGTGTTCTAAATCAGTGTTCTTACCTGTGTTCCTCCGCCAGGGTCGTTGGCTCGCAGCAGCTGGTTCCCGAGGAGGTACCGGGGCGGCTACAGCTTCGACCTGAGGAAGAGGGTGTCGTCAGTAGTACCGCCACCTGACGAAGAAGACGACGATGACGTAGATGAGGCCCTGGGGGATAACGGGGCCTTCTTCACCTACTCCTACTAAACTTAACCTGACCTGTCTTAACTTGACCTAGCTTAAACTTAACCTAACCTATTCTTACTTGAACTAAACCTAACTAACTTTTCCTTATGCTAACTTAACATCTCCTAATTTATCTGAACTTAAACCTAACCCAACTTTAACTTATTCTGATGTTAACTTAACCTAACCTATGCGTAACCATATCCAAAGTTATCCTAACCTATCCTAACTTAAATTTAACCTGACCTAAAGTTAACCTAACCTAACCTAACCTAACCTAACCCTAACCTTTCAGAGAATTTCGTTCACTGTTGCCAGAAACTAGTCATATAGTTTACACCCTTCCAAGGCAACACCGTCGACATACACTGTTGCCAGATGCCAGTGTAGACCCCTCCACTTCAAGCAGCAAGATCGTTGACATGCACTGTTACCAAGACAGTCGAATGTAAACCCTATATTGTCGATAATCACTGTTGCCAGAAACCAGGATATAATCACACCTTCAAGGCAACATTTCCAACATGTCGACCAGCTGAATAAAACAACAACAAATACAAACAAATAAACAAGTAAACAAATTTGTTAAGATTAATTCCGACCCAAGAGGATGGTGATGGTAGCTGTACACGACTATATATCTCTCTCTCTCTCTCTCTCTCTCTCTCTCTCTCTCTCTCTCTCTCTCTCTCTCTCTCGATGCCCCAAGTATTATGATGTCACTTCTTAACAAAATCCGAATTCCTTTCTTTTTTTTTGTTCCTGCTAGTGTCATGTAATGGTTTAATTCATATCTTTTATGGTGAGCTTAAACCAAACCTAACCTAACCTAACCTAACCTAACCTAACCTAACCTAACCTAAACCTAACCTAACCTAACCTAACAAGGGTAGTTTTACTTAAGTTAAATTTGGCTGGTTCGTCTCGATTGCTTTTTTTAAACTGTGGCAACATTTTAACATTAATTATTATGCTACTTACAAAACCTGAACCTGGCTGGACATACCAATTAAACCTCGGTAGAACCTCACCTTTGACCTCTAATGATCTCTTAACCCGATTAGAACCTGAACCTCTGTTTCCTCTCTGATTTTGATTTCAATGGAACCTCTTTCTAATTCTCAAACAGAACCTCTCCTGTCTCATAGTGAACCCAATAGAACCTCTCCTGTCTCATAGTGAACCCAACAGAACCTCTCCTGTCTCACAGTGAACCCAACAGAACCTCTCCTGTCTCATAGTGAACCCAATATAACCTCTCATTTTCTCACTTTCTTTCACTCTCTCTTTAAAACTTTAATAGAACTTCTTTCTCTTTCTTTGAACCTAATTAGATACCCGAACCCGGACCCGAAACCGGTCCTAGAACCTAACTTAACATAACCAAACCTAATTCAACCAAACCCAATCAAAACTGAACCAAACTTGAGAATTTAGTGAGAGATTACAGACCTGATTTGTGGAATGACAACTACACGCTGTGGCCTCCTAACCTGCTTCCTCACTCACTCCAACTCTCGCGTCATCCTCTCCCGTAGCACCCCTCCCCTCCCGCGGCACCCCTCCTCTCCCGTGGCACCTCCCTCCCCGGCACTCCTAATCTCTCGTGGCACCGTCCTCTCCCGTGGTACCATCCTCTCCCGGCACTCCTCCCCTCCCGTGGCACCCCTCCTCCCGTGACACCTCCCCTCCATTGGCACCCCTCCTCTCCCGTGGCACCCTCCTCTCCCCCGCACCCCTCCCCTCCCGTGGCACCCCTCCTCTCCCGTGGCACCCCTCCTCTCCCCGTAGCACCCCTCCTCTCCCGTGGCACCTCATACATAACCTGACACAGTCCTTCCGCTACACTTATTCCTTTTGGCCACCAGCAGGAAAAGTCTTGGGTCTCACCTCACGTTTACAGATTCCAATAACGATATAAGCCTCGTGACACTAGCTCTATCCTTTGACACGAGGCACTGTTTAGTTTTCATACCCCTTAACCTTTGGCGCTGTACAGGATCTATGCTTCCCCTCATCTGGCACTGGTTGTGGATCGTAAATGTGCGTTCTGTTATTCGATATGCTCACTAACGCTCCAAATATTATGCTTCATAGCCTACCGAATGCTCCCAAGTACCTCAAACTTTCCTGATACTCTACCTTGGCACTCAAAAATGCTCCCTAACATCCCAAAACGTCCCTGGCACTGTTATTTATCATCTTTATGCTCCTCCCTCTATGCTCTTTACGTGGATGACAAGTTACAGTGAGAGTATCCACACACCCACGCATCCACACAGCCACATCTCGTTAGTTGTGTTGTGATCTAAGGAGGCTCGAGTTATGTTTCAGGTGATAAAATATTTCTCCAACAATGAGTTAATTAAAGGTGTTGTAGTGTGTTTATGTTGAACGTTAACCAAGAGACAAAGTGTACTGTTACTCACCACCTCTCTCCCTCTCTCCCTCACCCCAATTTCTCCTGACTCATACTCTCCCTTCTTCACCTACACCCTCTATCACTCCCTCCTCACCTGATCTCCCTCCCTACCTCACCCACAGTAAGGACTCCCATATACCCACTACACAGATATACAGTATATATATATATATGGATATATAACCTATGATATACAACTGTTGTGTTAGCTAGAGTCTATACACAAACTGTCTGGATGTCTTCCACAGTCCTGGGAACTCCCCCTCGTATACCTAGACCACGTACTGTACCTACTATCATATCATAATTAACATGTAAATCACTGTCTTCCCATCAGAGTCTCATATATAGTATACAGTCTTGTGAAGAAGATTTGTATTTTCCCATCAAATGTGTAAATTTTTCGATATAAAAAAGATGGATATTTCGTTATTCAGAATTTGCTTCAAGGTAATCAAAAACATGTAGTGGCCGGACAGGAGGAGCCTTGGGGCGGCCACGGCCACAGCCAAGGCCACGGCCACGGGTCCTCCTGTAGAGTGAAACAATAAAGAATAATTCACGTGCTCTCTCGGGTTTTTCTCTCGTCCTTTTTCTCTCTCCCATCTCCTCCTCCTCCCTCCCTTAGGTCCCTGTTCGTGACGGAGCAACACTGCTCTACCCAGCATATATATATATATATATATATATATATATATATATATATATATATATATATATATATATATATATATATATATATATATATATATATATATATATATATTGTGATGATGACAGGTAACACCAAAGACACAGACACACTAATTAATCTAAGTGCTGTCGTGATTATTTACATCTTCAAACAGTACAGTACAGTACAGTACAGTACAGTACAGTACAGTACAGTACAATACATACTACTCAGTACAGTACAGTACAGTACAGTACAGTACAGTACCCAGTTCAGTACAGTACCCAGTTCAGTACTGTACTGTACTGTACTGGGTACTACCACTACTGTACTCCCTGAAGAGTTAATAATCAAGACAACACCCGATAATTCATGTGTCTGTGTTTGGTGTCACCTGAACTAGGTGACCTGTCATCTATTTGTGTACGTGCATGTATGTATGAAGATAAAACTACCTATTAACACCATGAAGTACATTATTTAATCCTCTCAACCACGGCCTGAGGCACAAGATGACACTGTGGTGAGCCCAGGACATAGTAAGGGGGCGGAACAGTCACACCACCACCAGTCACTATAACTGGACACATAACCTTGGAGAACAGCTGACTGTATGCACGACTGTGATGATGATGATGATCATTAAACAAAACTAAATATAAACCATATAACCCATTGAGGATGGAAGGGATGGAATCATCATCCTCAAAGGGTTAAACCATCTTCCTCAAAGGGTTAAACTATCATCCTCAAAGGGTTAAACCATCTTCCTCAAAGGGTTAAACTATCATCCTCAAAGGGTTAAACCATCTTCCTCAAAGGGTTAAACTATCATCCTCAAAAGGTTAAACCATCTTCCTCAAAGGGTTAAACTATCATCCTCAAAGGGTTAAACCATCTTTCTCAAAGGGTAAACTATCATCCTCAAGGGTTAAACCATCTCATCCTCAAGGTAAACTATCATCCTCAAAGGGTTAAACCATCTTCCTCAAAGGGTTAAACTATCATCCTCAAAAGGTTAAACCATCTTCCTCAAAGGGTTAAACTATCATCCTCAAAGGGTTAAACCATCTTCCTCAAAGGGTAAACTATCATCCTCAAAGGGTTAAACCATCATCCTCAAAGGGTAAACTATCATCCTCAAAGGGTTAAACCATCTTCCTCAAAGGGTTAAACCATCATCCTAAAACACTTAAAACATCATCTTGAGAGGATTAAATTGGTCTCTTCAAAGAGTTAAGCCATCATCCTCAAAAGGTTAATCAATAATCTCTAAAGGTTTAAACCATCATTTTGAAATGATTAAACCATTATTTTGAAAGGAATAAACCATCATTCTCAAAAGGTTAAACGATAATTCTGAAAGGGTTTAACTATCATCCTTGAAGGGTTAAATCATAATTCTCAAAAAGTTAAATCATCATTCTCAAAAGGATTAAACCATCATCCTCAAAGGATTAAACCATCATCCTCAAAGGGTTAAATTATCATCCTCAAAGAGTTAAATAATTATACTCAAAGGGTTAAACCATCATCCTCAAAGGGTTAAACCATCTTCCTCAAAGGGTTAAACCATTATCCTCAAAGGGTTAAACCATTATCATCAAAGGATCCATCGTCCTCAAAGGGTTAAATCATCATTCTCAATGGCTTAAACCATCGTCCTCAAAGGATTAAACCATCGTCCTTAAAGGATCAAACCATCGTCCTCAAAGGATTAAACCATCGTACTTAAAGGATCAAACCATCGTCCTCAAAGGGTTAAACCATCGTCCTCAAAGGGTTAATATCAGCATAAGCTTGACATAAAGACACCAACACAAGGCCCACAATACCAATCCTTCCTGGAACACAAACAACAACACCAATATCTGCAACACTACAAAGACCAGTCGACAATGGAAAGGAAAATATTTAACTTGCTTAATAACAACAGTTCTTTCATCAACAAAATACCTGGAACACGACTGGGAATGATCAATACCTGGAATACGACTAGGAATGATCAATACCTGGAACACGACTGGGAATGATCAATAAATACCTGGAATACGACTAGGAATGATTAATACCTGGAACACGACTAGGAATGATCAATACCTGGAACACGACTGGGAATGATCAATAAATACCTGGAATACGACTAGGAATGATTAATACCTGGAACACGACTAGGAATGATCAATAAATACCTGGAATACGACTAGGAATGATCAATACCTGGAATACGACTAGGAATGATCAATAAATACCTGGAATACGACTAGGAATGATCAATACCTGGAATACGACTAGGAATGATCAATAAATATAGATACGACTAGGAATGATCAATACCTGGAATATGACTAGGAATGATCAATAAATACCTGGAATATGACTAGGAATGATCAATACCTGGAATACGACTAGGAATGATCAATAAATACCTGGAATACGACTAGGAATGATCAATAAATACCTGGAATACGACTAGGAATGATCAATAAATACCTGGAATACGACTAATAACGATCAATAAATACCTGGAATACGACTAGGAATGATCAATAAATACCTGGAATATGACTAGGAATGATCAATACCTGGAATACGACTAGGAATGATCAATACCTGGAACACAACTAGTAATGATCAATACCTGGAATACGACTAGGAATGATCAATAAATACCTGGAACACAACTTGTAATGATCAATAAATTCCTGGAATACGACTAGGAATGATCAATACCTGGAATACGACTAGGAATGATCAATAAATACCTGGAACACAACTTGTAATGATCAAAATTCGAATACGACTAGGAATGATCAATACCTGGAATACGACTAGGAATGATCAATATCTGGAATACGACTAGGAATGATCAATACCTGGAATACGAACTAGTAATGATCAATAAATACCTGGAATGCGACTAGTAATGATCAATAAATACCTGAAATACGACTAGGAATGATCAATAAATACCTGGAATACGACTAGGAATATCTCTGGAATCGGTCAAGTTAAAGGTTAAGTGTACAAGGTCAGTCAACAACAAGAGAGGAAGAGTGACCGAGCTGTATCCAGGGGCCTCGAAAAGCAATATGATGGACCCACAGTGGACCAGAGGTAGGGATGGAATGGCCCCACACTTCCCCACTCCAATATGACCCATCCCACTATGTTTACTAGTTATTGTGGTGATCTGGTGAGGTAGGTGATCTAGGAGGGTGTGGTGGTGATTTGGAGGTAGTAGTGGTGACCTGGAGTAAGTAGTGGTGACCTGGAGTCAGTAGTGGTGACCTGGAGTAAGTAGTGGTGACCTGAAGTAGTGGTGACCTGGAGTAAGTAGTGGTGACCTGAAGTGTGGGGGACCTGGGAGTAAGTAGTGGTGACCTGGAGTAAGTAGTGGTGACCTGAAGTAGGTGACCTGAGTAAGTAGGGAGGTGTGTTGGTGCGGAGTGAGGGGGGAGGTGGTGACCTGGAGTAAGTAGTGGTGACCTGAAGTAGTGGTGACCTGGTGGTGGTGACCAGTAAGTAGTGGTGACCTGGAGTAAGTAGTGGTGACCTGAAGTAGTGGTGACCAGGAGTAAGTAGTGGTGACCAGGAGTAAGTAGTGGTGACCTGGAGTAAGTAGTGGTGACCTGGAATAAGTAGTGGTAAAATTGGGTCACGTGGAGAGTAAGGTAATGGTAGTAAAGGTGACGAGACCTAATGGTAGTTAACCCAACCAGGAATTAGACATATTAGGACAAGAACCTATTAAGACTTGGGTGTATTATGTGAGGAACCTATTAGATATTTGGTCCATTAGAACTATTACCTATTAAGACATGAGGACGGTCAGGACTGTCAGGACGGTCAGGACGGTCAGACGGTCAGGACGGTCAGGACGTCAAGTGTGAGGACGGTCAGGACGGTCAGACTGTCAGGACGGTCAGGAGTGTCAGGACGGTCAGGACTGTCAAACTGTCAGGACGGTCAGGAGTGTCAGGACGGTCAGGAGTGTCAGGACGGTCAAGTATGTCAGAACGGTCAGGACTCAGGGCGTATCATGACCAAAGCCTTACAGTTAATCAACCTATTGGACGTGTAAAAGAAACAAGAAGAGACAGTAACTATAAGATCTAGTTTGAGAAGGCAGTTTGATGGAGTGTAGGAGAGGTCATCAACTTTCCATCTCCACAACTGATACAAGCATTCATCTATTGGTACTTTATCAACTATTATTATTATTTATGAGAAGATGAATGAGGGAAATATATAAATAGCTTTATTAACTTTACTACTAATAAACAATGAACGAGTATTACCATTATTATTATCACTACTACCACCACAACAACAACAACAACAACAGCTACTACTACGACTACTACTAATAATAATAATAACAACGATCAGACTCAGATACCGTCCCTACTAACAGACCAGGAATAAGTTATCTTTGTATGTTAAAGCTATTACACATATACATTACTAAAAAAAACAAAAGAGAACTGAAGTATTGGGTGTTTGAATATAAAATGATACAGCCAGGATGATAATAATGGACACTTAAGTTATAATCAGCATACTAATTAAGTATCTTAGTTCTGAGCAAAACGAAAGGATGGGTGAAAAAATAAGTTGAGCTGGGGACAGGTGAAGGGCGTAAAACCACTAATGTAGGAAAGCACAAGAATGAAAGGTTCGTCTGTGGTACTCAGTGATTTAAGGCCTGACTATAGGGTGTTTATGAATAGCATACGTTTAGTAAATTGGAATACAAGAATGGGGTTTTTAATGTTTTTGAAACTCGAGAATTAAAAAAAAAGAGGGAAGCAAGGACAGAAATTATAAGAAGACTGGAAATAGTCATTATAGGGATCCATAAGAGAAACATTAAGAGTGATGGAAGATATGAATACAGGAGTGAGAAATACAGTTACAGGAATAAATGGAAATGGGAGAGATTGATAAAGTTGGGAACTGTTACGAAGGAGAATGTGTTCTGAAAATGTTATATACACGAGGATACATTAAATTAAGTTAATAAAGAAGTTAAACAGTTGATAAATTTAGTAATGGCAAGAAAATTGGATTCTCAAGATTCATTCAAATTTACTTCACCTGAACATTTGCCTTAACCAATTTTATTTTAACTGAGATTAACCACCTAACACTAACACTAACCTAAAACTAACCAAACCTAACACTAATACTACCTAACACTAACACTAACACTAACACTAACCTAACACTGACCTAACCTAACACTAACCTAACCTAACACTAATACACCTAACACTAACACTAACCTAACACTAACCTAACCTAACACTAATACTACCTAACACTAACACTAACACTAACACTAACCTAACACTGACCTAACCTAACACTAACCTAACCTAACACTAATACTAACCTAACACTAACACTAACCTAACACTAACACTAACCTAACACTAACACTGACCTAACCTAACACTAATACTAACCTAACACTAACACTAACCTAACACTAAAACTAACCTAACCTAACCGAACACTAACACTAACCTAACCTAACACTAACCTAACCTAACACTAACCTAACACTAACCTAACACTAACCTAACACTAACCTAACCTAACACTAACCTAACACTAACCGAACACTAACCTAACCTAACCTAACCAAACCTAACCTAACACTAACCTAACACTAACACTAACCTAACCTAACCCCCTAGGTAGCATTAGGATGGTTAATTTTCATGTGAAATAAATGGAGGAATACGTCTTCAAGAGAAAAAGCTGGCATGCAAATCTTCAGGTGAAATAAGCTGGGGGCAAATATTCAGGTGAAATAAGCTGGGGGTAAATCTTCAGGTGAAATAAGCTGGGGGCCGAATCTTCAGGTGAAACAAGCTTGGGGGCGAATCTTCAGGTGAAATAAGCTGGGGGCAAATATTCATGTGAAATAAGCTGGGAGGTAAATCTTCAGGTGAAATAAGCTTGGGGCCGAATCTTCAGGTGAAATAAGCTGGGGCCGAATCTTCAAGGAAATAAGCTGGGGGCCGAATCTTCAGGTGAAATAAGCTGGGGCCGAATCTTCAAAAATAAGCTGGGGCGAATCTTCAGGTGAAATAAGCTGAATCTTCAGGTGAAATGCTGGGGCGAATCTTCAGGTGAAATAAGCTGGGGCCGAATCTTCAGGTGAAATAAGCTGGGGCGAATCTTCAGGTGAAATAAGCTGGGGTCGAATCTTCAAGTAAAATAAGCTGGGGAATCTTCAGGTGAAATAAGCTGGGGCCGAATCTTCCAGGTGAAATAAGCTGGGGTCAATCTTCAGGTGAAATATGCTGGGGGAATCTTCAGGTGAAGTAAGCTGGGAGGCGAATCTTCAGGTAAAATATGCTGGGGCCGAATCTTCAGGTGAAATAAGTTGGGGGTCTTCAGGTGAAATAAGCTGGGGGAATCTTCAGGTGAAATAAGCTGGGGGCCGAATCTTCAGGTGAAATAAGCTGGGGGACGAATCTTCAGGTGAAATAAGCTGGGGTCGAATCTTCAGGTGAAATAAGCTGGGGACGAATCTTCAGGTGAAAAAGCTGGGGCCGAATCTTCAGGTGAAAATAAGCTGGGGTCGAATCTTCAGGTGAAATATGCTGGGGGAGAATCTTCAGGTGAAGTAAGCTGGGAGGCGAATCTTCAGGTAAAATATGCTGGAGGCCGAATCTTCAGGTTAAATAAGTTGGGGGAATCTTCAGGTGAAATAAGCTGGGGCCGAATCTTCAGGTGAAATAAGCTGGGGGCCGAATCTTCAGGTGAAATAAGCTGGGGGAATCTTCAGAATGAAATAAGCTGGGGTCGAATCTTCAGGTGAAATAAGCTGGGGACGAATCTTCAGGTGAAAAAAAGCTGGGGGCCGAATCTTCAGGTGCTCCAAAAATCAGAATTTTAATTGAGTGAAAAAGATATACTGAAGCCTTCCCCAATTATATTTTAACCTAACTAACCTAACCTAACCTAACCAGTCCTAAATTGACAAGAATTAGACAAAATAATATAAAATGGAAACTGAAAATAAACAAAAATAAAAGTTATAAAATGTGTGAGAGGAAGAAAATAAATAAAGATAATCAGAAATAATGAGAAGAGAACTCATAGCCCACCACAACATTCACAATACACACACACTACAATACACTACAACACTCACGCCCACTACAACACTCACAATACACGCCCACTACAACACTCACAATACACGCCCACTACAACACTCACAATACACGCCCACTACAATACACAACACTACAACACTCACAATACACGCCTACAACACTCACACACACGCCCACTACAACACTCACAATACCGCCCACACAACACTCACAATACACGCCCACTACAACACTCACAATACACGCCCACTACAACACTCACACTATACACCGCCACTACAACACTCACAATACACGCCCACTACAACACTCACAATACACGCCCACTACAACACACGCCCACTACACACTCACAATACACGCCCACTACAACACTCACAATACACGCCCACTACAACACTCACAATACACGCCCACTACACACACTCACAATACACGCCCACTACAACACTCACAATACACGCCCACTACAACACTCACAATGCACGCCCACTACAACACTCACAATACACGCCCACTACAACACTCACAATACACACGCCCACTACAACTACACAACACACAATACACACTCACAATACACGCACTCACTACACGCCCACTACAACACTCACAATACACGCCCACTACAACACTCCTAATACACGCCCACTACAACACTCACAATACACGCCCACTACAACACTCACAATACACGCCCACTACAACACTCACAATACACGCCCACTACAACACTCACAATACACGCCAACTACAACACACTCTTACATACTACAACACTCACACTCATACGCCCACTACAACACTCACACACGCCCACTACAACACTCACAATACACGCCCACTACAACACTAGTATCTTATCTCCTCCAAACATGACGACAATAATTTTTAACAGAAATTTTCTTATTTTTAAGACTTTGGTGTGTGTGTGTGTGTGTGTGTGTGTGTGTGTGTGTGTGTGTGTGTGTGTGTGTGGGGTGTGTGTGTGTGTGTGTGTATAGCCCCATGGCAGTAAGATAACAAGTGACTCTCCATTTCCCTCCTGACACTCTCGCCGTTTCATTACTACAACGTTTGACCTTTAGGGACACTGTGGCTGTATCTGTGTTCTGTACCTTTTGTTGATACTTTTGACGACGATGATTTAACCCCTTGAGGATGATGGTTTAACCCCTTGACGATGATGATTTAACCCCTTGGGGATGATGATTTAACCCCTTGAGGATGATGATTTAACTCCTTGAGGATGATGATTTAACCCCTTGAGGATGATGGTTTAACCCCTTGACGATGATGATTTAACCCCTTGAGGATGATGATTTAACTCCTTGAGGATGATGATTTAACCCCTTGAGGATGATGGTTTAACCCCTTGACGATGATGATTTAACCCCTTGACGATGATGATTTAACCCCTTGACGATGATGATTTAACCCCTTGAGGATGATGATTTAACCCCTTGGGGATGATGATTTAACCCCTTGAGGATGATGATTTAACTCCTTGAGGATGATGATTTAACCCCTTGAGGATGATGGTTTAACCCCTTGAGGATGATGATTTAACCCCTTGAGGATGATGATTTAACCCCTTGAGGATGATGATTTAACTCCTTGAGGATGATGATTTAACCCCTTGAGGATGATGGTTTAACCCCTTGACGATGATGATTTAACCCCTTGAGGATGATGATTTAACCCCTTGAGGATGATGATTTAACCCCTTGGGGATGATGATTTAACCCCTTGAGGATGATGATTTAACTCCTTGAGGATGATGATTTAACCCCTTGAGGATGATGGTTTAACCCTTGAGGATGATGGTTTAACCCTTGAGGATGATGAGTTAACCCTTGAGGATATGATTTAACCCTTGAGGATGATGATTAACCCTTGAGGATGATGGTTTAACCCTTGAGGATGTGATTTATCCCCTTTGAGGATGATGATTTAACCCCTTGAGGCGATGGTTTAACTCTTGAGGATGATGATTTAACCCTTGAGGAGGATGATTTAACCCTTGAAGATGTTGGTTTAACCCCTCGAGGATGATGGTTTGACCTCTTGAAGATGTTGGTTTAACCCCTTGAGGATGATGGTTTAACCCCTTGAGGATGATGGTTTAACCCCTTGAGGATGATGGCTTAACCCCTTGAGGATGATGGTTTAACCCCTTGAGGATGATGGTTTAACCCCTTGAGGATGATGGTTTAACCCCTTGAAGATGTTGGTTTAACCCCTTGAGGATGATGGTTTAACCCCTCGAGGATGATGGTTTGACCCCTTGAAGATGATGGTTTAACCCCTTGAGGATGATGGTTTAACCCCTCGAGGATGATGGTTTAACCCCTTGAGGATGATGGTTTAACCCTGAGGATGATGATTTAACCCTTGAGGATGATGATTAACCCCTTGAGGATGATGGTTTAACCCCTTGAGGATGATGATTTAACCCTTGAGGATGATGATTAACCCTTGAGGATGATGGTTTAACCCCTTGAGGATGATGATTTAACCCTTGAGGATGATGATTTAACCCTTGAGGATGATGGTTTAACCCCTTGAGGATGATGGTTTAACCCTTGAGGATGATGGTTTAACCCATTGAGGATGATGGTTTAACCCCTTGAGGATGATGATTTAACCCTTGAGATGATGATTAACCCTTGAGGATGATGGTTTAACCCCTGAGGATGATGGTTTAACCCCTTGAGGATGATGGTTTAACCCCTTGAGGATGATGATTTAACCCCTTGAGGATGATGGTCTAACCCCTTGAGGATGATGGTTTAACCCCTTGAGGATGATGGTTTAACCCCTTGAGGATGATGATGATAGTGATGGTATTAGCTTTCTTCAACTCCTTCACTATGGGACGTCACTTTTAATAATCAATTTGGCAAACCCTTCGTGTGTGTGTGTGTGTGTGTGTGTGTGTGTGTGTGTGTGTGTGTGTCTGTGTGTGTGTGTGTGTGTGTCTGTGTGTGTGTGTGTGTGTGTGTGTGTGTGTGTGTGTGTGTGTGTCTGTGTGTGTGTGTGTGTGTGTGTCTGTGTGTGTGTGTGTGTGTGTGTGTGTGTGTGTGTGTGTGTGTGTGTGTGTGTGTGTGTGTGTCTGTGTGTGTGTGTGTGTGTGTGTGTGTAATAATACACACACACACTAATGGCTTATTGAAAGAGCTTGGCAGCCAGAAGGCTGAAAACATAAGGAAGTTACATATTTGGGGAATGGGTTTCGAATTACAAATAACATATGAAGTAACATAAGTGACATAAATAAGACATATAATATCTTAGATGGGGAAGTTTGTATCTGAGCAGTTCATTTCAACATAGTGACAGTGCAAGAAGTAGTGCTTACTGGGGAGTGAATAATACACTGGTTTATTACATGTTATTGATAATTTTTACAATGGTTGGGACTGGGCTGTTCTTATAGCGATCAGTTCGTGCACGTATGGGTTGGATGCGGTTGTGGTGTCGAACAGCAATTCTCGGACAGGGGATCTCAGGTGGTAGTAGGAGCCGGTGTCGAGGATGGTGTAGAAGCTTCTTACCAAATTTGCAGATGAGGTCGTGGTGATGGTCAGTGAGAGTCGAAAGGGTCAGTGTGTTGAGCGCT
This sequence comes from Homarus americanus, assembly GCF_018991925.1. Classification (NCBI taxonomy): domain Eukaryota; kingdom Metazoa; phylum Arthropoda; class Malacostraca; order Decapoda; family Nephropidae; genus Homarus; species Homarus americanus. The sequence continues at coordinate 4,621,222 of NW_024718183.1, forward strand.
TCTTGATATGTGGAGTAGGAAGGGGAGAGAATAATCTTGCATGCCCTCTTTTGCACTTTTTCTAGGTGTTTACGTTGTGTGGCATTTAGGGAGGAAGACCAGGTGGGGGAGGCATAGGTGAGCTTGGGAAGTATGAATGTTGTGTAAACACTGAGGAGCTCGTGTGCAGGAACTCCGAGGGACTTGAGTCGGCGGAGGAGGTGGAGACGGAAACTGGAGGATTTGACAACTTCACTGACGTGTGGTTTCCAATTTAGTTTGTTGTCTATGGTGACGCAGAGGAGCTTCGTGGAATCTACAACCTGGAGTGTGTTCGGACCTAGAGTAATGGAAGGAGGTGGGACAATGTTGGAGGAGAGGTTGATGCGCATAACCATGGTCTTGGTATGGTTGATGGTGACATGGTTGTTGGTGGCCCAGTTTTGGAGACTGTTCAATAAATCCTGAAGGGCGGTATAGTTGGGAGCAGAATTGTTGACGCTGATCCCAATGGTGGAGTCGTCGACATATTTCCAGCGAGCAGCGGTTTCTCTTTTCGCATCATTGATGAGCACACACACACACAGATAGAATATTACCCCCCGTGTTCTAATGGTTCACCCTCGCGCTGAGAGACTGGAGACTGGAGGAGGTCCTTGATGCGTCTCTGTGGTTGAGATAATCTTACTCTGTACCAGAGAGAGAGAGAGAGAGAGAGAGAGAAATTAACACTCAGGATTAATAATTTTATCCCGAAACTGTCCGTTGGGTTAGGTTAGGTAAGGTTAGGTTAGGTTAGGTTATTTATCTGTCGTTAAATCGTTAGCTTTAATGGGAGTTTAAGCTGTGGAAGGAACATTAGCTGTAGTAAGTGTGTCAGCTTTGTCACTCTGTAGGTCAGCTTAGTACAGTACACGGCACTAAGCCTTTATGCGTAATTGAGAACGTTAGTGCTTCTATGCTAATACCTGTAAGGGACACACACACACACACACACACACACACACACACACACACACACACACACACACACACCTTACCCCTCACACACACTCACACGCACCTCTCACATGCACACACACACTCTGGCCGACGTCTCTCTCTCTCTCTCTCGTCTTGGCATATTGACGATCGCTTAACTGTCTTCTCTCCTTCAGTAGTTATTATTGTTATTGGTGATGTGATAACTACCTCAATGACGACACACACACACACACACACACACACACACTAAAAAACAGTGTGTGTTCAAACAACTGTTACTGGCGCAGTACATAGTTGTAGACACATCAAGTTATTCGAGCCATTTAGCACAGTAATTGTACAACTTCGGGCAGTGAGGGGTGTAGGGTAAGGGTGGGTTGGGTTAGGTTAGGTTTGGTCAGGTTCGGTTAGGTTAATCGTAAGATAGGTTTTATTACCGGTAAGGGGGTTTAGATTAGGGTAAGCCAGGTTAAACTAATGTATGTTAAATTATACTAAGTTAGATTATATTGTGCCAGTGTTAAGTAATGGAGGTAAACAACTGACGTCATGGTGGAGAGGAGCCAATCAGATTACCCCGTGCCCACATACACTAAATTGGAAACCACACGTCAGTGAAGTTGTCAAATCCTCCAGTTTCCGTCTCCTCCTCCTCCGCCGACTCAAGTCCCTCGGAGTTCCTGCACCCGAGCTCCTCAGTGTTTACTCAACATTCATACTTCCCAAGCTCACCTATGCCTCCCCTACCTGGTCTTCCTCCCTAAATGCCACACAAGGTAAACACCTCGATAAAGTGCAAAAGAGGGCATGCAAGATTATTCTCTCCCCTTCCTACTCCACATATCAAGAAGCGCTCAACACATTGACCCTTTCGACTCTCACTGACCATCACCACGACCTCATCTGCAAATTTGGTGAGAAGCTTCTGCACCATCGTCGACACCGGCTCCTACTACCACCCGAGATCCCTCGTCCGCGAATTGCTGTTCGACACTACAACCGCATCCAGTCCATACGAGCACGAACTGATCGGTATAAGAACAGCCCAGTCCCAGCCATTGCAAAAATTATCAATAACTTGTAATCAACCAGTGGATTCACTCCCAGTCAATCTTACCTTTTTGCACTGTCACTATGTTGAAATGTCCTGTAGTATGACCTTCTCCCAGCCTAGTTATTATATATCATACTAGCGGAATCGCCGCCCCCGGGCGGCTCTTTCGCTAGGCCACCACCCTCCGGGAGGCTCCACATTGTCTCACTGTAGTGCATTAAGGTAGACCACATTTTTGTTTTGCCATTAACAGCAAGTAAGTACAGATTTTTGCCAGTTCCCACTCTGGAGCATCCAACATAGAACTGTCCATGAGAGAAGCAAGGAAACACCAGGTTTAGGCCAACCATCTTTAGGGATTGTCCCTGGCTTTTGTAGATGGTCATGGCAAAGCTCACTTTAACCGGGAACTGAAGTCGCTTGAACTCAAATGGCAGGTCAGTGGTGATGAGAGGTATCCTCGGTATAAAAACGTCCTCTCCTTTAGCTTTTCCTGTCAGTATTGTAGCTTCCAGTACATGTGGTATCATGTTCTTCACCACCAGTCTTGTGCCACTGCAGAGGATTGGTGGTTCAAGATTTCTTAAGAGCATTATAGGAGTTCCAATCTTGAGAGTGAAGTGGTGAGGAGGCATTCCAGCGGGCTCCAAAGAATTAAGGAATTCTGCAGGGTACTGGACTGCTTGGTCCTGGTCGATTACCGTATCAACAGATTTGAATGAGGTCTCACTGCCTGGAAGCTGTCTGAGTAGAGTCATGTTGATTTCAGCCAGTTTTATTCTTTGGTACCAGAATTGCACGTTCACGCAGCCACTTGTGATCCTTGTTGTGGTGGATAATGTTTGGGTAGACCATGTTAGTGAGCTCAGTTGAGGACTTTGCAACATTTCCACATCCTTGAGGAATGATTATTTGTCCTTCTGAATCAACAGGGAAAGTTCCATTCCCAATCTGTAGTAGAAGGTTTGCAAACCGTCCAGCATCCTGATCTCTTTGTAGATGTACTCTCATGTTTGTGGACAGGGTGAGTGTCTGAACACTTCTCCAAAGGTATGATGCCTTGAGGCACGCATTCGGTTCATCAGCTGGAGTGCTTCGAGGAATGACAGGTAGGGTCTGGCGAAAGTCTCCAGCAGTGACCATTGTAATGCCACCCATGAGCTGGTCATTTTCTCGTATGTCTTGCAAGGTCCTGTCCAATGCTTCAAACGCTAACTTGTGAGACATAGTGTATTCATCCCAGACTATGAGGCTGCATTTTTCTAAGAGTTTTGCCTTTGCCGATCCTTTTTTGATGTTGCACACTGGATTCTCATTGTGAGCGAGGTTGAGAGGCAGTTTAAAACTTGAGTGTGCAGTGCGTCCTCCTTCTAGTAGTGTTGCAGCAATGCCTGAGGATGCCACAGCAAGAGCAATTTTCCCCCGATGACGTACTTTGGCCAACAGAAGGTTGATCAGGAATGTTTTTCCTGTCCCGCCAGGTGCACCGAGAAAGATCATGCCTCCCTGCTCCGCTTGAATCGCTTGCAAGATCTGTTCATAAGCATTTGCTTGATCAGGCACCAGGTGGGGCTCATTTTCTTCAAGAAAATTCACCAGAACTTCAACTGAGTAGTCTGTCTCTCTGAGCAACTCCCTGTTTGCAACTACTGTTCAGTCCCCAAAACTTCTTCTTCCATCAATAGTTCATTAACGGTGTATGTAAGTTCCACTACAACGGTACAGCAAAGTATATTTTTTTAGCATTAAACTGTTATTATTTTATTGTCTAATATCACTACATATAACACCACCCATCATCACTACATATAACACCACCCATCATCACTACATATAACACCATCCATCATCACTACATATAACACCATCCATCATCACTACATATAACACCACCCATCATCACTACATATAACACCACCCATCATCACTACATATAACACCACCCATCATCACTACATATTACACCACCCATCATTACTACATATAACACCATCCATCATCTCACTACATATAACACCATCCATCATCACCATATAACACCATCCATCATCACTACATATAACACCACCCATCATCACTACATATAACACCATCTCATCATCACTACATATAATACCACCCATCATCACTACATATAACATCATCCATCATCACTACATATAACACCACCCATCATCACTACATATAACACCATCCATCATCACTACATATAATTCCACCCATCATCACTACATATAACATCATCCATCATCACTACATATAACACCATCCATCATCCATACATATAACACCATCAATCATCCATACATATAACACCATCCATCATCACTACATATAACATCATCCATCATCACTGCATAACACCATCCATCATCACTACATATAACACCATCCATCATCACTACATATAACACCATCCATCATTACTACATATAACACCATCCATCATTACTACATATAACACCATCCATCATCACTACATATAACATCATCCATCATCACTACATATAACACCACCCATCATCACTACATATAACACCACCCATCATCACTACATATAACACCATCCATCATTACTACATATAACAACATCCATAATCACTACATATAACACCATCATATATATATATATATATATATATATATATATATATATATATATATATATATATATATATATATATATATATATATATTATTTGTTAATCAAGAGACCCATTCCCAATTATGTAACTGTATATTTTCAGCCTTCCGGCTGCCATGCTCTTTCAATAAACTGTTAATTATTATTAATATCATTATTATTATTATTATTATTATTATTATTATTATTATTATTAAAGCACCCCCTTCCCTCTCTCCCGTCTCTCTTTCCTCTCTCCCTCTCTTCCAGCCCTCTTTCCCCTTCCCCCTTCCACCCAACCTTTTTCCCTCCCTCCTTCCTTCCTGTCTTCCCTTCCATCCCTCTCACCTCCCTTCATCTCTTCCCCCCATCAACTCACCCTCCTACCTTCCTCCCCTCACTCTAAAACCCTCTTCCTTCCCTCCTTTCCACCCAACCTCATTACCTCCCTCCTTCCTTCCTTCCTTCCCGTCCATCCCACCCACCTCCTCCTCCTCTTATCCTCCCGTCAATTCACCCCCTTCCTTCCTCCCACCTTCCCCCCTCCTCTCCTCCTCCCAGCCCATACTGTCCGCAAAATACCCAGTTCACTCTCTTAGCCTCCTCCTCCTTCTTCAACATCACGGCAGGATAAATTTCCCGAGGGAGGCGGAGAAGGATCTTCCCCTGTGTGGCCGCCCCTCGCGTCTCAAAGTCCTCCTTCGTCAGCCTCCAGAAGCGTTTAAGATATTGAAGGAAAATGTTGGTGGTCGATACTGTGGAGTGTTGCGTCGTGGGTATTGGAAGACGATCATGATGAGGGGTCGAGGGGAGGGGTGAGGGAGGGGAGGTGAGGGGTGAGGGGAGAGGGACCTGAGGGGAGGGGTCGAGGGAGGGGCCGAGGCAGGGTCGAGGGGAGGGGTCGAGGGGAGGGGTCGAGGGGAGGGGGTCGAGGGGTAGGGATGAGGGGACCAGGAGGGGTCGAGGGGAGGGGTCGAGGGGAGGGGGTCGAGGGTATTATCTTTCTCACTTCTGGTTTATGACAGTATCTACAGAGCCGCCTGATATGCAAAATAACTTAAGGGTAATGATGGGATATTTATGTCATCAACCTGATATGTAAATTAATATGAAAATTATGTACCTGTTTTAATTTTGTTTTAATTTTACTGTATTTATGTTATTGTACTCCCATGATACATTATTCATATACATTATTACAAAACTGAGTCCCCCCCCCCACACACACCCACCCACCCCACCACCCCATCAGAGACCATAATTCACCTAGGCTCGTATCATAACTCTATCTATCATTCAACGTTTAAACATCAACCTGACTCACTTAATTTAAAACACAAAAATTATAATGACAGAAAATAACCGTTAAACTTACAGGTGTTTAAAGGTATTAATTAACAAAACATATATTCATACACTCTAGTGATGAATTATGAAACTGTCCAGTCATTCAAGAGAAAAAACCCAAACAATAATGACCCTTAACAACACGTATATATTGCTAATTAGCACAACTACCTCGTTCTTTACGTAGGACGCTCCCAAAAAAAGTGTTCTATTATCAGCCAATAAGAGAAGAGCAGGGCAGCGCTCAGCCAATGGGAGAAGAGTGAGGGAATATAGTGCTATGCCCTCTATTGATATAAGTATTAACTCACATGTGATAACTGCAACACGCTCAAAATTATCTTTACAAGAACAAAACAAAATAATAATGAAAATAACTTTAATAAAATAATAAGAAAACAAAAACAATAACAACAAAAATAACAACAAAAATAACAGAAATAACAACAACACCCTGATATGTTATTACCACCATGTTATGTCCCAGATGATACTAAATGTTACATAATACTTCCTTGAGATAAATGTACAGTATTAATTATATCAGGTGCCTACGAAAGAACTCTGGCTCAGTCATGTTAATATTGTTATTATTATCCACTCTGTATCTGTGATCTTCTGGCTAAATAAACTGTTTCAATAATAATAATAATAATAATAATAATAATAATAATGATGATGATGATGATGATGATGATGATGATGATGATGATGATGATGATGATGATGATGATGGTAAGTAACACTGATATCCACTGAATACTAAAGTGCACTCAAGCAAGGTGTCGACTGCCGCCAGGTAGGTGGGCCAGGTACACTAATTAAGGCCTCAAGGTGTGCAGACGACTCAGTGATGGAAAGCCAATCATTATCGAGTAGAGGTTCAGTCACCTGGGAGGCCACACAGGTAACTCAAGGACCTGTGAGAGAGACAGACAGACAGAGAAACAGACAGAAAGAGAGATAGTCATACATGCAGACAGACAGACAGACAGACAGACAGAAAAACAGACAAACTAACGGACAGAAATAAACAGAAACAAACAGAAAGACAGAAAGAGACATTCATACACACAGACAGGCAGGATTTTTTTTTTTTCTGGGGTACGGAAGATAAATTTTCCTCTCAACCTCTCACCCCTCTAAACCTCTCACCCCTCTCTCAACCTCTACTCCTCTCTAACCTCCTCTCACCCCCTCCCTCAACCTTCACCCCCTCTCTAAACTCTTGAACAATTCCCTCTGAACCTCTCTCTCAATTCTCTGAACTTTCCCCACCCCTCTCTCAACTTCAATTCTCTAAACCCTCAATTCTCTAACCTCTCACCCCTCTCAATCTCTTCACCCTCTCAACCTCTCACCTCTAAACCTCTCACCTCTAAACCTCTCACCCCTCTTAACCTCCTCACCCCTCTAAACTCCTCTCACCTCTAAACCTCCCTCACCCTCTCACCTTCTAAACCTCTCACCCTCTCAATTCCCTTCTAAAACCTCTCACCCATCTAAACCTCTCAATTCTCTAAACCCCCACCCCTCTAAACCCCCACCCTCTCACCCCTCTAAACTCTCTTGACCCTCTCATCCCTCTAAACCTCCCACCCCTCCTCTAACCCTTTCTCTAACCTCTCACCCTCTCACCTTTCAACCTCTCACCCCTTCAACCCCTCACCCCTCCTCATCCCTCCCCACCCCTCCTCAACCTCTCACCCCTCCTCTAATCTCCTCACCCTCTCAACCTCTCACCCCTCCTTAACCTCCCCTCAATCTCCTTCTCTCAACCTCTCAAATTCCTTCAACCTCCTCTCACCCTCCTCAATTCTCAACCCTCCCAACCTCTCAATTCCTTTCTCAACCCTCTCTCACCTCTAAACCTCTCACACCTCTCATCCCTCTAAACCTCTCACCCCTCTCATCCCTCTAAACCCCTCAAATTCCTTTCTAACCCTCTCACCCCTTTCAACCTCTCACCCCTCTCAATCTCTCACCCTCTCAACCTCTCACCCTCCTCCCCAACCTCTCACCCCTTTCAACCTCTCACCCCTTTCTCTAACCTCTCACCCTCCTCAATCTCTCACCCCTCCTCAACCTCTCACCCCTTTCAACCTCACCTCTCTAAACCCTCTCACCCCCTCTAAACTCCTCACCCCCAAACCCTCCTCTGCACCCTCCCCATCCCTCTCAACCTCTCACCCCTCCTTGCACCCCTTTCAACCTCTCACCTCCTCAACCTCTCACCCTTTCAACCCTCTCACCTCTCAACCTCTCTAACTCCCCTTCTAACCTCTCACCTCTAAACCTCCCCCACCCCTCCTCAAATCTCCCTCACCCCTTCAACCTCTCTCACCCCTCTAAACCTCTCACCCCTCCCCACCCTCTAAACCTCCCCCACCCCTCTCAACCTCTCACCCCTCCTTAATCTCTCACCCTCCTCAACTCTCAATTCTCTCAACCTTCTTACCCTCCCAACCTCTCACCCCTTCAACCCCTCACCCCTCTAAACCCCCACCCCTCCTTAACCCTCACCCTCCCCAACCTCTTAATTCTCCCAACCTCCCCACCCTCCTCAACCTCTCACCCTCTCTAACCTCTTAATTCTCCCCAACCTCCCTCACCCCTCTCAACCCTCTCACCCCTCACCCCCTTCTCAACCCCCCACCCCTCCCCCAACCTCTTACCCCTCCCCAACCCTCTCACCCCTCCTCAACCCTCCTTTCACCCCTCCCCTAACCTCCTCACCCCTCCTCAATCCTCTCACCCTCCCCAACCCCACCCCTCCTTAACCCTCCTCAACCTAAACCCTCTCACCCCTCCCAATCCTCACCCTCCCCAACCTTCCACTCCCTCCCAACCTCCTCACCCCTAAACCTCACCCCTCCTCAACTTCCCCCACCCCTCCCAACCCCACCCCCAACCTCCCCACCCCTCCCCAACCTCCCCAACTTTCCAACCTCTCACCCTCTCAAACTCTCACCCCCTAAACCCTCTCTCTCCCTCTTAACCCTCACCCCTCTAAACCTCCTCACCCTCTCAATCTCTCACCCCTCTCAACCTCTCACCCCTCCTCAACCTCTCACCCCTCCTCAACCCTCTCACCCCCTTTCTCAACCTCTCACCCCTTCAACCTCTCAATTCCTCTTAACCCTCTCAACTCTCCAACCCCCAACTCTCTCCAACCCTCTCACCCTTCTTCAACCTCTCATCCTCTAACCTCCTCACCCTTTCAACTTCCTCAATTCTCTACCCTCCTCAATCTCTCACCCTCCTAACCTCTTACTCCCTCCTCAACTCCCACCTCCTCAATCTCACCCTCCTCAACCTCTTACCCTCTCAACCTCTCACCCTCTCACTTCTGTCTCACTTCTCTGTATGACCTTTTGACTATATAACCTAACCTAACCTAACTTCCAACCTAATCCTAACCTAACTTTAATATTACCAGGAGCATAATATTTATGATTACACTGATATGAAGACAATAGTACGATAAGAATATTTGTAAAATTGATAGCAAATAAATAAATAACAACAATAATAATAATACTAATACTATTGTTTAATAATAATAATAATAATAATAATAATAATAATAATAATAATAATAATAATAATAATAATAATAATAATAATAACAGTCCACGTTGTTTTAGCCAGACACGGGTCACTGACCGACAAGCAATTCATTGCTAAATGAAATAATTTGCATAACATTTGCATACACGCCGACGACTGAACGACCAAACTGAACATTAATACGTAGGTAAGGTTTGTGTTTTTCATTATCTGTGAGTCATCATACTCATGTTGGTCTACAGTTTAGGTTTACTACAGGAACTGAACTACGGACTGACAACAGATTACGCCGCGAATCTTCATACAGAAGCCGTAGGTTAGGTTAGGTCCTAGTCTACACATGTAGGAATTAAACACGCTAGAGTGCACTGTTAGCCACACTACTTTCATGTGGCCCTGGGCGTGAGAGACACCCCCCCTCCCTGGGTGTGAGAGACACCCCCCTCCCTGGGTGTGAGAGGAGACACCCCCCTCCCTGGGTGTAAGGCTACCCCTCCTGGGTGTGAGACACCCCCCCTCCTGGGTGTGGGGAGACACCTCCTAGTGTAGGAGGGCCTGCCCCCTCCCTGGAGTGGGGAGACACCCCCCTGCCCCTCCCTGGGTGGGAGACACCCCCCTCCCTGGGTGAGACACCCCCCTCCTGGGTGTGGGGAGCACCCCTCCTGGGTGTGGGAGACACCCCCCCTCCCTGGGTGTGGGAGACACCCGCCCCTCCCCTGGGTGTGGGGAGGCACCCCCCCCCCCTCCTGGGTGTGGGAGACACCCCCCCCCCTCCTGGGTGTGGGGCACCCCCCCTCCTGGGTGTGGAAACCACCCCCTCCCTGGGTGTGGGGAGGCACCCTCCCCTCCTGGGTGTGGGGCCCCACCCCCCCTCTCCCTGGGTGTGGGAGACACCCCTCCTGGGTGTGGGGAGACACCCCCTCCCTGGGTGTGGGGAGACACCCCTCTCCCTGGGTGTGGGAGGCACCCTCCCCTCCCCTGGGTGTGGAGACACCCCCCCCTGGGTGTAGAGGAGGGGGCGTAACAAAAAGATTCACTAGTCAATGTTGACACAAGAGGGGTGTGGGGGGCTCGTTGACCGCCCACCATGATTATGTCCGCCCTGCAACCCACCCACCCACCAGCCCACCAGACCACCCCACCCCACCCCACCGGCCCACACACAAAACGATATTTTGTGTCAGTGACGTCATGGGTCAGCACAGCAAGGGGCGGTGGGTGGAGTGAAGATGGAAGGGGTGTGGAAAGTTTAGGAGATGTGGGATAGGAAAGAAGGAGGAGAGAGGAAGGAAGGACGGAGCCTGGGGGTGAGGAGAGAAAGATGAGGGGAGAGGATGTCAGAGGCCAGGGAGTGTTATTGTGAGTGTAGAGTGAAGGAGAGATGAAACCTGGGGTGAGGAGAGGGAGAAAGACTGAGGAGAGGAGATAGAGGCAGAGTGTTGAGGATTGTGAGAGTGTAAGAGTGAGAAGAGGATGGCTTGGGGTGAGTGAGAGTGAGAAGACTGAGGAGAGGAGGTCAGGAGCAGGGGTGTTATTGTGAGTGTGAGTGAGAGGAGAAAATGGGAAGAAGGAAGGAAGGAAGAGTGGGAGTTGTGAATAGTATTGTGTGTGTTGTCGTGGGATTTGGGCGTGGGGCGGTGTGGGCGTGGGGAGCAGGAATGGTGATGAGTTGGGCCTCCACCAGCCTGATTTATCCACTTCGGCCAGTTCATTCGATAGATTTTTATGATTAAATGGTTCCATATTCATTTGGATAAACCAATTGGTTGGGGTGAAGGAGGGAGGGTCCTACTCACTATTATTCACGTAAGCCACGAGGTAACAACTGATAACTGTGTCGGGACGTATGTATATAAACCATGTATAAATGTATAAATGACAGAAATATTCGATCGTCTTATTGCTTCACAACGAAACAGACAAAAGAGCATCGGCAGTATGGACCCCGAGCCTCTGTCAACACGAGAGAGGCGATGCAGGATTCTTTCATCTGTTTTGGTGAGGAGGAAGGAAGCCACCGCCAGTCTTTATCAATATTACGATAAATTGTGAAGTTGTAGAGGAATATTTTGTTGTCTGTTTATGTGTCGACCAGAAATATTCCTCGTCCTGTTAAATTTTATCTTGAGCAAGGAAAATATTTCTCACCAAAAAGTCTCTGGTGGAAGGATGTGTTATGAAGTCAGTACATTTTGTAGGAAGTTTGGAAAAAAATATGATGGTAATACTAAAAATCTGATATGAGGGCCAGATTTGCTTTGATGAAATCTGGATTAAAACATTTAATAAAAAAGAAATATGAAATAAAAGGCATTATATCAGGGAAACAAAATATAATCAATCAAACCAGTTTTATTTTGGGAGAAAATCTGGAATAATCGGGAGAATTATTACTTGGCCAAATGAGTATAATTATTAGCGGATTTAGTGCGTGAAATGTAATAGATTTTAATAATACTTCGTCATGAGAACAACACCACACAAGCCGCCATGATAGTGTGATTGAAATGTTTAATTAATGTATTTCGATATAAAAAGTGAGAGAGAGAGCAAGAATAAGTTTTGTATAATTGTGTTAATGTGTTGGTTTTGTCGTGTCTGTATGTAAATGAATCTCTCTCTGGCGTTTAGTTGACCAACATAATCACCCACATCCCCCGTCAGGTAACTTAATTAACCCTACCTGTCTCACCTGACTCTATTGTACTACGTGAGTGGCGCTCAACTTCCCCGGACTTTTATTAAGGTTCTCTGACTTATTTTTACCCTATATATACATACTAAGACAAATTACGTATTAGTAATACTACATTATAAAACTTACATTTTAAAATATCAGAATCACAGAGAAATGTTTACATGGCCGTCAGCAGAGGCGGACAGTCGTATTTCCGCCTCTGCTGACGGCCACGTAAATATTTCTGTTATTCTGATATTTAAAAATATAAGTTTTTGCATTATGTAGTATTATGATACGTAATTTATTGAATAAAAATAAGGAATATTTAATGCATCCTCCGAAAGCGTGAATTTGCTACCAGAGTTTAACAGTTAATTCATGTATAATACTTGATAAACTTCCTACGCTTATGTTTGAAATAATTAATGTATGTATCTTTATATAATGTAACTAAATATCTTTCTCGTCATCCCAACGATTATGAATAAACTCTTAGAAATACATCATTCCTAGAGCGAAATCGGACAGATTTGAAATCGCCAATCAGTTGCAAATCTTGAGAAGGGGTCCAGCATCTTTTCTCAGATGGGAAAACGCATTAAAGTATGGTGAGTCTCTGTCAATATGTGAGTTTTTATCCAGTACGGTGAGTTTTTGTCCAATATATTGATGTTTTGTCCTAGCCTCGTCAGTGGTGGGATTATGGATAGATAATGACCTCACCCTCCCACTAACCTAGCAGAGAATGACGCCAGTGTCCGCCAGCAGCTGTAATTGGGAAACTTTTAACTTGGTCAGTGACTCCTCGTGTTGTCAGGACCAGGACGAGTTGATGCTATTAAGGAAGGGAAGGGGAAAGAGGAGGGGGAGGGAGGAGGATGGTGTGGGGTACGGAGGAGGGGAGGGGTGGTGTAGGGGAGGAGGAGAGGAGGAGGAGGAGGAGGAGGGAGGAGGAGGGGAGGGGTGGTGGTAGGAGGTGGCAAGAGAAGGAAGAGAAAATGAAGGATGGTGATGAAAGGGATGGGTAAGATAAGAGGAAAGGGGAGAGAGAGAGGAGAGGAATTAACATAAAGGCCACAAGAACTCTCCAAAATAAACTTGTTTGAATGCTTACATTTTGTTTCCCTTTAGAAGAACAATTGAACAACCACTACTGAACAACCATGAACACCTTTGAACAACATTTGCTGCTGAACAACCAATACTGAACAACCAATACTGAACAACCATTACTGAACAACCACTACTGAACAACCGCTGCTGAACAACCACTGCTGAACAACCACTGCTGAACAACCACTGCTAATTCTGAACAAACACTGCTGAACAACCACTGCTGAACCATTACTGAGAACCGACAGTTAATTTTGTGTTACGAGTTTATTAAAAAACTGCTGTCAAGAGTTATGAAGAATGTGACGTTTTGGTCCAAGCGAGGCGAGACGAGACCACACGAGACCTCACGAGACCTACGAAACCTCACTAGACCTCACGAGACCTACGAAACTCCATGAGACACGAGACCTCACGAGACCACATGAAACCTCACGAGACCTACGAAACCTACATGAGACACACGAGACCTACGAAACTTACGAGACACACGAGACCTACGAAACTTACATGAGACACATGAGACTTCACGAAACCACACGAGACCTCACGAGACCACACGAGACCTTACGATACTACACAAGACCTGACGAGATCACACGAGACCTCACGAGACCACACATGAGACGAGAGCACTTGATACATCTTACTAAACCCAGCAAGCGAAGCAACCAAGAAACAACAACAACAACAAGAACAACACACACACACACACACACACACACCTCAAACATACATACACATAGACATACATACATTCATACACACACACACACACAAACTTCACAAACCAAAACAAAGGAATGATTCAGTGGCTCCTGGTCCCTCCTAGAGAAGAAAAACATTCACCTGTACTGGGACACCAAATCCATACACTGATTACCCACTTTGTTCAGGAGACTACGTAAATCAATGTGTTTAGAGGACATTTTCAAAGATTAGAAACCATGGACACGGGCACGGGCGGAAAGATGGACAAAGGTACGGACGGAAAGAGATACGGACAAAGGTACGGACGAAAATAAACACGGACAGATACAGAAATGAATAGAATTTCTAGTTTACATCGCATCGTGACGGAATAAATGGGGAAAAAAAAGAAAAAATAAATGTGTGTGGTTGGTGTGTATTGTGTGTGGGAAAGAACAACACGTGGCAGTGTAATATAGGTAGCTGTCAAGGTGTAGTATGGGGGGGTTGAGGGGGAGGGTGGGGTGAGGGGGAGGGTGAGGGAGGAAGGGTGGGTGAATAAAATGTGAAGAGGAGGGTGGATGAGGAAGGGTAAGGGTAGCGGAGGAGGAATAGTCTGACCTGAGTTTGTTTCCGCTTCATGAAACTTATATGGGGGGAGAGAGAGGGGAGGGGAGAGGTGGGGGGTGGGGGGGGGGTGGGGGGGTTTTGGGTGGGTTGTGGAGGCATCAGCGGTAGGTCATGGATAGGAGGTCACATCAGAGGGTTAGGTCACACTGATAAGGAGGTCACATCAGTGAGGTTAGGTCACACTGATAAGGAGGTCACATCAGCAGGTCAGGTCACACTGATAAGGAGGTCACATCAGCGGGTTAGTCACTGATAAGGTCACATCAGCGGGTTAGGTCACACGGATAAGGAGGTCACATCAGCAGGTTAGGCCACACTGATAAGGAGGTCACATCAGTGGGTTAGGTCACACTGATAAGGAGTACATCATCGGGTGTCACACTGATAAGGAGGTCATATCACGGGTTAGGCACACTGATAAGGTCACATCAGCGGTTAGGTCACTCTGATAAGAGGTCACATCAGCGGGTTAGGTCACACTGATAAGGAGGTCACATCAGCGGGTTAGGTCACACTGATAAGGAGGCCACATCAGCGGGTCAGGTCACACTGATAAGGTCACATCACGGGTCAGGTCACACTGATAGAGGTCATATCACGAATTAGGTCACACTGATAAGGAGGTCACATCAGCGGGTCAGGTCACACTGATAAGAGGTCATATCAGCGGGTTAGGGTCACACTGATAAGGAGGTCACATCAGCGGTCAGGTCACACTGATAAGGAGGTCACATCACGGGTCAGGTCACACTGATAAGGTCATATCAGGTTAGGTCACTGATAGGAGGTCACATCACGGTCAGTCACACTGATAAGGAGGTCATATCACGAATTAGGGTCACACTGATAAGGTCACATCAGCGGGTTAGGGTCACAATGATAAGGAGGTCACATCACGGGTCAGGTCACACTGATAAGGCCACATCAGCGGGTCAGTCACACTGATAGAGGTCACATCACGGTCAGTCACATAAGGTAGGGTACTGATAAGCATGGGTCAGGTCACACTGATAAGGGGTACATCAGTGGGTTAGGTCTCACTGATAAGGAGGTCGCATCAGCGGGTTAGGTCACACTGATGAGGTCACATCACGGATCAGGTCACACTGATAAGGAGGTCACATCAGCGGGTTAGGTCACACTGATAAGGAGGTCACATCACGGGTCAGGTCACACTGATAAGGAGGTCATATCAGCGGGTTGGGTCCACACTGATAAGGAGGTCACATCACGGGTCAGGTCACACTGATAAGGAGTCATATCAGTGGGTTAGGTCACACTGATAAGGTCACTCACAGGTCAGGTCACACTGTTAAGTCATCAGCAGGTCAGGTCACACTGATAAGGAGGTCACATCACGGGTCAGGTCACACTGATAAGGAGGTCATATCAGCGGGTTGGGTCACACTGATAAGGAGGTCACATCAGCGGGTCAGGTCACAGCAGTAGGTAAGGAGTTGACTTTGTGTTGTCAGGCCAAGGAAAGTGATTGTCAGGAACCCTTACTACCCCAATGCACTAATTGCCAGAATCCTTCAAACTTTGTATCCTAATCACCATGAGCAGTCTGTGTGTGTGTGTGTGTGTGTATCTGTGTGTGTGTGTGTCTGTGTGTGTGTGTGTGTCTGTGTGTGTGTGTGTGTGTATATCTGTGTGTGTGTGTATCTGTGTATGTGTGTGTGTGTGTATCTGTGTGTGTGTGTGTGTATCTGTGTGTGTGTGTGTGTGTATCTGTGTGTGTGTGTATCTGTGTATGTGTGTGTGTATCTGTGTGTGTGTGTATCTGTGTGTGTGTGTATCTGTGTGTGTATCTGTGTGTGTGTGTGTGTGTGTGTGTGTGGGGAGAGACAGAGAAAGACAATAACAATCCCACACAGTCAAGACAAACACTCATAGAAGTAAAAAACAACTTAAAAAAAACAAACATAATCTTCAGATGATTTTACGGTCGAGAAAGGAAACGATATCAGATTGAACTGAAGTATTTCCTTTAGCTATGGCTTTTATCATTTGAGTAATGTTGAAGGAATATTTTGTCGCTTTTATTCATGTTAGGAAGAGCTTCGTTATAGGTAGACATCTAATTACCTGCATCACAGTCATTCTGTCTGTCTGTGTCTGTCTGTCTGTCTAATCGCTGTGATCTGTCCATATATCCATACACCTCCATTCGCAAACACGTATACGCCTTCATTCTGCCAACATTCAAACTTACATTTACTTAATCTACTCAATCTACATTACATTCAAATATTAATTTTCTCCTACTATACATTCTCCTAAACACATTCACTACCATTTACAACATTAATCCATCTTACATTCACATTCCTCAATTACTCCGCTGTTCACCTCTCTCTGTGTGGTGCATATCTTACCACCTGTGGCCACCTCTGTGTTGTGTACCCCTGACGTAGACCTGACTCTCACCATGAACCGATCCTCTTGTGCCTGTTACAGTCCATTACATGTTTCACGCACACACACACGTCTCTCACTCTCTCCGATTTCGAGACCAAAGAAAGTGAATGAGAGAGAGAGAGAGAGAGAGAGAGAGAGAGAGAGAGAGAGAGAGAGAGACTAGAAGTGGTGGTGGTGGTGGTTGAAAAAAGTGGCAATGGTGCGTGATATTACAACGGGAAGTTTCGTCTCAGTCCCGGGAGCCAGATTAATACCCCTGCTGTCTACCACCCTCCGTGGCAGACAGCAGGGGAGGTGGCTGAAAGGGGTGGGCAGACAGAACCTAGCGTGGGGAGACAGCAAGGAGTGTAGGAGATAGCAGGGAGTGTGGCAAACAGCAGGAAAGATATCAGACAGCACTCTTTATCGACATCATTTACCAGGGGCTGATGTCTCATGCTGCATCGACGTCCACAACAGGAGGCAGACGTGTTCTCTCTCTCTCTCTCTCTCTCTCTCTCTCTCTCTCTCTCTCTCTCTCTCTGGGTCTTACAAAGTTGTTTTCTCTACGAGGTTTCTCTGTAAAGTCAGACAGAGTGTGTGTGTGTGTGTGTGTGTGTGTGTGTGTGTGTGTGTGCACTTCTACACTGACAGCAGCCAATATTAGCTGTCATTTCTCACTTCACTACAGTGTTGGCGAGAGTGTCGTGAATCATGTTTCTGGTTCCCTAGCAAACGATATTCGGATCACCTGAAGATCAAACACCTAGTTTATTTTACCTGATATGCACCCTAACCTAACCTGACTTTAAGCAAACCTAACCTAACATAACTCTCCCAAGGTAAAGGTGTGACGAACCCTCCTCCATCACCGACACAGCCCTCAAACTCTGCCTCCCCGACCGCCGAGGCTCCATCTCTGATAGTTTTCCAATAGGCCCTGTTTGCATGTTATTGAAAACGTATTTTATTGAAGTGAGAGAGAGGGAGAGAAGAGAGAGAGAGAGAGAGAGAGAAGAAAGGAAGAAATACACTAAAGAGAGGGTTCGGGAAAGTGAGAGAAAAGTGAGAGAAAGAGAGTTAAAAAATGTACAATATATATGTTGCGTCCCGACAGTAAAAGTCACCCCTGTTCCCTCTTACATCTCTTCCCTCATTCCACGTCGCTTCCTCACCATAACTTATAAATAACTTCACATCTCAAAATAAAACATCACAGACAGTTTATAACATTTATTACCCAAGTCTAATTAAAAACATCGGCTGAATCAATCATTAAATACGAAAGTTAATAAGGATGGGTAGCGTCGGGCACCTCTAGTCCACCCATCTGTGAAAGGGTACCTGGCTTCACGGTTGGGTATGTAACGGTGGTCGAGTGCAGTTCCGGCCACGTTGTTTCCTTGTGTTTATTAAAGGTTTAGTATATAGAGCGACCTATGTACGCTGTGCCTCATGGCTCGTCAAGGTTAACACACACACACACACACACACACAGAACATTACCGTCACTCGGGCCCCAACACATATCTACAGGCCGGTAAAAATGTTCCTATCAGTCTCGCCAGGTGAATGAAACCAATCATAATGGTATCAGTGCCTTACAGGTGTGTGTGTATGTATGTGTGTGTGTGTGTGTGTACAGGTGTGTGTGTGTGTGTGTACAAGTGTGTGTGGCAGAGTTAATGAAGGCTATTGTGACCTCCAGGTGAGAAGATAAGGTAAGGTAGTATCACTGTAACTACGAATAGCAATTTAGTGGGTCCTGTTAGTGCTGGTGTCTTAACTTATTTTAATGTGTGTGTGTGTGTGTGTGTGTGTGTGTGACACCGCTAACACTATCACACCACCACACCACCATTACGTCATTACCACCACCACCACCACCACACCGCGATCGGAAACGATAAGAGAAATTTGATTGAAACTTCTTGTGAACTTTTAAAGAGTGACAGATTTGGGAACTTTGGCCATTATGAAAACATTTTAGCCAATGTATTTTTTTTTTCAGCGAGTTTCGGGATTTCCTGAGGTGTCCAGCGACCAGTGGAAGGAAGCTGTTATATGTTACAAGGTTATTACTGATGCTATTATTATTAGTTTTATCCTCAACAGACTAGTTACTAAGATAATGATAATAACATAATTATTACATTATCTCTTATTACAAAATCAAAACTGTTATTATTATCACTTCATACTAATTACGATACTAATAACGATAGCGACGATATTCATAATGATAACATCAATATCAACCACGTCGATATAAAATTTAATTTATATCATACGAAGGAATAGATTTTTTCTTCCGGAATCTTGTTATCTTTAACAAAAATATAACTTTTACAACGAAAATATAAACAATAAATCTAAATTATATATATATATATATATATATATATATATATATATATATATATATATATATATATATATATATATATATATATATATATATAAATCCAGTCGGAATTATGGACTTTTAATTTCTGACTTGACTTTGGGTTTATTAATTATTAGATGGTAATGGCAGTGGAGCGCCCTTTGAGAAAAAATCGAACCACACAAGAACACTTAAATTTACTAACAAAATGAATTCTCCGTGACCGTGGAAGGATAGCGTCTGTGATTGGGATGAATGAGACACACTGTAAAATTTAGACACTTATATTTCTCAACACTACAGACACAATCAAATAATGGTTGCACAACATATACGCCTCTTAAACTGAACTTAAAAACACTACTCTGGGAATAAAAGTTATACATGATATTGAACTTATTCGAAACTCGGACAATGCCTCATTAGACAACAATAAATTCAAAGTATTAAGAAGTGTTGCTTGCACACAAACAGGCCTTAAGGGCTTTCCAACAAATACTATCCATAACTGAGGAAATGGTATAAAAAATAAAAAATTATTAATTCCACCATGAATAGGCCTAAGGGCACTCAATAGATATGTTACACCAACAGATACAGGCCTTAAGGGTTTTCAATAAAATAATATCAATCACTGATAAAATGGTATTAAAAAAATATGATATTAATAACTCTACAATGAATAGGCCTTTAGAGCACTCAACAAAATTATATCAAGCACTGAGAAAATGGTATGAAAAAATAAGAACTTATTAACTCCACCCTGAATAGGCCTTCAGGGCACTTAACTAAATCATATTACCCCAAGCAGATACACACCTCTAACCTAACTAACACTACTCTGGGGAACAAAGGTTATACCTGAGATTGAAATTATAAAAAATATTAAAAGCATTAAAGGAACTAAATCACAGTATCACTTACAACATAAGGAGAAAACGCATCTGAAAAACAGTTCCTCATTCTCTGGTTTCAATTCGTGACACAAACATTAAAAACAATACTATCACAATTATTTAAAAACATTTATTACACACAACAGAACAATATCAGTAACTGAAAAATATTATCACTAGATTAAGAAGTTACTGAGTCCACAATACCCATAAACACATGCTCCCTAACCTAACACATAGATTCTACCTGCACTCCGTAGTTTTTTTAAGGGCACAACCAACAGGCACCCGTAGTTTAAGGCTTAAACCAGCCTTTCTCAACCTTGGAAATGTACTCTCTAAGTTCCACTGGACTCTTGGTCCCCAGTGTGCAGACCCTGTATCACTCAGCTGGCTTCACTTTACCCCCAGTACATCCATGAAACGGAAGGGAGTGAGCCAATCAGATTGTACAGTTGAGAAGATTTAGCTTCCGGTTAGTAAAGGTTTTCACTAAGCTGCTTGAAGATATGTGGTATTGTGAGCCGAGGTGAGGAGAGCTGATGACCCCAAACGATCGTCACGTCGTTAGTTGGGCACCAGACGGCTAGGTTCACTAAAACTCTCACCATACTTAACAGGTGGCTCAAAACCAGGTCAGTGGACGGTCATACAGCTCGTTTCACCACTCGTCTCTTACCGCCAGTGGACTTTATCATAACACAGACGCTTCACACCGAGCTGTTAGCTATTGTCTCACATCACCGTTTGTTCCTACCGCCCTATCTAGCTTTGTCTGAGATTGAATAAAACTTATTGTTAATACTGATGTTAAATAAAAAGGCACAGTTCACGTGGTCCGTCTCTCCTGGGTACAGAACAGAGATGGCCCTCTGGCGTGACCTCCTCTCACAACTCCCCAGCCACGCTTGCTCACTGGTTCACGCTTTTCAGGGTGACTTATTTACCAGACGATTAACAGCTTAATTAAGATATACGCAACATTTTCAGACTGAAACGATCTATGATTACTTTTAATTTAATAACTGATATTTATTTCATAATTCACCTCCTATTAATTCGGTAAATCACATTTAATATCGTATAGGCCTAGTTCCACAACCTCTCGCTACATGCGGGAGCGCGGTCTTCCTCAAACGACCTTGAACTCAGTATCGCCAATGGCGCGGCGTTTTGAAATACACTGAAATTTCTGAATATTACATATATATATATATATATATATATATATATATATATATATATATATATATATATATATATATATATATATATATATATATTATTTATCCCGCCTCTTCAACACTGCGGATTCACTGGTGATTGAGTGCGCTATTTATATTTCGAGTGAACCCTAATGGGGACTACCCGTATCACATAGGTGGTCAGAGTAAAGTGATATGGGTAGTCCCCATTAGAGGTTCACGGCGCCATAAGCTCGTTGAACAGGCTTTGTGTGAAATATAACAGAGTCTAGGACTGCTTTTAGTATCCTGGTGGTCCAGAGGTAGCGTTCCCTGGTCACAGTCATGGGCTCGTGGGCCACTGGTTCGAATCCTGGCGGGTTGAGGTGTTGATTGTATGTAGAAGTCCGCGTGCTTTATTGGGCTAATGAAATATATGGATCCTCGTGTTTCGAAGCGGATTTGGTAAACGTTACTCTGACCACCTACGTGATATGGGTAGTCCCATTAGAGGTTCATGGCGCCATAAGCTCGTTGAACAGGCTTTTGTGAAATATAACAGAGTCTAGGACTGCTTTTGTATCCTGGTGGTCCAGAGTAGTCCCCGGTCACAGTTGTGGGCCGTGGGTTCGAATCCTGGTGGGTTGAGTGTTGATTGCATATATATATATATATATATATATATATATATATATATATATATATATATATATATATATATATATATATATATATATAATTTTCCCTCTTAATTTGGGTAGATAAATTTCTCCAAATATTTTTTCTTGCAAATTCCTTAGTTTATTATTTAATTTATTATTAGTAATAAGTCCGGGATTCCTGAAAAATTAGGGAGGTATGTTTAAAAGTCGGGATTTCATTAAAACAACGCTGCTGAGACGGATTCGTATGAAGTTGGATTCCTAGAACAGCCCCTTGTTTACTGTGATGTCCATGGCGAGAGATCAGATAGAGGAAAAGGAGTGAGAGAAAGAGAGAAGGGGGAACCAGACAGGGTGAGACACAAACAGACAAAAAGATAGACAAACAGAGACAGGCAATCCGAAAAAGACAGACAAGCAGACACACAGACAGAGAGCTAGACGGAAAAACACAGACAAACAGACAGAGACAACAAGACAGAGACAGACAGACAGACAGACAAGAAAAGGAAAGCTCAGAAATGAAGTAAAGTAAAATTATTGAAAATTCACTCAGTAAACACACACACACACACACACACACACACACACACACACACACACACACGACATATACACACACACACACACAATCATACACTCACACACTCCCACACCCTCTCACACATCCCCACCCTCTCACACAATCACACACTCACACCCACTCCCGCACTCTCCCCCACACTCACACACATTACCACACACTCCCCAGATGAATCAGCACCTCTGACAGAACACACTCTCCCAGTTCGTAATAATTATCAAACACTCACTTGCACCAGATAACATCACTAGAGGTCAAAGGTGAAAGACAGCATATATTACTTGGCACTGTATGTTACCTGGCACTGTATGTTACCTGGCCTCATGTTACCTGGCACTGTATGTTACCTGGCACTGTATGTTACCTGGCACTGTATACACTGCTTTTCATATGTTACCTGGCACTGTATGTTACCTGGCACTATGTGTTACCTGTACATATGTTACTGCTTTCTTATGTTTCTACCTGGCACTGTACATTATACGGTACTGTGTGTTACACAGTATGTTACCTGCTTTTTTCTATATTTACTGGTACTGTATTTTCTTTACTGTATGTTACCTGGTACTGTATGTTTACCTGGCTGTATGTTACCTGGCACTGTGTACCTGGCACTGTATTTACTGGCACTGCTTATGTACCTATATATATTTACCTGCTTTTCTTTTGGGCACTGTGTTACCTGGCTGTATGTTACTGCTTTTCGCCGTTATCCTGGCACTGTACATTTACCTGGCACTGCTTATGTTACCTGTACTATGTGTTACCTGGGCACTGTATATTTACCCTGGCACTATGTAGCTGTTACCCTGGCACTGTATATGTTACCTGGCACTATGTTCTGCTTTTCTTTCAGCCTGGCACTGTACGTTATCTGTTTTGTATATTTACCTGGTACTGTATGTTACACTAACTTTCTACATTATCTGGCACTGTATATTTACCTGGCACTGTATGTTACCTGGCACTGTATGTTACCTGGTACTGTATGTTACCTGGCACTGTACATTACCTGGCACCGTATGTTACCCAGCACTTTGTACCTGGCACTATGTGTTACCTGTGGCACTGTGTTACCTGGCACTGTATGTTACCTGGCACTATGTATTTACCTGGCAATTGTGTGTTACCTGGCACTGTGTGTTACCTGGCACTGTATGTTACCTGGCACTGTATGTTACCTGGCACTGTGTGATGCCTGGCTGCATGTGTTACCTGTATTAAAATGGCACTATATGTTACCTGTCCCTGTATGTTACCTGGTATTCTATTACCTGGCTTCCAACACTTGGTGCTGTATATTTGCCTGGCACTGCTTATGTTACCTAGCACTGTTACCTGACACTGTGTTACCTGGCTGTGTATGTTACCTGGCACTGTATGTTACCTGGCACTGTGTGTTATCTGGCACCGTATGTTACCCTGGCACTCTGTTAAATGGCACTATATGTTACCTGTCCCTGTATATTTACCTGGTATTCTATTACCTGGCACTGTATGTTACTTAGTGCTGTATGTTACCTGGCACTGTATGTTACCTGGCACTATGTGTTTACCTGACACTGTATTTGCCTGGCTGTCTCCAGCTGTTACCTGCTTTCTTATATTTTCCTGGCACTGCATGTTACCTGGCTGTATGATACCTGGCACTGTATATTTACTTGGTACTGTGTATGTTACCTGACACTGTATGTTACCTGGCTGTGTATGTTACCTGGCACTATGTTACCTGGCACTGTATATGTTTGGCACTGCTCCCACCTGTGGCAATATATGTGTTACCTGACTGCTGTGTTACCTGGCTGTATGTGTTACCTAGCACCTTGTACCTGTGCACTCTGTGTGATACTGGCACTGTGTGTTACCTGACACTGTATGTTGAGTGGTACTGTGTGTTACACCTGACACTGTGTTACCTGGCTGTACCTGGCACTGTATGTTACACTGGCACTGTATAGTACATGGCACTGCTATATTTAGTGGTACTGTGTGTTACCTGGCCGCCATGTTACTGGCTGTATATGTTACCTGGCACTATGTTACCTGGCTCTGTATGTTACCTGTGGCACTGTATGTTACCTGGCACTGTATATTTACCTGGCACTGTGTGTTACTGACACTGTACTGCATCTATGTATGTTACCTGGCACCATATTACCTGTGGCTCTGTATGGCTACCTGGCTCTGTAACTTGGCACTGCTTATGTTACCTGACACTGTGTTACCTGGCACTGTATGTTACCTGGCACTGTGCTACCTGTCTGTGTTACCTGGCACTGTATATGTTACCCAGCACTGTATGTTACCTAGCACTGTGCTACCTGGCTCTGCATGTTACTGCACAATATATTTTAGCACAGTATGTTACCTGGCACTGTGTTACCTGGCACTGTATGTTACTGCACTATATATTTACCTACATGCATGTATGTTACCTAGCACTAAAGTACCTGGCTGTGTATGTTACTGGCACTGCATGTTAC
Source organism: Homarus americanus (assembly GCF_018991925.1). Taxonomy (NCBI): domain Eukaryota; kingdom Metazoa; phylum Arthropoda; class Malacostraca; order Decapoda; family Nephropidae; genus Homarus; species Homarus americanus. The sequence continues at coordinate 4,646,486 of NW_024718183.1, forward strand.
CTGGCACTGTATTTACCTGGCACTGTATGGTACCTGACACTGTATGTTACTATTTCATCATGTATGTTACCTGGCACTATGTGTTACCTGGCACTGTGTTACCTGGCACTGTATGTTACCTGGCACTTTATGTTACCTGGCACTGTATGTTGCCTACTTTTCTTATTACCTAACATATACCTGGCACTATAGCCCACCCTGGCAGTGTGTGTTACCTGGCTGTATATGTTACAGCATATGTTGCCTGGCACTGCTTATGTTACCTGGCACTGTATGTTACCTGGCACTATGTGTTACCTGGCACTGTGTATTTACCTGTGCCTGTGTATATTTACCAGCACTGTGTGTTACCTGGCACTGTATGTTACACACAGCACTGCCCATATTTACCTGGCACTATGTGTTACCTGGCAGTGTGTGTTACCTGGCACTGTGTGTTACCTGGCACCGTATGTTACCTGGCACTGTATATTTTTTGCTTTTATGTGTTACCTGGCGGTATGTGTGTTACCTGGCACTGTATGTTACCTGGCACTGTATTTACCTGGCACTGTATATTTACCTGGCACTGTATGTTACCTGGCACTATGTTACCTGGCACTGTGTGTTACCTGCTTTTCTTATGTTACCTGGCACTGTGTATTTACCTGGCACTGTATGTTACCTGGCACTGTATATTTACCTGGCACTATGTGTTACCTAAGCTTGTGTATGTTCACCCTGACACTGTGTTACACCTGCTTTCACATACCTGGCACTATGTTACCTGGCTCTGTATGTTGCCTGGCACTGTATGTTACCTGGCACTGTATGTTACCTGGCACTGTGTGTTACCTGACAGTGTGCTACCTGGCTCTGTGCCCACCTGGCACATACCTGGCTCTGTATGTTACCTGGCTCTGTAACTTGGCACTGTATGTTACCTGACACTGTGTTACCTGTTTCTAACACCTGGCACTGTGCTGCCTGGCTCTGTGTTACCTGCTTTCTATATTTACCTTTCTTATATTTACTGGCACTGTGCTACCTGGCTCTGCATGTTACCTGGCACAGTATGTTTCCTGGCACAGTATGTTACCTGGCACTGTATGTTACCTGGCACTGTATGTTACCTGGCACACTTAGTATGTTACTGTAGCATGTAACATGTTACCTGGCACTAAATTACCTGGCTGTGTATGTTACCTGGCACCTGTTACCTGCTGTATGTTACCTGGCACTGTATGTTACCTGACACTGTATGTTACACCTGACTGTGTATGTTACCTGGCACCTATGTGTTACCTGGCACTTTTATTACCCTGGCACTATGTGTTACCTGGCACTTTATGTTACCTGGCACTGTATGTTACCTGGCACTGTATGTTACCTGGCACTGTATGTTACCTGGCACTATGTGTTACCTGGCAGTGTGTGTTACCTGGCACTGTATGTTACCTGGCACTGTATGTTGCCTGGCACTGTATGTTACCTGGCACTGTATGTTACCTGGCGCATATTATTTTCGCACTGTGTGTTACTGGCACTGTATGTTACCTGGCATATTGTGTTTACCTGGCACTGTATGTTACCTGGCATATGTTGCCTGGCTATGTATTTACCTGGCAGTGTGTGTTACCTGGCACTGTGTGTTACCTGGCACCGTATGTTACCTGGCACTCTGTTAAATGGCACTATATGTTACCTGTCCCTGTATTTACCTGGCATTATTCTATTACCTGGCACTGTATGTTACCTGACACTGTATTTACCTGGCACTGTATATTTACCTGGCACTGTGCTACCACAACCTGTGTTACAGGCACTGTATGTTACCCAGCACTGTATGTTACCTGGCACTGTGCTACCTGGCTCCTGCATGTTACCTGGCACAGTATGTTTCCTGCTTTGTACCTGGCACTGTATGTTACCTGGCTGTATGTTACCTGGCACTGTATGTTACCTAGCATATATATTACCTAGCTTTTCAATTACACAAGCATGTATGTTACCTGGCACTGCATGTTACCTGGCACTGCTTATGTTACCTAGCTTTTCCTGCTATTTACACCTGGCCTATATGTTCACCTGACTATATATTTACACTGGCACTATATATTTACCTAGCATATTTTCCTTTCTTCCATCTTCTAGCACTTTATGTTACCTGGCTGTATGTTACCTATTTCATATGTTACCTGGCACTGTATGTTACCTGGCACTGTATTTTGCACTATGTGTTACTGGCACTGTATGTTTTCAGCACCTGTATATTTACCTGGCACTGTATATATTTACCTGGCACTGTATGTTACCTGGCACTATGTGTTACCTGGCACTGTGTGTTACCTGGCACTGTATGTTACCTGGCACCAATGTGTTACCTGTGGCACTGTATGTTACCTGGCACTGTATGTTACCTGGCACTATGTGTTACCTGGCAGTGTGTGTTACCTGGCACTGTGTGTTACCTGGCACCGTATGTTACCTGGCACTCTGTTAAATGGCACTATATGTTACCTGTCCCTGTATGTTACCTGGTATTCTATTACCTGGCACTGTATGTTACTTGGTGCTGTATGTTACCTGGCACTGTATGTTACTTGGTGCTGTATGTTACTTGGCACTGTATGTTACCTGGCACTGTATGTTACCTGGCTGTGTATGTTACCTGGCACTATGTTGGCCTGGCTCTGTATGTTACCTGGCACTGTATGTTACCTGGCACTGTGGAGCAAGTTACCTGGCACTGTGTGTTACCTGACACTGTGCTACCTGGCTCTGTATGTTACCTGGGCACCATGTTACCTGGCTCTGTATGTTACCTGGCTCTGTAACTTGGCACTGTATGTTACCTGACACTGTGTTACCTGGCACTATGTTACCTGGCACTGTGCTACCTGGCTCTGTGTTACCTGGCACTGTATGTTACCCGGCACTGTATGTTACCTGGCACTGTGCTACCTGCTCTGCATGTTACCTGGCACAGTATGTTTCCTGGCACAGTATGTTACCTGGCACTGTATGTTACCTGGCACTGTATGTTACCTGACACTAAATTACCTGGCTGTGTATGTTACCTGGCACTGTATGTTACCTGGCACTGCATGTTACCTGGCACTGTATGTTACCTGGCACTGTATGTTACCTGGCACTGTATGTTACCTAACACTGTATGTTACCTGACTGTGTATGTTACCTGGCACTGTATGTTACCTGGAACTATGTTACCTGGCACTGTATGTTACCTGGAACTATGTTACCTGGCACTGTATGGGACAATGAACCATTAACGATTCACTTCACTTGTTAGGTCAACACACACACACACACACACAGCTGTTGGTGACTGGCTCATGGTTTATGGTTCATGGCACAAGGGCACTCCTCCCTCCTTAGTCCTCATGATGACGAAACTTAGGAGTCATTGGAAAGTTAAATGAGGTCTTTAATTATCCAGGTAACAACTGCCATCAATTACTGGGCATTTTGGTTGAGCAAAGTTGAGGAGAATCAGTTACGTGCTAGACGGCAGGTGTCGTGGAGGGAGGGGAGCTGGGTGAGGAACAGGAGACGGGACATAGAGAGGGGAGGAGGAAAGGGGTAGGGGAGAGGAACGGGGCCAAGGGAAGAGGGAGGTGTGAAAGAGAAGAGGGAGGGGAAGTAGGGAGGGGAAGAGTGAAAGTGAAAGGAAGACGGGAAGAGAAAAAGGAGAGGAAGAGGGAAAGGATAGCGGAAGAAGTAGTAAGGAGGAGAGGGGGAAGGGAAAAAGGGGTAGGTGGGTGGCAAGTGGACGCGGAGTTGTCTACATATTATGTTAACTGAATACCTGGTAAACTTATTAGTATATCTGTTGTTTTTTAACTAAACCTGTTATCACTTTATTAGTTCATCTATTATCTTTTTTAAGTACACCTGTTAAATTTTTTAGTCCACCTGCTATGTTGTTTAAGTACATCTGTTGAGCTTGCTTTGATTGCACATTAATTGCAGGTGTTTTATGTTAGCTATACTCGTTCTATTTCCAGTTCAACTTAATGAAGTAACAAACATCTACGCGTTCAAACATTACACACTCTTGATGTGAATGCAACCCAAAAGTTAACGATATAAATAATTAAATATATTACAGTAATCTTCACTCTAAAATTACCTTACTTGACACAATAGCAATTATACCGAGCCTGGGATAAGGGAGAGTGTTAAGGTCAGAGTCATAAACAAGGTCACAATAACACGTCTTTTGTTAACTGTTAACACTTCTGGACCGTCAAACTGTACCCGACTTTATTTGGGATAAGTTACTCAACCTAGCCTAACCTAATATAATCTATTCCAACATAACTTAAACTAATCTAACATTATTTAATCTAACTTAAACTAATCTAACCTTACAACTTAACCGAACCTAACAACTTAGCCTAACCTAACAACTTAACCGAACCAAACATCTTAACCGAACCTAACAACTTAACCTAACCAAATCTAATATATTATAATCCACCCTAATCTAAACTAATCTAACTTTACTTCATCGAACCTAACCTAACCTAATCTAACCTAACCTAACAATTAACGCAGAAAGTGGTGCTGTCTGGACGAAGAGATGACGATAGACAATTCAAAACATTAATAGATAAATCCCAGGCATTGACAGAAAGAGTGGTAGTGGCAGAACGAGTGACAATAGAAGTGACAAAAGAAATGACAAGAGCGTCGGAAGGAGTAACAGAAATAATGACAGTAAGAGTGATAGAAGTGATAAGGAGGTGACAAGGAGGTGAGGGGGGGACAAAGAGGGGTAGGGAGGACCAAGGAGGGAGTGAGAGAAGGAGGGTGAGACAAGGGAGAGGGGGGGGGGGAGGGTGTGAGAAGAAGGTGGGGAGAGACAAAGAGGGGGGAAGGGAGGGTTTGAGGGACGAGGAGGGGGAGGAGAGGGTCAGGGAGGGAGGGTTGGAGAGACAAGGAGGGGGGGGAGAGGGTCAGGGAGGGAGGGAGGAGTAAGTAGTGAAGGACAGACAGGAAGTGTAGGAAGGAAAGAATGCGACACACACACACACACACACACACACACACACACACACACACACACACACACACACAGATAAATAACAACATTAGACAGGGAGAGACAGACAGACAAAAGAAAAAGATAAAGGAAGGGACAGGGTAAAATATATTTCTCACTCGGGGCGAAAAACTGAAACATGACAACAATTAAGAGTCGAGGTCTGGCGGGAAGGATGGGCCACAAGCATCTCTCTCCCACTCACACGGAGAGAGAGAGAGAGAGAGAGAGAGAGAGAGAGAGAGATCCAGCCTTAATGATGCCAAGGTTTTTCCACTCTCTGACTCACAGGCACTGTGATTTTTGGCACTATGATTCTTAACATGGCACTATGATTATTAACGTGGCACTATGATTCACCAAGTGACTCTTTAAATGTGTACATTTACCTAAAGTTTAGCATAGAACAATGTAGGTTAGTGTAGGGAAAGTTCAGAACCCTAAATTGTCTTATCTTGACAACCTTAATTTACATAAGTTGACATAACTTTACCTAACTTAACATAGCTTAACCTAACATAAATTAACCTGATTTAAACTGATTTAACTTGACTATGCTAAACAGAACTTATCCAATTTATCTTAACCTTATTTAAATTAACCTAACTTAACCTCGCTTAACTTAACCTAACTCAAGAGTGTGTGGATGCTAGTCACTCAAGTGTATATGTGTGTCGGTCACTCAAAAGTACAGCAGGAGTGGCAGACACCAGCTGAATCGGTAGAAGTTTAGGGGAACTCGCCAGAGGAAAAACTGATTACCTAGATGGTGACCCTCTTAGCCAGCCACCTGAGTGTGTGAGGTTAGGTTAGGTGAGGTGAGGTGGGGAGTTTTCAGGTGATCCCGTAAATTAATGAGATTTACCTGACCTGTACACACGATTATCAGAATAATGACCATGATGAGCATTTCATTCTATTTCATTATTTTTCGTTTTGTATGGTTCAACTGGTAGTCAGGACAGAACAGTAGCTAGTGGCTGTCATACGTGACCTGACACAGTGACTGACAGCCGCTGCATCAGGAAGGTTGTACCATCTGCCGGGGTTATATTTATCATAATTGATCTCACACGACCTGTCCATTTACGGCCAGGTAAGAAAGGCTGAATAGAACTTCCATTAGCGCCAGGTGACCACCTACAACAAAGAGCACCACCGTGACCCTTGATGAGGGAAGGCTGCGTCTCGACCTGGGGCTCACAGCTTACTGGTGTGGTAAAGTTAGCTTAGGTTAGGTTTGTAGTTGTAGTAATAATAATAGTGAAGACGAAAGCATCGCATTAAACAATATTCGACGGTCCATTACGACAGAACGGAGGCACACCCTAAGTGATAAACTGCAACAACTGATGCAGAAATTGCCAGAGAATTTGAAAAAATTAGCTATAGCGCAGGAGGTGGGCGCCTCGAACTGGCTAACAACGTTACCAATAAGGGCAAAAGGTTTCAGCCTTAACATACAAGAATTTACAGATGCCATTGCCCTAAGGTATGGTTGGCCAGTAGAAGGTTTGCCCTCCCAATGCGTGTGTAGTTCATCCTACGACACTGACCACGCTATGGTGTGCAAGAAAGGGGGCTTCGCATACATGAGGCATGACGAAGTAAGGGATCTCACAGCAAATATACTGAAGGAAATCTGCCACAAAGTCACGGTGAAACCGCCCATCCTTCCATTGGACAGTGAGAATTTATATCACAGATCTCCCAACGCATCCAATGAAGCCCTTGTGGACGTCAGTGCTCGAGGATTCTGGACGCAGGGACAGCGAGCCTTCTTTGACGTCAGGATATTCGACCCCATGGCCGCATGTCACCGTAACCTGTCTCTTGAGGCTGCACACAACAAGAATGAGAACAACAGGAACAAAGTCTAGGCACAGGGAATTCAGAATGTGGTGGGATGGGACCAAGAGCAAGATGCTTCTATGCAAGACCGGCCGAGGTGTTATCTAAGCAGAAGCAGCAGCCCAGAAGTTACGTTACAGCCTGGTTGAGATGTCGACTGTCCTTCTCTCTGCTTACGTCTGCATTGCTCTGCCTCAGGGGAACGAGATCCTCTGTCCGAAAGTAAACAATAGTCGCAGCTATTGACTATGAAGCAACAGTCACTGCATGCCGCATAGATAACACCACCTGTGAGGGAATCACTACACCACGTGATGCCCCTCATAACACCATCTGTGAGGGAATTATTACACCACATCAGGCCCCTCATACACCATCTGTGAGGGAATTACTACATCATCAGGCCCCTCGTAACACCATCTGTGAGGGAATTACTACACCACGTCAAGCCCCTCATAACACCACCTGTGAGGAAACTACTACTCCACGTGATGCCCCTCATAACGCCATCTGTGAGGGAGTTACTACACTACGTGTCTGCTGTTCAATACCTCAGCTCACATGATCTACGTCACCTCCGCTGTAAACATTAATCTGTATGTTCACTGTATGTTCCTTCACTTTTCTCTAATGAAGGCTTTTGTTAAACCACCAATGTATGTAATAAGTCATTTATGTCCAATGTATATTTTCAGCCTTCGGGCTGCAGAACTTTTTCAATAAACCGTTTATTATTATTATTATTTATTAGATCTGCGGTTCAACTAACTCAGCAGAGCTAGGGTAGCTACTGTACTTATGCATTAGGATATTTAATTTTATGGCAATAAAATGACGGCGAAGGTGTGGCTATTGGGGGAGGCTGGAGGCCATGTTTAAAAAAGTATTAGTATTAGTAGTAAGTATAGTAGTAGCTACAGCAATATAGTAGTAGTAACAGTAATGGTAGTATTAGTAGTAATAGTAATCGGCACGACGGACTCCAAGACCGAGTACGTAATGGGAAAGGTGAATGAGTGGGATAGGGAAATCCAAGATCTGTCTGAGATTGCTAACACAGAGTCACATGCAGCTTTTGCAGCATTCACCCATGGAGTCAAGCATCGCTGGAACTACCTGATGCATACTATCCCTGATATCGGATCCCTCCTCCACCCTCTGGAAGAAGGTATCAGCGTCAATTTCATTTCCGAATTAGTGAAACACCCTCGCTTAACCCCAGCAGAAAGATCACTCCTTGCACTACCACCGAGACTGGGAGGAATGGGATTGACCAATCCAGAGGAGATTGCTGCCACCGAACATCAAAACTCAGTAAAGCTCACGGCAGCCCTCACGGACCACATAATAGCTCAGAACGCAACAGGGGAGGTGGATACCAGTGAAGTAAACAAGATTCGTAGGTCCATTATGACAGAACGACAGCACGACCAAAGTAATAAGTTGCAGCAACTGTTGCTGCAGGTACCAGAGAATTTGAAGGAAAAAAGTAGCTATAGCGCAGGAGGTGGGCGCCTCGAACTGGTTAACTACGTTACCGATAAGGGCAAATGGTTTCAGTCTCAATAAACAAGAATTTACAGATGCCAATGCTCTAAGGTACGGTAGGCCAGTAAGAGGTTTGCCCTCCCAATGCGTGTATGGCTCTTCCTATGACGTCGATCACGCCATGGTGAGCAAGAAAGGGGGCTTCATATGCATGAGGCATGACGAAGGGATCTCACAGCAAATATGTTGAAGGAAATCTGCCGTGATGTCAGGGTAGAACCGACCCTCCTTCCATTGGACGGTGAGAATTTCCAACATAGAACGTCAAACACATCCAACGAAACCCATGTTGACGTCAGTGCTCGAGGATTCTGGACGTGGGGACAGCGAGCCTTCTTCGACATCAGGATTTTTTATCCCTTGGTCGCATGTCACCGTAACTTAGCTCTCGATGCTGCACACAGGAGGAACGAGAACAACAAGATAAGAACATACGGGGAGAGAATTCAGAACGTTGATCAAGGCAGCTTCACTCCTCTAGTGTTCACAACCTCTGGTGGGATGAGACCAAGTGCAAGATGCTTCTACGCCAGACTCGCGGAGTTGATCTCCGAACAGAAGCAGCAGCCCAGAAGTTATGTTACAGCCTGGATGACATGTCGACTGTCCTTCTCTCTCCTTCGGTCGGTTTTGCTCTGCCTCAGGGGAACGAGAGCATCCGCCCCAAAGCCGACAACAGTTGCAGATATTGACTATGAGGCAACAGTCACTGAATGCCGCATAGATCTGCAGCTCAACTAACTCAACAAAGCCAGGATAGCTACTTATGTATTAGGATATTTAATTTTAAGGTAATAAAATGGTGGCGAAGGTGTGGCTATAAGGGGAGGTTGGAGACCATTTCTATTTTAGGAAAATAAATAAATAAAAAGTAGTAATAGTAGTTGTAACCGACAGTTCACTGTGACCTTCACGTGTCTCCAGACTAACTTTAATCTACCGCAGACAATCAGAGGCGACCAACAGGTGTTCTAATTCACTCCGAGATTGGCTTCAGGGTCTCTCTCTCTCTCTCTCTCTCTCTCTCTCTCTTTTCATATGTTTCTCTACTTCCCACTTTATTATTCCTTCTGTCTATTTACTTTCTATCTACCTATCTATCTAATGTAAAGTTAAGTGATTTTATTAAAAAAAAAGTAAGGTTAGGTTAGGTTCCGGGTTCAAATTAGTTTTTTTTTTTTTTTTTTGGGAATTAGCCCACCCGGGCACAGGTCAAACGACCCACAACGGGGCCTGGGGGGCGAAAAAAAACGAACAGAAGGAAATTGAAAATAGAGAAGAAAAAGGTTATACTGTGTTAATCTACACCACGAAGATGCCGGAAAACCAGCTTTTTAAAGTGAGACAGATTGTATAAGTATGGAAACACAGAAAAAGGCAGAGCATTCCACAGTTTGGCTGTGTGAAGAAAGAAGGAGGTACTATAACGGGTTATTCTAGTGTGACCGACATCCACAGACAAACGGTGGGCACCGCGGGCAAGACGTGTGTTACGAGCCCACGGCCTTGCCGGCGGTACACAGGATGCCAAATCCACCGAACATTGCCCGTTAAAGTACCTGTAAAAGAGAGAGAGTGAAGCAACATTGCGGCGAAGAGAAAGGAAAGAAAGATTGTCGACTAAAGGAGGAGAGTTAATAAGACGAAATGCCTTTGATTCCACCCTATCTAACAGTTAGACAGAAGAAGAGCCACCCCAGATATGAGAGCAGTACTCCAAGTTAGGACGAAAGAATCTCTTATATACTTGAAGCAACTGCTCAGGAGTGAAGTAGCTACGGCTTCTGTACAGCATTCCCAGCTTTCGGGAGGCAGCTTTAGCTATATTAACGATGTTCATTAATATTCCATCAATCATTCCCAATCCAGCTCTCTCTCTCTCTCTCTAGCGCCCTCCAGCCATCATTCTACCATTACGTCCATGTTCGTTGTTCTGATGAAATTTCTGACAGAGACATGAGGACACCTGCCTCGTCTGCCACCCCTAGTTTACACCCCCGCCCCGTCTGCCACCCCGTCCGCCTCGTCTGCCTCCCCCTCCGCTTCGCCTGCCACCCCTCCTCCACCTCGTCTGCCAACCCCTCCGCCTCGTCTACCTCCCCCATCCGCCTCGCTTGCCACCCCTCCTCCACCTCGTCTGCCTCTTCTGCCATTCCCCTCCGCTTCGTCTGCCCGGCTAAGCTGAATGTTGTCGTGCCAGGTAACACCCCTCGTTTTGTCTATGTAGGCCGAGAGGAGACGGATGCTATCCAACGCTTCATTGATGGAAAGGTCGGCTCAACACAGCTTATTAAGCGAGATGAACCTGTTCGACCCCAATAAATGAAGGAATACCTTGTCACCCAATTCCCCAAGGGTATTCCCCCCAAGAGAGCTCTGTCACTTCAGGGCGTCCACAGAGCAAGAAGACTTTATAAGGATGGTGCACAACTTAGTAGGATCATCATTGTTTGGAAAAGGAAAGAGCCACCTCCTGAGGAGTACCGCTTCTTTGGCAGCACGTACGGTACCCCTAGTAACATCAGTCGGTGGACTCCTCCCCCTGTGGTGTGCTACAACTGCTTCGGGGTCAATCATGTGGCGAAATACTGTCACAAGCCAGCCACCTGCGGCTTCTGCGCAGGAATGCATAGCACAAGCAGCTGCCCCATCAAGGAAGGTGCCTCTCAGGAGGGGAGAGAGCAGGACTCCCCACTTGAGTGGCAGTGTGCCAGATGCAGGAAGAAGGGTGTGACGGCCTGGCATCCAGTTGCCTTGGGAGCCCGCCTCCACCCACAATAGCGGTCACACTCAGTGACGCCAACGCCAACACTACCGGGTCGCCTCCAACGCCTGAAATCAACAGCTACACCTCCCCACCCAGGAGTGTTTCAGGTGCAGGGAGGAGGGTGTGACGGTCTTGCACCCCAGTTGTCCTGGGAGGTCGCCTCCATCCACAATAGCAGTCCCACTCAGTGATGCCAATGCGGCCGGATCGCCTCCACCACCTGAAGTCAACAGGCACAGTGACTCTCCTTCGTTAGCCAATGCAGGTCAGGTAAGTAAGTGTGCCAAGTAAGTGTACCAGTGAACAATGACAGTGATAGTGTTAGTGGAGCTTCTGAAGGAGCTGGTGCCTCCTCTCATAATGATGCCAACTTGAGGGTGAGTAGCCAGAGCGAGACCGATAGTGATGGAAGCATGGATGGGGAGAATGAGCCCCAGACTGCCAGCGTGGTCTCTGTAATAGTCCCAGGTCTGAAGACTGTCCATGACCCTGTACGTTTTCCATTGTTTACGGGGGAGGAACTCGCGGGACTGATGAAGGAACCCGCGTATAGAAATCCTACTGGAATAAGGTCTGTGAAGAACATTATCAGGAAATCCAGAGGTACAGAACTTGGAATGGTCAGCTTATTGGTCAGGTTGATCTATGAAGCCAGCGTGCGACTCTCTACGCTAAATTCAAGGTGGGAAAAGTAACACGAACGCTTAGGTTCATTTCATGGAACATCCGGAGTGTTAATCGCAGAATTAATGATCTACAATGGTTTGTTAAAGTTTTTGACATTGATGTAATTGGCTTACAAGAACCTTACACGTCCAGCACCCAGAAGAAAGTTGCACCCAGGATAGCTGGGTTTACAGCATATAATAGTGGAGCAGGAAGTGGCCTGCTCACATATGTAAAGAATGGTCTGGTCTGTAAATGGATTAAAACTCACAATGATGAAAGTATTCACTATCAACAATTTACAGTAAAGACAGCAAACAGTCAATTTTCGCTGTATAACATCTATGTTCGGTGTAATGAACTGCGAGCGGACGTGTTACCAAAGCCATCAGGTAACAATGCTATGCTGTGTATGGGTGACTTTAACTCTCGTCACACTGTCCTCGGTGATGTCCAGTGTAGCTCTAATGGGAGGGTGTTCGTGAATTACATCAATAATCATAATATCACTGTATACGACACAGACAAAGTGACACATCTGATGGGGGGCAGACTTGATTATGTGATTGGGTAAAACCTAGTAGACAGTAATGTCAAGGCTAAGGTCATCTCAGACCACCTAGTCAGTGATCACTATGCAATACTTACTGAATACACTGTTGCTGATGTCAAGTGTGAACCCCATCCTAAGCTCAGAATTAATATCCCAGATAATCTTAAACTGCACTTCAAGGCCTACATCCACAGATGGTATGCTGGATATACACCTGGGTCAGTGGATGAATTTTGCTGTGATCTTGTAAATGTCATTACCACAAATTATACCACCTGGGTTAAGTCAAGGAGGAAGGGGGGCAGCACTAAACCACCTCTGTGGACACATGACCCCATCCTCACCAAAGAAGGAGAGAATGTAAAACAGCTTGCCAACACTTATAAGCAAAATAAAACTAGTGATAACCTCTTGGCATTCCTCAAAGCTAACAGAGAATTTCGTGAACTCAAAGGTCAGGTGAGAAACACCTATTGGGAACAATTCTTACAGGGGATTAATAGAACAACCACTCTAGCAGAAGTGTGGAACAAAATTAGAGCCATTACCAAGTCACCCACCCCAGTCCAGCTTCATCACAGCCCTGCAGAATATGCTGACATGCTATTAGACCAATGGTCTAGTGTGTCACGAATCACTTCCCTGCCTCCTGACATACAACAATATCTTAACACCTCACACATTAATAGGGGTTTCAATATTGAAATAGCCTGTTCCTCACCAGACCTTACCGACCAGTTTCCTATAACGCACCACGAACTAACAACAGCACTAATGAAAGGTGAGTCATCCTCCCCTGGTGAGGATGGCATAACCTATAACACCCTGAGATTGTTGAATGAGATCCCTAACCATCCACTGCTTGACCTGTATCAAATGAGCCTCACACAGGGTATTCTGCCTAAGACATGGACTCATGGAAACATAGTTCCAATCCCTAAAGCTAATTCTCCAAACTTCAGGCCAATTTCACTCACATCCTGTATGTGTAAAGTCCTTGAAAGAGTTGTTCTAAACCGTCTCATGTTTCAAGTCAAAGGCAAACTCGCCCCTAATCTGTACGGGTTCATGCCCGGGCGTAGCACACAGACATGCTTTGCAGAATATCTTGTTCACTCAAAAGATAAGACACAAACAGCCTTCATAGACCTTAAATCAGCCTTTGATGTAGCTAATAGACATTATACTTGAGCAACTAGCTAATTTTGGCATCCAAGGTAACCTCCTAACATGGATAAAGGGTTATCTGTCCAACAGGTATGCCAGCGTTCTGTTAAGGGGAGTCAAAAGTACCAGAATGAGAGCATTTGAGCTTGGCACGCCTCAGGGAGGAGTGTTAAGTCCTATGCTCTTTAATATACTGATGCACAAGCTTATTGCTGACATTCCAGTTCAGCCAAACGAAGCCGTAATATGCTATGCTGATGACATCTGCATTATGACACAAACCAAACTCAGGCTCCAAGCCTTGCTGGATGTATTTGCTCGGAGAACTGTTGAATGTGGTCTCATAATATCTGTTGACAAGACGAGGGTCCTCAATCCTCGTCCTGCTCACCCTCTGCCTCTTGACTATAACATTAACAGCATGCCCTTGGAACTATGTAGCTCCTATAAATATCTTGGAATTTGTGTGAATGATGCAAACTTTATCAGCAACCTTCGTGACAAACTAATGCAGCGCATTAAACCCTTCAGAACCCTTGTTGGCAAGGGCTATGGAATAAACATCACCTATGCTCGTACTTTCTATCTTCACTTCATTCGTTCTGTAGTTGACTATCATGCTCTCCATCTTGTGACTATTCCGCCTAAACAACTCAACAGCCTTGAGGTAGTGCAAAATGAAGCCATGCGCATCATCCTAGGTTGCCCAAAATCAACCAGAATTGTAAACATGAGGAAAGAGCTCGGACTGCCCTCCCTATCTGAGAGGATAGCTCTACTTAATACCATGTTTTGATGTCAAAGTTTTGAAGAACAATGGTTCTCAAACTACAGCTCAAACTGAGTTGATGTTCTATCTAAGTAATCCCGACCATCTCGCCAACTTTCCACAAAATACGAACCTATTAATGCCATTCCTCCTTGGCTGGACATATCAGTTCCTATTAATTACACTCCTGTTGGTAGTAAGCAAATGTTAAACACCGGTGTGGTGAGATGTGTCACACTAGAAACTATTAACAGACACATAGAGAGTATTAAATCAAGTGAATGTTATGCTTTTACTGATGGTTCTGTGCAGACAAACACAGGTAGAACAGGCTGTGCAATTGTAATATATAAAGAAAAAGAGATGATAGTGTCAAACAAACAAAGGCTGAACAACTGGGCCAGCACAACACAAACTGAACTAACTGGAATCTACTTAGCCACAGACTACCTCAAAGAAAATGGAGGTGGGGTGATATTCTGTGACTCTCAAAGTGCTTTGAAATCAATGAACAGCCCGTCAGGCTCTATGTCTAAAGTTGTATGTGATATTAAAAGGAATGTGATAACTGCCAATGAGAACAACTTTCGTATCGAATTTGTGTGGATTACGTCCCATGTTGGAATCAGGTATCATGACCGTGCTGATAGACTGGCCAATGAGGCATGTAAGAAAGAAAATGTTGACCGTGACCTTGGCCTGTCCAATGCTGTAATTAAAAACATTCAAGTCAGAATCATGAACTCTGATCTAGAAGAAGTGAGAAATGCAGAGAGACCTGACAGTTGTAGCATTAGTAAATATGACAAATTTTGTGACAAGAGGTACCGGTATGGCCAGCATAAGGACAGAACCAGACAATGTGATGTAGTCGCGGCCAGAATTAGACTAGGATACAGACACATCTGGCAGGTTAGTAACGCTGTACCCATACCGGAACACTCAGCATGTAAACTTTGTGATACACCTTTAAAGCATACACTTGAACACTATATTATTGAATGTGACACTGTCAAAGACTTCAGGCCACCTGACTTATTGTATCTTGAACTATGTAATTACTTCATTGAATCAGGTGTGTTTGAGGACATTCTTGCTGTTTATCCTAAATTTGTTAGCCCACACTGATAGTCTTCAATTAGAATATATGACTCCAATGTATGTGATCCACTGACCCATAAGTATACCAAGTTATGAATGTGATGTATTTTCTTGTGGACGAACCTCTGTCCTGCAGCATGGCAGTGAACAGTATTACCCACATGAATCTGACCTATATATAGTGTCACCTGAATATGATGCATTCTTTGTGTATTGAACTCATCCCGTATGGTATGAAGAGTGACATTACCCACATGAATCTGACCGACGTATATGTATGTATGTGTATATGTATGTAGCATATGTGTATATATATGTATATGTGTATGTATATGTATATGTATGTATATATAGAGTATGTGTACATATATGATATATACTGCACGAATATGATGTATTTTTGTGTACGAATCCTCGTTCTGCGTGGCAGGAGAAGTGATACCACCCCTCAGTGTCAGACCTGACTGAATTACCCAGAATTAGGCAAACTGTACCACAAGCTCACAATAAATTTGTTAAATCTAAAAACTAAACTCATGCCTAAATACTAACATAGCGAAGACACACACACAATACGTCAAACACACCTAACCTAAAGTAACCACTTAAACTAAACTAACATAACTTAGCCTAACTTAATCAATTCTAATCTGACGTAACCCCTAACCTAACCTAACCTAACCCCTAACCTAACCTAACCTAGATGTGTGTCGCCTATGGTGTAAATAAAAGAACAACACATAATAATAAGACCCATACTGTGTTGTGTCAGCGTGGTTACAATTCTTCTCTGGCAGGCAGTGTGTGTGTGTGTGTGTGTGTGTGTGTGTGTGTGTGTGTGAGTGAGTGATGTATAAAGCTATTGTCACTACGACTGCACGAATATACAGCATCACCACCACCACCACAACCATCACCACCGCATTCACCTCGATCTTATAATTATACTTAATTAAGGTCTCCCTCTTCCCCTTCAGCAGTAAGACTCAGGTCCTCAGAGGATCATTAACTTGAATTTTTACTCTTCACTTGACATATATAATCACATTTAATTTCCTAGCGTTAAGCAAACACATAACGCATATCCTAAATGAAAATGGCTTCAGAAACACACTGTGAATTCAGGGGAGACGGACGCCATGTTGAGGACCACACACACAGGACGCCATGTTGAGGACCACACACACACACAGGACGCCATGTTGAGGACCACACACACAGGACGCCATGTTGAGGACCACACACACACAGGACGCCATGTTAAAGACACACACACACACAGGACGCCATGTTGAGGACCACACACACACAGGACGCCATGTTGAGGACCACACACACAGGACGCCATGTTGAGGACCACACACACACACAGGACGCCATGTTGAGGACCACACACACAGGACGCCATGTTGAGGACCACACACAGAGGACGCCATGTTGAGACCACACACACAGGACGCCATGTTGAGGACCACACACACAGAGGACACCATGTTGAGGACCACACACAGAGGACGCCATGTTGAGGACCACACACACAGGACGCCATGTTGAGGACCACACACACAGAGGACGCCATGTTGAGGACCACACGAGGACGCCATGTTGAGGACCACACACAGAGGACGCCATGCTGAGGACCACACACACACACACACACAGGACGCCATGTTGAGGACCACACACACAGGACGCCATGTTGAGGACCACACACACAGGACGCCATGTTGAGGACCACACACAAAGGACGCCATGTTGAGGACCACACACAGAGGACGTCATGTTGAGGACCACACACAGGACGCCATGTTGAGGACCACACAGAGGACGCCATGTTGAGACCACACACACACAGGACGCCATGTTGAGGACCACACACACAGGACGCCATATTGAGGACCACACACGAGGACGCCATGTTAGGACCACACACAGAGGACGCCATGTTGAGAACCACACACATACAGTACGCCATGTTGAGGACCACACACACAGGACGCCATGTTGAGGACCACACACACACACAGGACGCCATGTTGAGGACCACACACACAGGACGCCATGTTGAGGACCGACACACACAGGACGCCATGTTAAAGACCACACACACACAAGACGCCATGTTGAGGACCACACACACAGGACGCCATGTTGAGGACCACACACATGAGGACCCCATGTTGAGGACCACACACAGAGGACGCCATGTTGAGGACCACACACAGAGGACGCCATGCTGAGGACCACACACAGAGGACGCCATGTTGAGGACCACACACACAGACGCCATGTTGAGGACCACACAGAGACGCCATGTTGAGACCACACACACACAGGACGCCATGCTGAGGACCACACACACAGGACGCCATGTTGAGGACCACACACACAGGACGCCATGTTGAGGACCACACACACAGGACGCCATGTTGAGGACCACACAGAGGACGCCATGTTGAGGACCACACACAGAGAACGCCATGTTGAGGACCACACACACAGGACGCCATGTTGAGGACCACACACAGAGGACGCCATGTTGAGGACCACACACACAGGACGCCATGTTGAGGACCACACACAGAGGGCCATGTTGAGACCACACACACAGGACGCCATGCTGAGACCACACAGAGACGCTGAGGACCACACACACACACACAGGACACCATGTTGAGGACCACACACACAGGACGCCATGTTGAGACCACACACACAGAGGACGCCATGTTGAGGACCACACACACAGGACGCCATGTTGAGACCACACACAGAGGACGCCATGTTGAGGACCACACACACAGGACGCCATGTTGAGACCACACACAGAGGACGCCATGTTGAGGACACACACACACACAGGACGCCATGTTGAGGACCACACAGGACGCCATGTTGAGGACCACACACAGAGGACGCCATATTAGGACCACACACAGAGGACGCCATGTTGAGAACCACAAACACACAGGACGCCATGTTGAGGACCACACACACAGGACGCCATGTTGAGGACCACACACACACACAGGACGCCATGTTGAGGACCACACACACAGGACGCCATGTTGAGGACCACCCACACACAGGACGCCATGTTAAAGACCACACACA
The DNA here is from genome assembly GCF_018991925.1 of Homarus americanus. NCBI lineage: Eukaryota > Metazoa > Arthropoda > Malacostraca > Decapoda > Nephropidae > Homarus > Homarus americanus. The sequence continues at coordinate 4,665,069 of NW_024718183.1, forward strand.
CACAAGACGCCATGTTAAGGACCACACACACAGGACGCATGTTGAGGACCACACACAGAGGACGCCATGTTGAGGACCACACACAGAGGACGCCATGTTGAGACCACACAGAGGACGCCATGTTGAGGACCACACACACAGGACGCCATGTTGAGGACCACACACAGAGGACGCCATGTTGAGGACCACACACAGAGGACGCCATGTTGAGGACCACACACACAGGACGCCATGTTGAGGACCACACACAGAGGACGCCATGTTGAGGACCACACACACACAGGACGCCATGTTGAGGACCACACACACAGGACGCCATGTTGAGGGCCACACACACAGACGCCATGTTAAGGACCACACACACAGGACGCCATGTTGAGGACCACACACAGAGGACGCCATGTTGAGGACCACACACAGAGGACGCCATGTTGAGGACCACACACACAGGACGCCATGTTGAGGACCACACACACACAGGACGCCATGCTGAGGACCACACACACACACAGGACGCCATGTTGAGACCACACACACAGGACGCCATGTTGAGAACCACATACACACAGGACGCTGAGGACCACACACACACACACAGGACGCCATGTTGAGACCACACACAGGACGCCATGTTGAGGACCACACACACACACAGGACGCCATGCTGAGGACCACACACACAGAGACGCCATGTTGAGGACCACACACACAGGACGCCATGCTGAGGACCACACACACAGGACGCCATGTTGAGGACCACACACAGGACGCCATGTTGAGGACCACACACACAGGACGCCATGCTGAGGACCACACACACAGGACGCCATGTTAAGGACACACAGGACGCCATGTTGAGGACCACAACCACAGAGGACGTTGAGGACCACACCACACAGGACGCCATGTTGAGGACCACACACAGAGGACGCCATGTTAAGGACCACAACACGGACGCCATGTTGAGGACAACACACACAGAGACGCCATGTGAGGACCACACAGGACGCCATGCTGAGGACCACACACACAGGACGCCATGTTAAGGACCACACACACAGGACGCCATGTTGAGACCACACACAGGACGCCATGTTGAGGACCACACACACACACAGGACGCCATGTTGAGGACCACACACACACAGGACGCCATGTTAGGACCACACACACACAGGACGCCATGTTGAGGACCACACACACACAGGACGCCATGTTGAGGACACACACACACAGGACGCCATGTTGAGGACCACACACACACACACAGGACGCCATGTTGAGACCACACACACAGGACGCCATGTTGAGAACCACACACACACAGGACGCCATGTTGAGGCCACACACACACAGGACGCCATGCTGAGGACCACACACACACAGGACGCCATGTTGAGAACCACACACACAGGACGCCATGCTGAGGACCACACACACACACAGGACGCTATGCTGAGGACCACACACACAGACGCCATGTTGAGGACCACACACACAGGACGCCATGTTGAGGACCACACACACACACAGGACGCCATGTTGAGGACCACACACACAGGACGCCATGTTGAGAACCACACACACACAGGACGCCATGTTGAGAACCACACACACACAGGACGCCATGTTGAGGACCACACACACAGGACGCCATGCTGAGGACCACACACCAGAGAGTACGTCCTCCAGCCTCTGAGTTTATTAAGGATGACGGAAGACGATCCAACACGGAATTAATGAACCGATCGATGTTTGTAAACACACCGTGACGTCACTGGGAACTAAGTGGAAAATTACGGCAGATTATCCTGCCTTGTCCCCTCCTCCCCCTCCCTCCCCTTCCCCTCTCCCTTCCTCCCCATCCTTACCGTGCCCTTCCTCCCCATACATCCTCCCTCCCTCCTCCTTCCTCTTGCACCACCCCTTTACCTCCACCACCACCCCTCACCCCTCCATCACCACCTCACCCTCCATCACCACCCTCACCCCTCCACCACCACCCCTCACCCTCCCCTCTACCCCTCACCCTCCACCACCACCCCTCACCTCCACCACCACCCCTCACCCTCCACCACCACCCCTCACCTCCACCACCACCCCCTCACCCTCCACATCACCCCTCACCCTCCACCACCACCCCTCACCCTCCACCATCACCCCTCACCCTCCACCACCACCCCTCACCCTCCATCACCACCCTCACCCTCCATCACCACCCCTCACCCTCCATCACCACCCTCACCCTCCATCACCACCCCTCACCCTCCATCACCACCCCTCACCCTCCACCATCACCCCTCACCTCCATCACCACCCCTCACCCTCCATCACCACCCCTCACACTCCATCACCTCCCCTACCCTCCTCACCACCCTCACCCTCCATCACCACCCTCACCCCTCCACACCACCCCTCACCCTCCACCACCACCCCTCACCCTCCACCACCACCCCTCACCCTCCAACACCACCCTCACCCTCCACCACCACCCCTCACCCTCCATCACCACCCCTCACCCTCCAACACCACCCCTCACCCTCCACATCACCCTCACCCTCCATCACCACCCCCTCACCCTCCATCACCACCCCCTCACCCTCCATCACCACCCCTCACCCTCCATCACCACCCCTCACCCTCCACCACCACCCCTCACCTCCATCACCACCTCACCCTCCACACCACCCCTCACCCCCACCACCACCCCCTCACCCTCCATCACCACCCTTCACCCTCCATCACCACCCCTCACCCTCCAACACCACCCCTCACCCTCCATCACCACCCCTCACCCTCCACCACCACCCCTCACCCTCCATCACCACCCCTCACCCTCCACTATCACCCTCACCTCCACCACCCCCTCACCCTCCATCACCACCCCCCTCACCCTCCATCACCACCCTCACCCTCCATCACCACCCTCACCCTCCATCTCTAAAGGTCTCACTGAAAAAAAATAAAAGGCAAAAGACCAACAGGTATATTATGGTGTGGAACCTACTGGACCAATGTGGAATCCAGCCACACACTGTGACCTGTAAAGACCCGACACAGTATTCCATTACCAGCGAGAGTTGCAGAGTTTGAGGCAATAATGGTAAACTATTTTCATTTTACCTCCACACTTCCATTCCAAAGACCACCCCTGAGCCCCCCCTTAACACCCCCAATAGTCGTAGTGGTTGAATGTAGAACGTTTGGGTGACGGACATTTGGTTTGGGCCAGGTAGCTTAGGACCTAACCTAACCAATTATAAACTTACTTGTATTATGATTTTACTCTCCCTCTCTCTCCCCCTCTCTCTCCATCATCCATCCATCCATCTATCTATGTATTTATTTATCTATCCATCTTTCAGCAGGTGAAGAGCAAGTCACACTGTTTTTGTTTTTTTAGTGGAGTCAGGAAGGAAGCTGTGACGTCATATAACAACACAGCTGGTGGTTAGCGTCACCAACCAATAAGAAAACCTCTACAAAGTTGTCCTTTATCAATGGGGAACCTGTAAAAATCCAAATGGTCATGTGTGTTGTCTGTTGCCAGGGCTGTCTACCTACCTTCCTCCACCTCAGAATGACAGGCGAGCTTTTCATTCCCTTGCTTTATTTCCCCCTAACACCTCAGCGTGTATGGAAACTCACTTTTAGCACTCGGGAAAATATGAAACTAACTAACATGATCACAACTATTGGAATATAAATTGAGAATATCACATTATATCATTTAAGAAAAGTAAATAAAGAAACAGACTTTTCCATAATTTTCAGTGGGATGAAGGACCCATCATGGCCGCCACACAGATGCTCAGATGCACGACAAATTCAGTCTTCTGCCTCAAGTGTTAGTGGTGTTAAATTCTTGTATTTCTGTGGGTATGAAATATTGTTTTGTTTTTCAGTATATGAGTAGTTAAGTTGATGTTTACAAATCGTCTGTACGTATGTGTGTGTGTGTGTGTGTGGGTACCTGGCGTCTACATACTTGTGCGCCTCAAACACGTGTGAGTGAATGGTGGTATGAGGGTGGTGGTGGTGGTGGTAGTGGGTGGTGGTGGTGGTGGTGGTAGAGGGTGGTGGTGGTAGTAGTGGTGGTGGTGGTAGTAGTGGTGGTGGTGGTAGTAGGGTGGTGGTGGTAGTAGTGGATGGTGGTGTGGTGGTGGTAGTAGTGGGTGGTGGTGGTGGCGGTGGTGGTAGTAGTGGGTGGTGGTGGTGGTGGTGGTAGTGGGTGGTGGTGGTGGTAGTGGGTGGTGGTGGTGGTGGTAGTAGTAGGGTGGTGGTGATGGGATGATATTGAAAAGGGTGCTTGGTAGTGGAAGATGGTTGTTGTTGTAGTGCTGATAGTGGTAGAGGTGGTAGTGGTGGTTGAAAGGAAAGATATATATATACAAGAGAAGTTCACTGTTTATTCAACACGCTAGAGTGAACCAAATACTGACCACACGTCACACTCTGACCACACGTCACACTCTGGACCACACGTCACACTCTGACCACACGTCACACTTGACCACACGTCACACTTCTGACCACACGTCACACTCTGGACCCACGTCACACTCTGACCTGCGTCACACTCTGGACCACACGCCACACTCTGACCACACGCCACACCTGACCACACGCCACACTCTGACCACACGCCACACTCTGGACCACACGTCACACTCTGGACCACACGTCACACTCTGGACCACACGTCACACTCTGGACCACACGTCACACTCTACCTCGCGTCACACTCTGGACCACACGTCACACTCTGGACCACGCATCACACTCTCTGACCACAAGTCACACTCTGGACCATAAGTCACACACTGGACCACACGTCACACTCTGACCACACGTCACACTCTGGACCACACGTCACACTCTGGACCACACGCCACACTCTGACCACACGCCACACTCTGGACCACGCCACACCTCTGACCACACGCCACTCTGACCACACGCCACACTTTGGACCACACGCCACACTCTGGACCACACACACCCTGACCACACGTCACACTCTGGACCACACGTCACACTCTGGACCACACGTCACACCTGGACCACACGCCACACTCTGGACCACACGCCACACTCTGACCACACGCCACACTCTGGACCACGCGTCACACTCTGGACCACACGTCACACTCTGGACCTCGCGTCACACTCTGACCTCGCGTCACACTCTGACCTCGCGTCACACTCTGACCTCGCGTCACACTCTGACCCGTCACACTCTGGACCACACGTCACACTCTGGACCACACGTCACACTCTGGACCACACGTCACACTCTGGACCACACGCCACACTCTGGACCACACGCCACACTCTGGACCACACGCCACACTCTGGACCACACGCCACACTCTGGACCACACGCCACACTCTGGACCACACTTTACTCCCACTGATTTTTTCCCTTCCATCTCGTTTCAGCAATCTTAATTATCATCAATTACCCCAAATTTCAACTCAACTCTGAAATAGGGAAGAAAAAAATTCCCAGTAAAAAATTTCCATTACTAAATTCAGATAAAAAATGTCTGATAAGGGAATTTTTTTAACCAGGACGACGGGGTGGGGAAATTTTACTGGGGAAATGTATGTGTGATATTTCCTGGAAGTGAAGAGATGAGGAGGAAAAAAGTGCTTCAGACAGGTTTGTTTCCGTGCCTTTGGAGGCCGAAGGTCACTTGTCAAAAGGTAAGGTAAGGTAAGGTTAGGTCAGGTTAGGTTTAAGAGGTCACTGTTATTATTTTCAGACACAAGACCAGTCCCAATAACGGGGGAGTAGGTCCAAATACCGGGGTCAGAGGTTATTAAACACTCTAATTACCAAGAACTAAATTGATCAAGCACGCAACTACCAACCAGGAGACTGTGTCAAAGGTCATTAATAACACACACACACACACACACACTACTACTACTACTACTACTACTACTACTACTACTACTACTACTACTACTACTACTACTATTTTGCTGTCACTCGGAATCGAGTATGACGATCATCCAGCTAAGATACAATGATATGAGTTATTAAGGATGTCACCTTCATTGGTGAGTTTTGAGGTGACTAAAGAGGCCGATGCGGGACCGGCAGAATCGTTCACAGATTTTGCACCTGTGGAGGGCTACATCAAGTGCGGGAGGGGCGGCGGCAGCGTGTTTCCGGCGTTGGCGCTTGTCTGCCTCAGTTTGCAGTCGGGCTAACTCAAAATTATTGACACCTTCTCGTGTGGTGCTCCTCCAAGCGCTACGATGTGGAGTAATCGTCTCCCATGTTGGGGTCGATTTGGCACTTTTTCAGGATTGTCTTAAGACTATCCTTATACATTTTCAGTTGCCCTCCAGCATTACATTTACTATTCGTTAGGTGACTGCAAAGTAGCTGCTTTGGCAGTCTACTGTCGCCCATGCGGGTAACATGGCCAGACCAGCGTATTGTTTATGGATAATGGTAGCCTCGATGCTCCGATAGTTGGTGTCAGCAAGGATGTTGGCATTTGTTCTCTTGTCTTCCCAGCGAACTCAGTGGATGGAACGTAGACTATGTTAAGGAAAGTTTTCAAGTGCCTTGAGGTTCCTCCTGTATGTGACCCATGTCTCGCTGCCATAGTGCCATATAGTAGGGTGGGGAGGGCCACAGCTCGATATACTGTAACTTGTAGATAATTTCAGCGCCCTAGAGCTGAAGACACGGTTTCGGAGTCTGCCAAAGGCTTAGGAGGCACATCTGATCCGATGGTGAATCTCTTCATCGATGTTCGCGGTGGTGGACAGGTAGCAAAAGTGGGTAACATTACAGAGGGTAGTACCGTTAAGATGGATGGATGGTGGAGGGTTCTGAACCAGGGGCAGGTTGAAAGAGAATCTGAGTCTTACGTGCATTCACCTCAAGGCCCAAGTGTGCATACGCATCTGCGAAGGTGTTCAGGATCTCCTGTAGGTCGCATTCAGTGTGAGCAACAAGAGTGAGGTCGTCTGCATACTGAAGTTCAGTAACGGCAGCTGCTGACACCTTTGTTCAAGCCTGGAGTCGTCTTGTGTTGAAAAGATCCTTCACCTGGTACTCGATGTCCACCCCGCCGGCTAAATTGGCACTGGCACGAGTAAGGAAGGCAGCCAAGAAAATGGAAGAGAGAGTTGGTGCCAGTACACACCTTGTTTAACCCCTGTTTGGATGGAAAAAGAACTCAGACTGGGTGCCATTGTGCAGGACACTGCCGTTCATGCCTTCGTGGAGTTGCCTCACATTGGCGATAATTTTTTGGGCAGCCAAACGGCTGAGGGTCCACCAGGGCTTCCCTGTTGACGGAGTCGAAGGCCTTGGTTAGGTCACGACGCTGTTCTCTGCACTTTTCCTGTATTTGGCGGGAGCAAGATCATGTCAGTGGTGCCACGTGATGGTCTGAAGCCACATTAAGATTCTGGGAGGAAGTTTCTCGCACACGCACACACACACACACACACACACACACACACACACACACACACACACACCACAAGGTCAAAACTACACTCACTCCCTGTCTTAAGGTCATCATTTACCATGTTCACCATCCACTCTAAAAACACCCAGGTCATTAGAGATCACTAATAACCCAAACACCATTAAGGTCATAATCAAATAAAGAAGGTGGGGTTGGTTTTTTCCCTTCAAAACAACACAGAGGTCAGAGGTCACGTCAAGTTACAGAGGCAGGGCTTTTATGTGGACACTGATATGAGTTTACCCGAGTGGGTTTGACTTTCATGTACAGATAAACACAAGTGAGAGAGAAAGCAAACAGGTGTGTGTGTGTGTGTGTGTGTTGAGAGGAGGGGGAGGATGGTGTTTGTTCTTAGTCATTGAAGTTGGATTTTGTGTTTTTTTTAATAGTCGTATTACAGCAGAGTACAGAATAGTGCAGCAGACAACACAACACAACACAACACAACACTGAACAAGAAACAGAACGCAGTAAACAACATTTCGATAAATCACAAGTGGCCTGTACCCGGTCTAAAAATACCCAATCACAAATCACAGTTTCCGACGCGACACTTATGATTGGCCACTGGTAGGTAATGCAGGAAGCGTAGATATTATCGATGAGTAACCAGTTTATCGCACCTACCTTCACTACTTCAATCTGGACCAATTTAGAAGAAAAATAAAACACAACAATAATAATAATATGAATAACAAAATTAAATAAACAAATTAAAATAAATAGATAAATAAAGTAAACAAATCCCTTTTATTAACCTCTAAAAAAAGATTAACAACAATAACTCTGTAAATAACAAAATTAAAACAAAAGAGATATAAATTACATAATCCAAGACTCTCAGGTCACCATTCCTCAGCAGGTAAACAGACCAACATGAAACACTTAACTGTTCTTCTAATGCATTCTGACCCGACCTTAGTATACCCGATCACAGTCTGTCCACCCGATCACAGTCTGGACTTCCCGATCACAGTCTGTCCTCCCGATCACAGTCTGGCTTCCCGATACCACCCACCTCCGCCCGGTTATGTATCGGTTTAATTAAAACGGATCACGGTTTATTTGGCCATAATGTGATGCGGATTTATTAAATTTTTTGTTTATCTTTACACAGCGAGATTAACCGTTGTCTGGGCAGCTCTGATAACATGGCCGCTCCTACGGTGTTGTTATTATTACACACCAACAACAGTCACCATAAATAATAATAATAATAATAATAATAAAATAATAATAATAATAATAATAATAATAATAATAATAATAATAATAATAATAATAATAATAATAATAATAATAACCCAGATACGTCACTTTACAACACTTTAATAAACATTCATTATCAGGTAAGTATTATAAGTAACTTTAATGAGGTTGTGATACTTACTGTTACTTTCCACTACTGGCTGAGGCACAGAGTAGCATCAGTGTAGCAGTTACTTGTAGAGCCAGTCAGTCAGACCAGAGACATGATCTGTGTGTGAAATAATTTAGGTAAGTCTAAACACCAATAAGATTACCTTTAACAAACTACATATTTATCTGACCAATAAGAACACTTGAAACAAATCATGTAACACTCCCTCCGACCAATAAGAACGCTTGAAACGAACCATGTAACACTCCCTCCGACCAATAAGAACGCTTGAAACAAACCACTTTTATTTTTATTTATCCCAATGAAATTTAATAATTAAAGACACACAACGGACACGAGGACACACACAACGGACACGAGGACACACACAACGGACACGAGGACACACACAACGGACACGGGACACACACAACGGACACGAGCACACACAACGACACACACACACAACGACACAGACACACAACAGACACGAGACACACAAAACAGACACGAGACACACACAACGGACACGAGACACACACAACGGACACGAGAGACACACAACGGACACGAGGACACACACAACGGACACAGGACACACACAACGGACACAAGGACACACACAACGGACACGAGACACACACAACGGACACGAGGACACACAACGGACACGAGGACACACACAACGGACACAGACACACACAACGGACACACACACACACACAACGGACACGAGGACACACAACGGACACAGGACACACACAACGGACACGAGGACACACACAACGGACACGAGGACACACACAACAACAACGAGACACACACAACGGACACGAGGACACACACAACAGACACGAGGACACACACAAACACACAACACACACAACGACAACCACAACACACACACACACAACGACACAGACACACACAACGACACGAGACACACAACAGACACGAGACACACACAACACACGACACACACAAACACAGACACACACAACACACAACAACACCACAACACACCAAAAACACACACACACACAACGACACGGACACACACAACGGACACGAGACACACAACGGACACGAGGACACACAACGGACACGAGACACACAACGGACACGAGGACACACACAACGGACACAGAGACACACACAACGGACACGAGACACACACAACGGACACGAGACACACACAACGGACACAGACACACACAACGGACACGAGACACACACAACGGACACGAACACACACACACGACACGAGACACACACAACGGACACGAGACACACACACAACGGACACGAGACACACACAACGGACACGAGACACACACAACGGACACGAGACACACACAGACACGGACACACACAACGGACACGAGACACACACAACGGACACGAGGCACACACAACGGACACACACACACACACACAACAGACACACACACAACGGACACGAGACACACACAACGGACACAGACACACACAACGGACACGAGGACACACACAACGGACACGAGACACACACAACGGACACGAGAACACACACAACGGACACGAGGACACACACAACGGACACGGACACACACAACGGACACGAACACACACAACGGACACGAGACACACACATGGACACGAGACACACACAACGGACACGAAGACACACAACGGACACAGGACACACACAACGGACACGAGGACACACACAACGGACACAGACACACACACAACGGACACGAGACACACACAGGACACGAGACACACACAACGGACACGAGGACACACACAACGGACACGGACACACAACGGACACGAGACACACACAACGGACACGAGACACACACAACGGACACGGACACACACAACGGACACGAGGACACACACAACGGACACGAGGACACACACAACGGACACGGACACACACAACGGACACGGACACACACAACGGACACGAGGACACACACAACGGACACACACAACGGACACGGACACACACAACGGACACACACAACGGACACGAGACACACACAACGGACACGGACACACACAACGGACACGAGGACACACAACGGACACAGGACACACACAACGGACACGGACACACACAACGGACACGAGGACACACACAACGGACACGAGGACACGCTAAAAGATTCTCTCTCAAACACTAAATAAACCTTCCTTGCCTTCCTCCAAAAACAACGGCCCTATCTCTTTCCTTTATAACTGCTATCCATATCACTATCATATACTAACTACACTATCTACATATCTACACTATCTACACTTATCTACACTAACTACACCATCTACACTTATCTACACTATCTACATATCTCACACTAATACACTATCTACACTTATCTCATATCTACACTATCTACATATCCACACTATCTACATATCTACATATCTACACTTATCTACACCATCTACACTTATCCACATATCTACATATCTACACCTTATCTACACTTATCCACATATCTACACTTATCTACACTTATCCACACTATCTACACTCATCTACACTATCTACACTTATCTACACTATCTACATATCTACACTTATCTACACTATCTACCTTATCTACACTTATCTACACTATCTACATATCTACACTATCTACACTATCTACACTTATCTACACTATCTACACTTATCTACACTATCTACATATCTACATATCTACATATCTACACTATCTACACTATACATATCTACCTTATCTACACTATCTACATATCTCCTTATCTACACTATCTCTATACACTATCTACACTTATCTACTATCTACACTTATCTACATATCTACACTATCTACACTATCTACATATCTACCTTATCTACACTATCTACATATCTTTATCTACACTTATCCACACTATCTACACTTATCTACCTTATCTACTATCTACACTTATCTACACTTATCTACACTATCTACACTTATCTACTATCTACACTTATCTACACTATCTACACTTATCTACACTATCACACTATCTACACTTATCTACATATCTACACTATCTACACTTATCCATATCTACACTATCTACACTTATCTACACTTATCTACTTATCTACACTATCTACACTTATCTACACTTATCTACACTATCTACACTATCTACACTTATCTACACTATCTACACTTATCACACTATCTACACTTATCTACACTATCTACTATCTACACTTATCTACTATCTACACACTATCTCCTTATCTACTTATCTACTATCTACACTATCTACCTTATCTACCTTATCTACACTATCTACACTTATCTACACTATCTACACTTATCTACATATCACACTATCTACACTTATCTACATATCTATATCTACACTTATCCACACTATCTACACTATCTACACTATCTACACTTATCTACACTATCTACACATATCCACACTATCTACACTTATCTACACTTATCTACACTATCTACTTATCCACTATCTACTATCTACACTTATACACTTATACTACTACACTATCTACACTTATCTACACTATCTACACTTATCACACTATCTCACTTATCTACACTATCTACACTATCTACACTTATCTACACTTATCTACACTATCTACATATCCACACTATCTACACTTATCTACACCTATCTACACTATCTACCTTATCTACACTTATCTACACTATCTACACTTATCTACACTTATCCACACTATCTACTTATCTAAACCAATCTACTTATCTACCTTATCTACATATCAACCAATCTACACTTATCTACACTTATCTACACTATCTACACTTATCTACACTTATCTACACTTATGTACACTATCTACACTTATCTACACTATCTTCCTTATCTACTATCTACATATACACTTATCTACATATCTACCTTATCTACACTTATCCACTATCTACACTTATCTAAACCAATCTACACTTATCTACTTATCTACATATCTACACCAATCTACATATCTACACTTATCACTATCTACACTTATCTACACTAATCTACTATCTACACTTATCTACACTATCTACACTATCTACACTTATCTACACTTATCACACTATCTACCTTATCTACACTTATCTACACTTATCCACTATCTACACTATCTACATATCTACACTTATCTACACTATCTACACTTATCCACACTATCTACACTTATCTACACTATCTACACTATCTACACTTATCCACACTATCTACACTTATCTACATATCTACACTATCTACACTTATCTACACTTATCTACACTTATCTACACTTATACCTTATCTACCTTATCTACACTTATATACACTTATCTACACTTATCTACACTTATATACACTAATATACACTTATCTACACTTATCTACACTATCTACAATTATCTACACTTATCTACACTTATATACAATTATCTACACTTATCTACACTTATATACACTTATCTACACTTATCTACACTTATATACACTTATCTACACTTATATACACTTATCTACACTATCTACACTTATCTACACTTATCTACACTTATCTACACTTATCTACACTTATCTGCATTATCTACACTTATTTACACGTTTATACACTTATATACACTTATCTACACTTATCTACACTTATCTACACTATCTACACTTATCAACACATATATACACTATCTACATGATATACACTTATATACACTTATCAACACTTATTTACACTTATCTTCACTTTATATGCACTTATATACACTTATGTACAATAATCTACACTTATCTACACTCTACACTTATCTAAGCCCATCTACACTTATCTCCACTTACCTACACTTATCTGCACTTATATACACTTATCTGCACTTATCTACACCACCTACACTTACATTCTGTACACTATAATAGGCACCTTGAGACAAACTTCTTTTTTCTCATTAAATTCGTTAATAAACAGTAAATATGTTACTCAGGTCAGGGTAACCAACGCCACGTGGAGCCATAAGTCAGGGTAACCAACGCCACGTGGAGCCGTTTACTGTACCACGTTTACGTTCATTCATCGAGTTATTTAAAGACGCCATTTAAATTCATTCATAAAACCTTATCATTTTAATTCTAGTATTCCCTTTATATTAATTTATTTTTTTATTTCGTTAATTTCATTATCTTCGTATATTCTGTTTCTTCTAAAAATTTTCATTTAAGTTCATTTTTTAAAGCGTTTTCACACAAACGCTAATTTTATTCCCCGCTAATTTTTACCCTTTAAAAAATTCTGAGTGAGTAGACGCGAACTTTAAATCTTATTATGTAAACAGTTATCTAACGTAAACATTATGACGTCATCATCCTCAAACTTTGAAATATATAATTACTTACATTACCCCTTAACATGTTTACGCTTTCTATTACTTAAGTACCGTAAGAGAAAACGTAAATAACTTCATTAATTTGGGAAACTATTTTATTATGGCTTTTAGTGCTATACAGTAATATTATTCACTTGATAGATAGATAGATAGATAGATAGATAGATAGATAGATATTTATCGAGTTATATCGTCATACAAGTTAACATTGGTTCATAATATAGCCAAGGCAGGTAAAAAAAAGTTAGATGAATTGATATATAGATAGATTTTCAATCGGTAAAATCGTGCTACAGTTTCATTATTTATACAGACACTGCAGGTACACAAGTAATGGTTAACAGGAGATAAGTTAACAATATTATTTTGGGCTTTGGGTTCACGTCGACAGTATCAGTAATTTGTTGTTATTGTTTATTACGTTTGTATATTCCCTGTGCAATCTGGGTGACGTCAGAGTGAGGTTCCGTTTTTCTGATCTCCGGAAATGGAACCTAACCAAATCTACCCTAACTTAATCTACCATAACCTAACCTAACATAACCTACCCTAACCTAACCTAACCTAACCTACCCTACCCTAACCTAACATACCCTAACCTAACCTACCCTACTCTACCCTACCTTAAAGATCAAATGAGCATCACATATCAACTACCAATCAGAACAGAGTCAAATTACATACAAATTATTTTTCTTCATATTTTCACAATTTAACATAGAAAGAAGTAAGAATCCCCAGGAGCCATTATAAAGTATTAACTGTCATCAACTGAATACGTAAGAAAATAATACTGGCATCAACAGAAGAATCTCCACCCAGCTTATTTCACCCTAACACTATTTAGGATTTTAGGAGAGGTTAGGTTAGGTTAGGTTAGGTTAGGTTAGGAGAGGTTAGGTTAATGTTAGGTTAGGTTAGGAGAGGTTAGGTTAGGTTAATGTTAGGGTGATTAATCTTTAGGTGAAATAATCTGGGTGGAGATTCTTCAGATGATCCTAAAAATCTTATTCAGCTGGAAAAAAATAAACATAACCTAAAATATTTTACATTTACATTTTATTTTTAATTATTTATTATCATCATCATCATCATCATATCATCATCATCGTCAGATTAAAAAAAAGACAAAACTGAATCAAATTTATGATATATGAATAAAATCCTTCTTTGAAAATTTATGAAATACTAAATCTTTATGTAACTTTACGACACCAGCCCAGATAGGATTACGTCATTTCAGGTCAGGCAGGTCATGTCAGGTCAGGTCAGGTCAGAATAAGTACGATAACCTAAGCTTTATGTCACCTGCAAGCAAGTAAAGGTTAAGTAATTTAAGTAAGTGTGGCTCCATAAGGTGACGTATATAAGTGTATAATGATCTTGTTATTCATATTTTATTTCTTTGTCATACCACGCATCTGTAAACATATGTCAACAAAGGCGAGGGTGAAGGTATAGTTCAGGTGTGGACAGAAACAATGGCGTCAGGTATTTCTTGTTATGTTGAAAACCTCCCACGTGTGTTCACGCCTCCCTGCCTGATGCTCTTTGTCTCAGTCTGCCTGCTGCTGCCCCCCTCCGTCCCTCCCTCCCTCTCCTTCTATACATCACCTTTTCCTTCATCTCTTTCCCTCCTCCCCCCCCTCATTTCTTTCTCTCCTTTCTCCTACTACTTTCCCCCATCACTTCCCTCTTCGTCACAACTTAATAACAACTTAATGTACTGCCCCGGACATACGCAGGTAGTCTTGTCTGGCCACACCGTCACGAGGGAACACACTGACTCTCGTGGTATAAATTCACTTACCTTTTATTATCTATGACCACAACACCATAACAAACCTAACCTAACCAAACCATGACCACAACACCATAACAAACCTAACCTAACCAAACCATGACCACAACACCAACAAACCTAACCCTAGCAAACCATGACCACACCATAACAAACCTAACCTAACCAAACCATGACCACAACACCATAACAAACCCTAGCCTAACCAAACCATAGCGTACAACACCATAACAAACCCTAACCTAACCAAACACTTGACCACACCATAATAAACCTAAACTAACCAAACCATGACCACAACACCATAACAAACCTAACCTAACCAAACCATGACCACAACACCACCAACAAACCTAACCTAACCAAACCATGACCACCATAACAAACCTAACCTAACCAAACCATGACCACAACACCATAACAAACCTAACCTAACCAAACCATGACCACACCACCATAACAAACCTAAACTAACCAAACCACTTGACCACAACACCATAACAAACTAACCCCTAAGCAAACCATGACCACAACACCATAACAAACCCTAACCCTAACCAAACCAAACCATGACCACACCATAACAAACCCTAAACTAACCAAACCATGACCACAACACCACCAACAAACCTAACCCCTATTTAAAACCATGACCACAACACCATAACAAACCTAACCTAACCAAACCATGACCACAACACCATAACAAACCTAACCTAACCAAACCATGACCACAACACCATAACAAACCTAACCTAACCAAACCATGACCACAACACCATAACAAACCTAACCTAACCAAACCATGACCACAACACCATAACAAACCTAACCTAACCAAACCATGACCACAACACCATAACAAACCTAACCTAACCAAACCATGACCACAACACCATAACAAACCTAACCTAACCAAACCATGACCACAACACCATAACAAACCTAACCAAACCAAACCATGACCACAACACCATAACAAACCTAATCAACTAAACGATGACCACCAAAAACAAACCTAACCTAACCAAACCATGACCACAACACCATAACCCTAACCTAACCAAACCATGACCACAACACCATAACAAACCTAGCCTAACCAAACCATGACCACACCAAAACAAACCTAACCTAACCAAACCATGACCACACCATAACAAACCTAACCTAACCAACCATGCCCACAACACCATAACAAACCATTCCCTGGTTGAGTGCCGCGGACAAGGTAAGGCTGTGACCTATCATGTACCCGACACAGCTCCTGCACACTCCAGCCCTCCTCCCGTAGCACCGCCAGGCACGGGGGTCGAGCCAGTCTCTTGTATCCTGCAGTATATAGACCCCCAGACAAATCAGGCCTGGCAGAGTCCTCCTCCTTACCAGCTGAGTTAAGGTCTTCCTCCTCCAGAAGCCCAACTAGCCTACGTACACTTCCTCTTCATCATGTTGGTCTTGGCAGCTGTGGTAAGATTTACAAGCGTCTCTTGGGAGTAAATATAATAGTTTAGCTACGTTACATTCCCCCCTCAACAAAATGTGTAAACATTAGCAATTCCTTTCCTTTAAAAGTGTAAACAACAGCAACTAACATTATTTTCATCTCTTGGTTAACTTGAAAATTCGTGAAATATAAAGACAGATGAATGTAAGTTAGACAACTGTGGTATATCCATGTAAACATTATCACGGGTATAAAGAGTACAGTCCCCCCTCCCTCAGGTGTGTTTGGTGCTGGGAGTGGCGGCGGTTCCTCAGCAGGGGAGCGACGGAGGACTGACTCAGGCCCCTCAAGCTCCCTTCGCACCCGGCTATACCCAGGAGGTGAGTGGTGGTGATGATGGTGGTGATGATGGTGGTGATGATGGTGGTGATGGTGATGGTGGTGGTGGTGGTGATGGTGGTGGTGGTGGTGGTGGGTGGTGGGTGATGATGGTGGTGGTGGTGATGGGGGGGGTGGTGATGGTGGTGGATGGTGGTGATGGTGGTGGGGATGGTGGTGGTGATGATGGGGTGATGATGGGGGTGATGATGGTGGTGGTGGTGATGGTGGTAAGATGATGATGGGTGGTGGTGGGTAATGTGGGGTGGTGGTGGTGGCGGTGGCTGACAGGTGGAGGGTGGTGGTGGGTGGTGGTGATGTGAGGGATGAGGTGTGTGGGGGTGGATGTGGTGGTGGTGGTGGTGGCTGTGGGGTGGTGTGGTGGTGGTGTGGTGGTGGTAGGTCACAGGGCAACACAGGCAAGTGACAGTGTGTGTGACGCCTGGCAGGTGTGTGTGTGAGGTAAGGTGTGGGAGGCCGAGGTGTGGGAGTGTCAAGGTGGTGAGTGTCAAGGTGGGAGGTGTGGGAGGCCATCAGGTGGGGGAGTGTCAAGGTGTGGAGGGTCGTGGGAGTGTCAAGGTGTGGGAGGTCAAGGTAGGGGAGGCCAAGGTGTGTGAGAGTGCAAGGTGTGGGAGTGCCAAGGGGTGTGGGGAGGCCAAGGTGTGTGGGAGGCCATGTGTGTGTGGGAGGCCAAGGTGGGGGGAGGCAAGGTGTGTGGGAGGCCAAGGTGTGTGGGAGGCCAAGGTGGCGTGTGGGAGGGCGGGGTGAGGGCGTGTGGGAGGCGTGTGGGGAGGCAGGTGTGGGGAGGTGGGGAGGCCAAGGGGAGGCTGGTGTGGGGGAGGCCAAGGTGTGGGGGAGGCCAAGGTGTGGTAGGAGTCTGAGTGTGTGGGGGAGGCCAAGGTGTGAGGTCAAGTGTGGAGGTGTGGGGGAGGCTGAGGTGGGGAGGTCAAGGTGGGAGTGCCATGTGTGTGGGGCGTGGGAGGTTGTGGGAGGCCAAGGTGTGTGGGAGGCCAAGGTGGGGAGTGTGTGGGGAGGCTGGAGGTGGGGGAGGCAGGCTGGGGGAGGTGTGGGGGGAGGCCATGTGTGGGGGAGGCTGGCGTGTGGGGGAGGTCTAGGTGTGGGGGAGGTCAAGGTGTGTAGGAGTGTCAAGTGTGGAGGTGTGTAGGAGTGTCAAGGTGTGTAGGAGTGTCAAGGTGTGTAGGAGTGTCAAGGTGTGTGGGAGTGTCAAGGTGTGTGGGAGTGTCAAGGTGTGTGGGAGTGTCAAGGTGCGGGTGAGTGTCAAGGTGTGTGGGAGTGTCAAGGTGTGGGGGGAGTGTCTAGGTGCGGGTGAGTGTGGAGGAGTGACCTAGACACACTCCCTGAGGTTGAGGAATAAGGGGTACAGTGTGTGACCTTTAAGATGTGTTAGATAATGACTCGAGACACGCAGTAACCCAGACGAGGTCATGACCTTTATGGTGAGATGACAGAGAGAAGGAAAGATGTTATCAGACAGTTACGTGTGTGTGTGTGTCCAACGAGTAGTAACATGTGTGTGTCTGTCTGTCAGGTGCTGCAGGCGAGGAACAACTTCCAGCAGGCCTACAACTATCTGGCCGAATTGGCCCACCTGGCCCCTGACGACCCAACGACCGTCTCACCCACCGCCCAGCTCACCCAACAACCCACCCAGGCAGCCCACTCCGCTCCCGGGACCACCCTGGCTACCACCCCTGTGCCCTTCCCTCCGGGCTATCAGTTCGGCGGCCTCACCCCCGAGGTGGCCCGCGCCACTATGGACTTCTTCAGGCAGTACGTTGCCACCGCTAACAGGGCAGCCCCCAGCCCCAACCAAATCGCTTAATGGCGCCTCAACCGACCAACCCAACCACATCAAGTAATGGCGCCACCATCAAACACCTTAACGACGTATAGAGTAGTTTACTTCTCTGTTATAGTCACCTCAGCACCTCCGCCTTCCTCTTCCAGTAAATTGACCATAGTTTTTAGAGTCACCTTAGTGTCCAGGTGTGTGTGTTGTGAGGTGCTTCAGGTGAGTCTCGTCCAACACTCTGCTCTGTACTGGAGAGAAGCAACTTAAGGTAGAATTGTGTGTGTGTGTCTTGTATGTTAGTGTTATTAGAATACATTATTTACCCAAGCCTGTTTGTTTTCTTAAACATGATGAGATATTGTGGAAAGCTTTGTATCGTTCTGTGAATGTGGATAAGTGCGTGACCCAGAGTGCCTCTACATCACTGTCACAACACTTAACCACTAGTCATCTTGGTGCTCACATCTCCCCGAGTCACTCATATACGTGATGACTCTGTGGTTAAAACATTTGATAAAATTTTAAGTTAATGAAAACATATCCTGCGATGGCCGGGAATCGAACCCGGGTCAACTGCTTGGAAGGCAGCTATGCTCACCACTATACCACCATCGCTTGCTGTTACAGTATGCCGTATTTTACAAAGTGCTGAAAACTTTCTCTGCCGTCACTACAGCACACATCCAGACACTTACTTGATCCCTCTTACGACACAACTAACTCTAGTACTAAGAATATAAGACACATTTTCCTTACTTACAATCACACCTGTACACAACTTACTGACCATCAGACACACGTAATAATAATATCAAGACATATGACAGAGAGGCGGTGGTAAATTGGTATGTTATGCTTGCCACTCACTACAGACATCTGGGTTCGATTCCTCTTTACGCAGGATACGAGTAAGGTGTGACCCTCCCACGGCTGGTGTTCTCGGGGTCTTCCTGTATCCAACTGTACTAACACTGTATTATCCTAACCTGTTAATTAGTCGCCAGGTGGTAAAGAGGATGAATTATATTCCTGTACCAGAGTAAACAAGAGGTACAGTATTGTTGGACTGTTGTTGATGTTTTCACTTTCCGCCGAAGTTATAAATAGAAGCTTTGACCATGATCACTGATCTCGACTTAACCTAACCTAATTCAACCTAACTTAGCTTCACCTAACCTAACCTAATTCAACCTAACTTAGCTTCATCTAAACTAACCTAATTTAACCTAACTTAGATTAACCTAACCAAACCCAATCTACTATAACCTAACCTAATCAATTAAAATTTAACTTAACCTAACCTAAGCAAACCTAACCCAATTTAAACTAATACAACGTAACCTAACCTACCTCTAACATATACAGTAGAACAAAATTTAACTTAATCTACCTACAAGCAAATTAAAACCTAACCTAACAAAATTCCAACCCACTGCTATAATCCACAACCTAACCAAACCTAACCTACCCACAACACGACCCAACTTGACCCCCACCAAGCCCCGACCATACAACAAGACCACTCAAACTAGTAAACTATTATAACGTGTAAGAGGTGACCCATTACTCCTGCCCTCAGAACAATAACACTGATGCTATATACTTTGTTCTACTTTACCGTCCGAGTGAGTGTCTCTCTATTAAAGGAGATTTAGGTGTTAGGTCACAAGACATACCACCAAAAAATGCATTAGTACCACCACCCCCAACCTTCCGCCCCCCTACCCCCACTCCTTCAGGTGTTGGCCGGGGTGAAAGGGTTTAGATTCTATTAACTGAGGTTCGGCTAAAATAAAAATCTCAAGTTTGCGATGGCCGGGAATCGAACCCGGGTCAACTGCTTGGAAGGCAGCTATGCTCACCACTATACCACCATCGCATATTTAGTTGATAAAACGTTTATTGTAAAGTCATGGAAACTTTCTCTCCAGCTCCACCGTCAAGGGAATCCACCGGGCAGGCAGTGAGTCGGAAGCTCCGTCTTGTATTCAACAATTATCTTAACACAGTACAGGTCAGATAGAGACTTCAGATCAGATCAAGATATAATGATTAAAAGTTTTTATGAAACCAATAGTAATGTCTGTGTGCCTCCGTCAGTGTAATGCTGTGCCATAAAGATAATAAAGTTGGCTTAAGTTAATGGGTACTCTCTACTATTTCTTACAATTTACCTACATTTTCTTGTCCACCCGAGTGATGCAACAGGTTCACACCGACAACAGTGAATAACTTACTGACTCTCATAAAAGATTCTAATTCTTCCTCTTCACCATCTCACTGCCGACAACACTATCTTGCCAGGTACATTAGTATCATAAATACATGATACAATATAGCATCGGTGGTTCAGTGGTAGAATTCTCGCCTGCCACGCGGGAGGCCCGGGTTCGATTCCCGGCCGATGCATCCTTTAACCACCTGCGCACTGTTAATATGAACCACACGAGACAATTCAACACCTACTGAGTAAATATTTTAACTCTACCTTGGGGATTAGATAAGGTTAATAACGTTAAGAGTATTTACTCATCATCACGGTGAACTGAGTTGTAGCGGCTCTGTATGTCTAAGGTACCTCACTAACAGTGTAGCCACCGTGTGCAGGTTGTTAAAGGATGCATCGGCCGGGAATCGAACCCGGGCCTCCCGCGTGGCAGGCGAGAATTCTACCACTGAACCACCGATGCTGTTATCTGTTCTCGTGTTTATGATGATAAAGTTACCAGCAAGATACGGTTCTGTTATCAGTCGGGTGCCTAGTCTTCAAGTGATCTCTAAAATCTTTCCTGGAATAAAACCTCCCAGGTGGCCGTGAAGCCTGTGTACTGTACAGGTCTATAAATTTAAGAACATACAGACAACTGGCGGCTGTGTCGGTCGTCCACCTCGTGAGTCTGGCCTCGGCCACATCACAGCTCGTGTGGCCGCCAGCTTGTCAACCCACACTCGGCGTCTCTCAGGGGACTGTGTTGTCACCGCTGCTGATCTTAACATTAATTACTCATACTCAATAATTTATAAACCATCTAAATATTACTGTTATGTCTAAAAATTTCTTATTAAAGAAGGTTAAATTTTTTTCTGGACTATAAATAAAAACGAGACACTGTATTGTGTTACCTTCTCTTACCCTGGGTGTTGGTGACCCTCACTCAAGGCCAAACTTGTGACGTCAAGAGGAAGGTAAACAATATTTCTTGACACAGGACGACTGTGTGTCCCGTAGACCAGTGAGGGGCGGTGTGGATACAGCTCACTGCAGACTAAACCTTTTTTCGGTATACAAGACGACAGAGCGCCTGGCCGACACTACGCCTTCATTTCTCCGACTGTAACGTTAGGTATTCATCTCAGCCGAGTGAACCAACGACCCTTAGGACAGGAGACGAGTGCTGTATACTCTTGGCCTCCGACTCTTAACTTTCCTCTACTAAACATTCCCCCCACACACACAAGATACGAAAGTGCTTTTATTAATTGTAATTATATAACATTATCTTACCATAACTACAAGTGTTAAGATAATTGTTAATATGAATATAGTTAAAGGTTAGGAAAATATTTATTTTGTTCGATGTAAAGAACTTCTAATAAGATGGACCACATCACTGCCTGGAACTGTGTGAGCGCTCGAGTGAACAGCGAAATTTCCATGACTTGTGTAAAATACTCCTCCATAATACAGGCAGCGATGGTGGTATAGTGGTGAGCATAGCTGCCTTCCAAGCAGTTGACCCGGGTTCGATTCCCGGCCATCGCAATAAACATTTAACTCAAAACTACAGGAAAAGTTTTCTCAAGATATGAATACAGTTGTCGATGTTTGGGGAACTTTTGATGAGGAGCTCGACAACGGAAGCACGTGTTACATTATTCAGTGTAATAATTCCCTTAAATATAATATCTAATTTGTATAAATTAAAATCCCCTAAATATTAGAACTCCCTTAAATGTAATAAATCCCATAATTGTAAGTCGTCACTCTCGCCTCCAGCTTGTTGTCACCACACTCGGCGTCCCTCTTAAGATTAATTACCCTTAAAGAGAAATATATGAATTATCTAAATTAAGGAGACTTTTATGATGGTCTGATATTCCCAAATTATAAGTAAGACAAGAGATCCTTTGATTAACCTGAGACGACTGATGCATCCACTCGTCCACCGCAGCCAAGTCTTATTGTAAACACTCACTTATGAGGACAACTTTTAAACAACAAGAATCTCAACGAAGGATGTAAATATAAGCAATAAACGGCAAGAAATTTGTTTACTTTATTTTTATAACACACACACACACACACACACACACACACACTACATCCTTGACCACCGAAGGGTCAAGACGTACCTAGCGCTCCTCTCGGAGCAGCCAGGTCAACTGTTAAGTTGGCCCATACCAACCCCCTCCCCTGAACCCTCCTCCCCACCGGAATATCAACAAGTTCTCGCCAGAAGTTACAATTTCTTTTAGGAAAGGAACGGAACCAGTGTTAAACAGAGGTGAACAGTGGTGAACAGTGCTTAAGTCAGTGAGAACAACTCAACAGTAACAGTCGTACCCAAGTTAACCTTCACACAGTGAGGTCCCAGGTACCCAGTGATAACGGCCCCCCGGGAGACCCAACAACAACCACCGATGTGTTAATCCGTCTACGATAGGAAGGCCTGGGACCAAACCTCACTCATATAACACCATCTGTGAGGGAATTACTACACCACATGTCCCCTCATCACACCATCTGTGAGGGAATTACTACACCACGTGTGAGGGAATTACTACACCACGTCAAGTCCCTCATCACACCATCTGTGAGGGAATTACTACACCACGTGAGGTCCCTCAGTGAGGGAATTACTACACCACGTCAGGCCCCTCATAACACCATCTGTGAGGGAATTACTACACCACATGCCCCTCATCACACCATCTGTGAGGGAGTTACTACACCACGTGAGGCCCCTCATAACACCATCTGTGAGGTAATTACTACACCACGTGAGGTCCCTCATAACACCATCTGTGAGGTAATTACTACACCACGTGAGGTCCCTCATAACACCCATCTGTGAGGGAATTACTACACCACGTGAGGCCCCTCATAACACCATCTGCGAGGGAATTACTACACCACGCCAGGGTCCCTCATAACAACATCTGAGGGAACTACTACACCACGTGAGTTCCTCCTAACACCATCTGGGAGGGAGTTACTACACTACGAGTTTGCTGTTCAACACCTACATTAATCTGTATGTTCACTGTATGTTCCTTTACCTTTCTCTAATGAAGGCTTTTGTTAAACCACCAATGTATGTAATAAGACATTTATGTCCAATGTATATTTTCAGCCTTCGGGCTGCAAAATTTTTTCAATAAACCGTTAATTATTATTATTATTATTATTATTAATATTATTATTATTATTATTATTATTATTATTAATATTATTATTATTATTATTATTACACACTCTCACACCTGCGGCATCCCCCAAGGCACCAAGATGGGATCGCTCGGGTTTTTTATGCTCATCAATTATACCGAAAGAGAAACCCCTGCTCGCTGGAAATATGTAGACGACTCCACCATTGGGATCAGTGTCAACAACTCGGCACCCGACTACACCGCCCTCCAGGATTTACTGAACAGTCTCCAAAATTGGGTCACCAACAACCACGTCACCATCAACCATACCAAGACCATGGTTATGCACGTCAACCTCTCCTCCGACGTTGTCACCCCTATCTCCATTACTCTGGGCCCCAACACACACCAGGTTGTGGACTATTAAGCTTCCCGCCTACTCAAGTCCCTCGGAGTTCCTGCACCCGAGCTCCTCAGTGTTTACTCAACATTCATAATTCCCAAGCTCATCAATGCCTCCCCTGCCTGGTCTTCCTCCCTAAATGCCACACAAGGTAAACACCTCGATAAAGTGCAAAAGAGGGCATGCAAGATTATTCTCTCCCCTTCCTACTCCACATATCAAGAAGCGCTCAACACACTCACCCTTTCGGCTCTCTCTGACCATCACCACGACCTCACCTGCAAATTTGGTGAGAAGCTTCTGCACCATCGTCGACACCGGCTCCTACTTCCACACTATATCCCTCGTCCGCGAAATGTTGTTCAACACGACAACCGCATCCAGCCCATACGAGCACGAACTGATCGCTATAAGAACAGCCCAATCCCAACCATTGTAAAAATTATCAACAACTCGTAATCAACCAGTGTATTCACTCCCAGTCAAACCTACCTTTTTGCACTGTCACTAAGTTGAAATGCCCTGTAGTATGACCTTCTCCCCTCTTAGTTATTATATATCATATTTGTATCACATATGTTTCTTGTATATTATTTGTCAATCATGAGACCCATTCCCCAATTACGTAACTGTATATTTTCAGCATTCTGGCTGCAATGCTCTTTCAATAAACCGCTAAAAATTATTATTATACACACACACACACACACACACACACACACACACACACAGTATAAACAACTTGGCTCCTGGCACCCGCATCTTCCAAAACATACTGAAGTCCCCAAAATAGGTTCACCAACAACAATGTCACCATCAACCATACCAAGACCATGGTCATGCACATCAACCTCTCCTCCAACCATGACCCACTTCCCTCCATTACATTGGGCCCCAAGACACACCTCGGCGTCACTATAAATAACAAACTGAACTGGAAAGCACACGTCAGCATAAGAGTAAAATCTTCCAGCTATCATTTCCACCTCCTCCATCGTTTCAAATCACTCGGAGTTCCCGCCTCTGAGCTCTTGATTATTTACACAACATTCATACTTCCTCAGCCTGGTTTTCTTTACTGCAATACAACAAACAGTACTAGAGCGAGTGTAGAAGAGGGCATGTAGACCTGTTCTCTCCCTCTCTTACACTACAGTACATTGGCCCTCTCAACCGTCTCTAACCATCATTGTGACCATCTACAAATCAGTCAGTTTTGGACACAGCGACAGCACCGTCTCCTGCTGCCTCCTGAGATCCCTCGTCCGTGAATAATTGTTTGACACTACAACCGCTTCAAGCTCATACGAACACGTACTGATCGCTCTTTATAAGAACAGCCCACTCCCAACCATTGTATAAATCATCAACGATTCGTAGGTTAGTTCTGTTCACTCTTTGCCTGTTCAATTGTCTGTACTATAACTATGCTGAAAGTTCTTGTTCAGTGATTATCTCCTCCATGTCAATAAATTACTAATTATTATAATTTCATTATAAATCTATATCTTCATCTTAACTTTATTTTAGTTGTTAATATGAACACAGACACGAGTTAGGAACTATTCTATTCCCAGTAACAGTGTCAGGCAGCAGCGTCAGTAAACACCAGAGAAAGTTTCCGTCACTCTGTAAAACACGTTGTTTAAACTCGTGCAGCGATGGTGGTATAGTGGTGAGCATAGCTGCCTTCCAAGCAGTTGACCCGGGTTCGATTCCCGGCCATCGCAATAAATATTTAACTCAAAACTAAAAGAAAAGTTTCCTCAAGGTATGAATACAGTTGTCGATGTTTGGGAAACATTTGATCAGGAGCTCGACAACGGAAGCACGTGTTACATTATTCAGTGTAATAATTCCCTTAAATATAATATCTAATTTGTATAAAATAAAATCCCCTAACTATTCGAACTCCCTTAAATGTAATAAATCCCATAATTGTAAGTCGTCACTCTCGCCACCAGCTTGTTGTCACCACACTCGGCGTCCCTCTTAAGGTTAATTACCCTTAAAGAGTAATATATGAATTATCTAAATTAAGGAGACTTTTATGATGGTCTGATCTTCCCAAATTATAAGTAAGACAAGAGATCCTTTGATTAACTTGAGACGACTGATGCACCCACTCGTCCACCGCAGCCAAGTCTTATTGTAAACACTCACTTATGAGGACAACTTTTAAACAACAAGAATCTCAACGAAGGATGTAAATATAAGCAATAAACGGCAAGAAATTTGTTTACTTTATTTTTATAACACACACACACACACACACACACACCTGCGGCATCCCCCAAGGCACCAAGATGGGATCGCTCGGGTTTTTTATGCTCATCAATTATACCGAAAGAGAAACCCCTGCTCGCTGGAAATATGTAGACGACTCCACCATTGGGATCAGTGTCAACAACTCGGCTCCCGTCTACATCGCCCTCCAGGATTTACTGAACAGTCTCCAAAATTGGGTCACCAACAACCACGTCACCATCAACCATACAAGACCATGGTTATGCACGTCAACCTCTCCTCCGACGTTGTCACCCCTATCTCCATTACTCTGGGCCCCAACACACACCAGGTTGTGGACTCTATTAAGCTTCCCGGCGTCAATACAGAAAACAAACTAAATTGGAAAACACACGTCAGTGGAGTTGTCAAATCCTCCAGTTTTCGGCTCCACCTCCGCCTACTCAAGTCCCTCGGAGTTCCTGCACCCGAGCTCCTCAGTGTTTACTCAACATTCATACTTCCCAAGCTCACCAATGCCTCCCCTGCCTGGTCTTCCTCCCTAAATGCCACACAAGGTAAACACCTAGATAAAGTGCAAAAGAGGGCATGCAAGATTATTCTCTCCCCTTCCTACTCCACATATCAAGAAGCGCTCAACACACTCACCCTTTCGGCTCTCTCTGACCATCACCACGACCTCACCTGCAAATTTGGTGAGAAGCTTCTGCACCATCCTCGACACCGGCTCCTACTTCCACACTATATCCCTCGTCCGCGAAATGTTGTTCAACACCACAACCGCATCCAGCCCATACGAGCACGAACTGATCGCTATAAAAACAGCCCAGTCCCAACCATTGTAAAAATTATCAACAACTCGTAATCAACCAGTGTATTCACTCCCAGTCAAACCTACCTTTTTGCACTGTCACTAGTTGAAATGCTCTGTAGTATGACCTTCTCCCCTCTTAGTTATTATATATCATATTTGTATCACATATGTTTCTTGTATAGTATTTGTCAATCATGAGACCCATTCCCCAATTACGTAACTGTATATTTTCAGCATTCTGGCTGCAATGCTCTTTCAATGAACCGTTAAAATTATTATTATACACACACACACACACACACACACACACACACACACACACACACACACACACACACACACACACACACACACACACACACACACACACACACACACACACACACACACACACACACACACACACACACACACAGTATAAACAACTTGGCTCCTGGCACCCGCGTCCTCCAAAACATACTGAAGTCCCCAAAATTGGTTCACCAACAACCATGTCACCATCAACCATACCAAGACCATGGTCATGCACATCAACCTCTCCTCCAACCATGACCCACCTCCCTCCATTACATTGGGCCCCAAGACACACCTCGGCAGCACTATAAATAACAAACCGAACTGGAAAGCGCACGTCAGCATAAGAGTAAAATCTTCCTGCTATCGTTTCCACCTCCTATATCGTCTCAAATCACTCGGAGTTCCCGCCTCTGAGCTCTTGATTATTTACACAACATTCATACTTCCTCAGCCTGGTTTTCTTTACTGCAATACAACAAACAGTACTAGAGCGAGTGTAGAAGAGGGCATGTAGACCTGTTCTCTCCCTTTCTTACACCACAGTACACTGGCCCTCTCAACCCTCTCTAACCATTATTGTGACCATCTAGAAATCAGGCAGTTTTGGACACAGCAGGAACACCGTCTCCTGCTGCCTCCTGAGATCCCTCGTCTGTGAATAATTGTTTGACACTACAACTGCTGCAAGCTCATACGAACACTTACTGATCGCTCTAAGAACAGCCCAGTCCCAACCATTGTATAAATCATCAACGATTCGTAGGTTAGTTCTGTTCACTCTTTGCCTGTTCAATTGTCTGTACTATAACTATGCTGAAAGTTCTTGTTCAGTGATTATCTCCTCCATGTCAATAAATTACTAATTATTATAATTTCATTATAAATCTATATCTTTATCTTAGCTTTATTTTAGTTGTTAATATGAACATAGACACGAGTTAGGAACTATTCTATTCCAAGTAACAGTGTCAGGCCGCAGCGTCAGTAAACACCAGAGAAAGTTTCCGTCACTCTGTAAAACACGTTGTTTAAACTCGTGTAGCGATGGTGGTATAGTGGTGAGCATAGCTGCCTTCCAAGCAGTTGACCCGGGTTCGATTCCCGACCATCGCAAGTAATATTTAACTTAAAATTTCATCAAAAATATTGACCCGCTTGGTGGTGATTTAGGAAGCCATTAGCGGTTCTTGGCAGGAAGTGTAGCACCATAAAGAGTAATAATTCCCTTTATGGTAATGCTGTAACTATCCTAAATTAAACAAAACTCTTAATAAACTCCTTAAATAAACGAGTAAATACACAACAACCAACAACTCACAGACAGTTATAATCCCCAACAAACTTCAATACCGCCATGAAGGAGAACACAGTACAGTACACCCGGAGCTGCCTCATCATACACAAGAGGGTCCTGCTGGCCACGTATACAGTGTTAACATGAGAGAGAACAATAGGTAAACATATACCTAAATGAAATGATAATGATATAATACAAGAAATTGAAAAGCCACAAAGACCAGTCATCATCATTATCATCATTATCATTAGTCATCATCACCATCACCATTAGTCATCATAATCATCATTAGTCATCATCATCATCATCATTAGTAAACATCATCATCATTAGTCATCATTATAAATAGTCATCATCTTCACCATCATCATCATCATTAGTCATCATCATCACCATTAGTCATCATAATCATCATTAGTCATCAACATCATCACTAGTTAACATCACCATCATCATCATTAGTCATCATCATCATCAACTCAGCAGTAGCAAACACAAGAAGTTGCACCTCTGTCAACATAGCCCGCGGCGTCCCTCAGAACAGTGTTGGGACCACCACTGTTTTACATTCCCGCTTCTCAATAAAAAAAATATCGCTTATAATAGCAATATGTTTTCGTTTGATCTTCACTATAATGTTTAATAGCTGGTAACTTTAGTATAAAGATGTTGTAGACGAAAAATATATATATACATATTCCTTACACAGTAACAATTAGCAGTGAGTGGACGGTTGAGAACGTTTCCAAGTCTTTATAAAGTACGTACTAGTCTCTCAAGCAGCGATGGTGGTATAGTGGTGAGCATAGCTGCCTTCCAAGCAGTTGACCCGGGTTCGATTCCCGGCCATCGCAAGTAAAATTTAACTTAAAATTTCATCAAAATATTGACCCGCTTGGTGGTGATTTAGGAAGCCATTAGCGGTTCTTGGCAGGAAGTGTAGCACCATAAAGAGTAATAATTCCCTTTATGGTAATGCTGTAACTATCCTAAATTAAACAAAACTCTTAATAAACTCCTTAAATAAACGAGTAAATACACAACAACCAACAACTCACAGACAGTTATAATCCCCAACAAACTTCAGTACCGCCATGAAGGTGAACACAGTACAGTACACCCGGAGCTGCCTCATCATACACAAGAGGGTCCTGCTGGCCACGTATACAGTATTAACATGAGAGAGAACAATAGGTAAACATATACCTAAATGAAATGATAATGATATAATACAAGAAATTGAAAAGCCACAAAGACCAGTCATCATCATTAGTCATCATCATCATTAGTCATCATCATTAGTCATCATCACCATCATCATTAGTCATCATAATCATCATCATTAGTCATCATCATCATCATTAGTCATCATCATAAATAGTCATCATCATCACCATCATCATCATAATTAGTTATCATCATCATCATCACCATTAGTCATCATAATCATCATCATTAGTCATCAACATCATCACTAGTCAACATCACCATCATCATCATTAGTCATCATCATCATCAACTCAGCAGTAGCAAACACAAGAAGTTGCACCTCTGTCAACATAGCCCGCGGCGTCCCTCAGAACAGTGTTGGGACCACCACTGTTTTACATTCCCGCTTCTCAATAAAAAAAATATCGCTTATAATAGCAATATGTTTTCGTTTGATCTTCACTATAATGTTTAATAGCTGGTAACTTTAGTATAAAGATGTTGTAGACGAAAAATATATATATACATATTCCTTACACAGTAACAGTTAGCAGTGAGTGGACGGTCGAGAAGGTTTCCAAGTCTTTATAAATTACGTACAAGTCTCTCAAGCAGCGATGGTGGTATAGTGGTGAGCATAGCTGCCTTCCAAGCAGTTGACCCGGGTTCGATTCCCGGCCATCGCAATAAATATTTAACTCAAAACTACAAGAAAAGTTTCCTCAAGGTATGAATACAGTTGTCGATGTTTGGGAAACATTTGATCAGGAGCTCGACAACGGAAGCACGTGTTACATTATTCAGTGTAATAATTCCCTTAAATATAATATCTAATTTGTATAAAATAAAATCCCCTAAATATTAGAACTCCCTTAAATGTAATAAATCCCATAGTTGTAAGTCGTCACTCTCGCCTCCAGCTTGTTGTCACCACACTCGGCGTCCCTCTTAAGATTAATTACCCTTAAACAGTAATATATGAATTATCTAAATTAAGGAGACTTTTATGATGGTCTGATATTCCCAAATTATAAGTAAGACAAGAGATCCTTTGATTAACTTGAGACGACTTGACTATGACACACTTATGAACAACTTTTAAACAACAAGAATCTCAACGAAGGATGTAAATATAAGCAATAAACGGCAAGAAATTTGTTTATTTATTATTTATAACACACACACACACACACACACACACCTGCGGCATCCCCCAAGGCACCAAGATGGGATCGCTCGGTTTTTTTATGCTCATCAATTATACCGAAAGAGAAACTCCTGCTCGCTGGAAATATGTAGACGACTCCACCATTGGGATCAGTGTCAACCACTCGGCTCCCGACTACACCGCCCTCCAGGATTTATTAAACAATCTCCAAAATTGGGTCACCAACACCCATGTCACCATCAACCATACGAAGACCATGGTTATGCACGTCAACTTCTCCTCCGACGTTGTCACCCCTCTCTCCATTACTCTGGGCCCCAACACACACCAGGTTGTGGACTCTATTAAGCTTCCCGGCGTCAATACAGATAACAAACTAAATTGGAAAACACACGTCAGTGGAGTTGTCAAATCCTCCAGTTTTCGGCTCCACCTCCGCCTACTCAAGTCCTTCGGAGTTCCTGCGCCCGAGGTAGTAATAAGTGGGCTACTTTCTTAATGAGGCTCATTGGTATATTGTCTTCGCCTGCTGCTGCATCTTTGGACACTTATGATGGCCAGTAATTCATCTGCTGTGACAGGGGATAAGAACAGCTCATTTCGCTGTCTGTTTTGCAGGTAGGCTCTAAATTCCTCGTGGTGATCAGGGATGCTCTCTGCAAGATATTTGCCAACATTAATAAAATATTCATTGAAGTTGTTGGTAATGAGGGAGGGTTCCGTTATAACTGAATCATTTATCATAAAAGCTGAGTGGGGGGCCGAAGGGTGAGTGTTCCTGTTCTGAATAGAATTTATGACATTCCAGGTTTTCTTACTGTCGCCTGATGCTGACTGGAGCTTATTTGTATAAAAGCTACGTCTGGCATTTCTAACTGCCTGAGTTACTTTATTTCTGATACTTCGGTAAGCATCACCGAAAGTGATTATTTACACAACATTCATACTTCCTCAGCCTGGTTTTCTTAGCTGCAATACAACAAACAGTACTAGAGCGAGTGTAGAAGAGGGCATGTAGACCTGTTCTCTCCCTTTCTTACACCAAAGTACACTGGGCCTCTCAACCCTCTCTAACCATCATTGTGACGTCATCTATAAATCAGTCGATTTGGGACAAAGCTACAACACCATCCTCGATACCGTCTCCTGCTGCCACCTGAGATCCCTCGTCCGTGAATTACTGTTTGACACTGCAACAACTTCCAGCCCATACGACCATGTACTGATCGCTCTAAGAACAGCCCACTCCCAACCATTGTATAAATCATCCACGATTCATAGGTTAGTTCTGTTCACTCTTTGCCTGTTCAATTGTCTGTACTATAACTATGCTGAAAGTTCTTGTTAAGTGATTATCTCTTCCTTATTATTATTATGCTGTATATGAACCACTTATGTCTTTGGTATATTTTCGACTTACGGTTCCTGTATATTTCAATAAACTGCTAATTATTATAATTTCATTATAATTCTATATCTTTATCTTAACTTAATCATAGTTGTTAATAAGAACATAGACACGAGTTAGGAACTATTCTATTCCCAGTAACAGTGTCAGGCCGCAGCGTCAGTAAACACCAGAGAAAGTTTCCGTCACTATTTTTATCGTCTTCTTATGAAATTAACAGGAACCTCATCACTACAAGAAATGGGACCTAATATGACGCCTTTGTATGTAACCATTTCCATAGCACCCAGGGCTAAGGACCCTATAGCAGCCAGGGCTTGAGCATCTGCATGTTAGGTTAGGTTGGGTGAGATCAAGGTCAGACTAGGTTAGGTTAGTATTTAGGTCGTGAATAATGGATGAATAACCTTTGTTGTGACTCCTGAACTGATATATGAAGAGGTAACCATTATGAGTCGTTCAGAACAATAACAGATACTAACAGAGGCAACGGTAGTGGTAAATGAGGCAATGGTAATACTAAAAGAAGCAGCAATATTACAAACGGGGGCAACAGTACGAATAACAGGAGTAGAAGTATTACTGAGACAACGGTTATAATAACAGAAGCAACAGTGGAAAACGTCCAAAGGAGGGTCACCAGAACGCCAGCAGTTGCCCAGCTTATAGTACAGGACAGGCGGGCGAGGGGTGACTTAAGACACGTCCATAAGCACCCCTGAGGACACCCGCCCCACCAGAGGTCAAGACAAACTTTTCTGGAGACTGTATACATACCTAAAACAGTACCTACCAACAGTGTGTAACAGAGACGTGACAGACCGCCCAAGCGTCTAACGAGCCAATCAGTGAAGAGGATAAACGTAATTACTAACAGAGACAACGGTAATTATAGAAACAGAAACGAACAGTAAAACAAAAAATTCTTCAGTCAATATAAATAATTCTTTAGATATTTTAAATAACGAACGTAAAAATAATTCCAAAACATTACCTGAACTTTCGTAATAAGACGAGTAATGAACGTCCTCACACCTGCACAGTGAGGCAGATGGGTCCACCACCACCAGCCATCACAGTACTTAGGATACTTCGAGAACCAATTACAGTTATCAAGCAATTCATAATTCTTGTATTTTTTTTTCGTGGATATACCCGTGTTCTTTTTTTTTACATTTGCACAAAAATATTACGAAATTTCTTTACGTTATGTCACCGCTTACCTTGATGATTTTTTCAGGTATTTTTATTTAAAGGAAATTTATTAATGAAGTAATTTATTAAACTGTAATAATAAATTAGATAATGTCGAATAAATTTACTTCCAATAATACCAAATATACCCCTTGAGTACGATGATTTAACCCCTTGAGTACGATGATTTAATCCCGTGAGTTCAACGATTTAACCCCTTGAGTATGATGATTTAACCCTTGAGTACGATGATTTAACCCCGTGAGTACAATGACTTAACCCCTTGAGTACGATGATATAACCCCGTGAGTACACTGATTTTACCCCTTGAGTACGATAATTTAACCCCGTGAGTATAATGATTTAACCCCGTGAGTACACAGACTTAACCCCTTGAGTATGATGATTTAACCCCTAAGTACGATGATTTAACCCCTAAGTACGATGATTTAACCCCGTGAGTATGATGATTTAACCCTAAGTACGATGATTTAACCCCTTAGGTATGATGATTTAACCCCGCAGATATGATGATTTAACCCTTGAGTATGATGATTTAACCCCTCTGGTATGATGATTTAACCCTTGAGTATAATGATTTAACCCTTAGGTATGATGATTTAACCCTTGAGTACAATGATTAAACTCTTGAGTACAATGATTTAACCCCTTGAGTACTGAGTTATCCCCTTCAGTAATATCACTTAACTCCTTGAGTATGATGATTTAACTCTTGAGTATGATGATTTAACCCTTGAGTATGATGATTTAACCCTTGAGTATGAAGATTTAACCCTTGAGTATGATGATTTAACCCCTGAGTATGATGATTTAACCCTTGAGTATGATGATTTAACCCTTGAGTATGATGATTTAACCCTTGAGTATGATGATTTAACCTTTGAGTATGATGATTTAACCCTTGAGTATGATGATTTAACCCTTGAGTATAATGATTTAATCCCTGAGTATGATTATTTAACCCTTGAGTATGATGATTTAACCCTTGAGTATGATGATTTAACCCTTGAGTATGATGATTTAACCCTTGAGTATAATGATTTAACTCTTGAGTATGATGATTTAACCCTTGAGTATGATGATTTAACCCCTGAGTATGATGATTTAACCCTTGAGTATGATGATTTAACCCTTGAGTATGATGATTTAACCCTTGAGTATGATGATTTAACCCTTGAGTATGATGATTTAATCCCTGAGTATGATGATTTAACCCTTGAGTATGATGATTTAACCCTTGAGTATGATGATTTAACCCTTGAGTATGGTGATTTAACCTTTGAGTATGGTGATTTAACCCTTGAGTATAATGATTTAGCCCTTGAGTGTGATGATTTAACCCCTTGGGTATGATGATTTAACCCCTTGAGTATGATGATTTACGCCCTTGAGTATGATGATTTAACCCTTGAGTATGATGGTTAACCCTTGAGTATATTGATTTAACCCCTAAGTACGATGGTTAACCCCTTGATGTGAAAGTTTAACACTTGGTATGATGATTTAACCCTTGAGTATGATGATTTACCTTGAGTATGATGATTTAACCCCTTGAGTATGATGATTTAACCCTTGAGTATGATGACTTAACCCTTGAGTATGATGACTTAACCCTTGAGTATGATGACTTAACCCTTGAGTATGATGATTTAACCCTTTGAGTATGATGATTTAACCCTTTGAGTATGATGATTTAACCCATTGAGTATGATGATTTAACCCATTGAGTATGATGATTTAACCCTTTGAGTATGATGATTTAACCCCTGAGTATGATGATTTAACCTCTTGAGTATGATGATTTAACCCATTGAGTATGATGATTTAACCCCTTGAGTATGATGATTTAACCCCTGAGTATGATGACTTACCCATTGAGTATGATGATTTAACCCCTTGAGTATGATGATTTAACCCCTTGAGTATGATGATTTAACCCATTGAGTATGATGATTTAACCCCTTGAGTATGATGATTTAACCCTTTGAGTATGATGATTTAACCCATTGAGTATGATGATTTGACCCCTTGAGTATGATGATTTAACCTCTTGAGTATGATGATTTAACCTCTTGAATATGATGATTTAACCCCTTGAATATGATGATTTAACCTCTTGAGTATGATGATTTAACCTCTTGAGTATGATGATTTAACCCCTTGAGTATGATGATTTAACCCTTGAGTATGATGATTTAACCTCTTGAGTATGATGATTTAACCTCTTGAGTATGATGATTTAACCCCTTGAGTATGATGATTTAACCTCTTGAGTATGATGATTTAACCTCTTGAGTATGATGATTTAACCCCTTGACACCATCAATTCAATTTCAATTGTTTATTCCTTGATAGAGGAAGCGGGATCCTAGTGCTGTCACTAGGTACCCCTGTACAATGACACCAGAAGCATCTGGCAAGTGTGACAAGTATATACAGTATAAATATTATAAAGGGGCTTACTAAAGCCTAAGGAAGGAAGGATATTCCTTTAACACATAATCAATATTATTTACAAAATATCTGGCCAGTATGGGGAGGATCATCGTGTCTCCGTCAGGGGGTCGTGGAGTGGTGGTCCAGCAGGCGTCACGGAAGCGTTGTGTGTGGGGACATCTTAGGAGGTAGTGGATAAGGGTGCGGCTGTCGGGTCTTCTGCATAATGCACAAGAGCGTTGCTCAGGGGATGCGGGGATACCAATCTCCCAAGCAAAGTCATACCCAATGATGATACGGGCAGCAATCACGTCCCTTTTCCGCGACCCTTTCCCATAGACATACGAGAGGTCAGGAAGTTTACGGAGGACATCGTACCAGGTGGGCGGGGAGTCCAGGGGGATGGCTCTTTCCCGAGCTTCTCTCTGTTTGCGGCGAATTTGGGTCCTAAGCTGTAAAAGTGTTCGAGGAACAACGTAGTCAGGTGTGGCCTTGTTGCAGCCAGTCTTGGCAAGGCCATCTGCTGCCTCATTCCCCAAGATACCGACATGACTGGGTATCCATAGGAATGTCACAGGACGGCCTGCATCCTGAAGTGTGGATGTTAACCCTCGTATTCGGAGGATGAGGTCCTTATTTTCCCCTGATCCAAATGCGATCCCGTCGAGAGCAGACCTGGAATCGCAGCAGACAAGCAAGGGGCAGAAACCATCTGCTTCTTCCTCAGCGAGAAGGGCAGCAAGGAGGGCTATTAGTTCAGCCTGAGTGGAGGATGCCCCGTCAGAAACTCTGAGAGACAGTTTGATAGGCTCAGGGGCATCAGGACGGAAGATGTAGACACCAGCCCCGGCCCTACCTGTAGCGGGGTCAACAGAACCATCAGTGTAGAGGACGACCCTACCTGGGGACCAGTGGGCGATCCTGGAGAGGTGGTATTTGCAGAGAATAACAGGGTTCACCTGGGATTTCGGGAGCGGTCCACCGAGGGCAATCACTTCAGGTTGAAAATCCAGCCAGGGAGAAGGAGACGAACCAACAGCAGGGGTGACAACAATATCAGGCAGGAGGTCGTGTTCCTGAAGGGCTCGGATGAGTGACCCTCGCCACTGTCTTCTAGATGGAGGTCGGTCTCGGACAGCAGGAGTCAAGTTGGTTTGGACATAGTTGCCCCGAGGATCCCGTAGAATGGAAACGGCAGTTTTTAGGTAAAACTCCTGGACACGATCCTGTAAGGGGGAAAGACCAAGTTCGGTATATAGAGAAGTAGAGCGTGTCCACTGAGGAGCCCCAAGGATGATACGAGCAGCTTTCCTCTGGATAACTTCGAGACGGTTGACAGCAGTCCGACTAATGTTGACGAGGGCAGGGGCGGCGTAGTCGACACAGGAACGGACAAAGGACTTGTACATGGTGAGAAGTACAGGGATGGTGGCACCAAGGGAACCCCTGCACATGGTAGAGAGGGGAGCGAGACGCCGAAAGCATATGTCTCGAAGATAGCGGACTTCAGGGATCTGACAACGTGTGCGAGTTACATACACACCCAGGTATTTTGTCTCATTAACCCAGTCCAAGGGCGTTCCTGATAAGAAAAGGGGTGGAGGTACAACACGACCGTGCCACATGGCTTTTGTTTTCGCAGTTGAAAGAAGGAAACCAAGTGAATCACACTCTCTGGAGACCAGATCAAGGGCTTCCTGCATGCTGAGGTAGTCAGGGGCTTGGAGGAGGACATCGTCGGCATATCCTGAGTGGATAACTTCTGTCGGCCACGGGAGAGATGCAATGGAGTGCATCAGAGTGTTAAACAAGGTGGGACTCAGGACTCCACCTTGAGGGGTGCCGAGGTTCATTTCTTGAACAGGAGACATAAAGCCTTCAACACGAACCCGGGCCTGATGTCCAGTGAGGTAAGAGGCGATCCATTGCAGAAGTCTCCCTTTAACCCCTAACCGTGCAAGTTCAGCTAAAATGAGGGCAGGCTGAGCCGTATCAAAGGCTCCCTTGATATCAAGGAAGACGGAGATGCGGTCAGTCAGATTGCAATAAAAGGAAGCAATGGAGTGTGCTGTGCTGCGATGTTGAATGAAACCATTGAGGGAGTTGTGGAAGCCGCCTATGGTGTGAAGAAGGCGATGATGGAGTATCCTCTCCATCATCTTGCAAACACAGGAGGTAAGACTAATAGGTCGATATTTCCCAGGACCTCCCGGCTTAGGGATGGGGATAATAGTGGCATTTTTCCAGTTGGACAGGAGAACCCCATGTTCATATGACACCATCTGTTTATATCTTTATGCGTCAACATCTAAAGTGTTAATGTAATGTTAAAACTCTTGTTATAATCGTCAGTTAAGCAAAATAGCAATTGCGATGGCCGGGAATCGAACCCGGGTCAACTGCTTGGAAGGCAGCTATGCTCACCACTATACCACCATCGCAGCTTGAGAACATGTACGTAATTTATAAAGAGCTGGAAACTTTCTCTACCGTCCAGTCACTGCTGACTGCTACCGAGTATAGAATATAAATATATTTCTCGTCTACAACTACTTTATACTAAAGTTACCAGCTGTTAAACATTAGAGTGAAGATCAAACGAAAATATATTGTTATTGTAAGTGTGATTATTTATTTACAAGCATGAATGTAAAACAGAGGTGGTCCCAGTACTGTTCTGAGGGACGCCGCGGGCTGTGTGGACAGAGATGCAACTTTTTGTGTTTTCTGCTGCTGCGTTGATGATGATGACTAACGATGATGGTGATAATGATGATGATGACTGGTCTTTGTGGCTTTTCAATTTATTGTATTATATCTATCATTCCATTGAGGTATTTGTTTACCTATTCTTGTTTTCTCTCTCTAAAGTTAATACTGTGTAAGTGGCCAGCAGGACCCTGTGTTTAGCTGTATGATGGGGGCAGCTCTCCCGATCAACGTGCTTGTGTATTATGCAAGAGAGTAAACAGCCGCACATCCTGAGAGTTCTACACAGAATTCTGTGATGCTGGGATCACCACCACGACCCACAGAAAGGTTGATAATTATCAATTAGAAGGCTAGATATTTGCAAATAAATGATGCGGCTTGAAGAAGTCCTTCTTCTCAGCTGAGAGCCCCTTTGTATGACAATATTTAATTTTTATGTACTAGAGACTTCTGCCAGATGGTGCTGGTAACATTGTACAGAGGTACATAGTGACAACACTAGGATCCCGTTTCCAATAATATGGAATAAACTGTTGAAAGTGAATACAGTAGATGAGGCAGCTCCGGGTCTACTGTACTGTGTTCACCATTATGGCAATACTGTAGTTTGTTGGGGATTATAACTGTGTCTGCGAGTTGTTGGTTATTGTGTATTTACTCGTTTATTTAAGGAGTTTATTAAGAGTTTTGTTTAATTTAGGATAGTTACAGCATTAACATAAAGGGAATTATTACTCTTTATGGTGCTACACTTCTCGCCAAGATCCGCTAATGGCTTCCTAAAACACCAACAAACGGGTCATAATTTTGATGGAACTTTAAGTTAAATATATCTTGCGATGGCCGGGAATCGAACCCGGGTCAACTGCTTGGAAGGCAGCTATGCTCACCACTATACCACCATCGCTGCCTGTATTATGGAGGAGTAATTTACACAAGTCATGGAAATTTCGCTGTTCACTCGAGCGCTCACACAGTTCCAGGCAGTGATGTGGTCCATCTTATTAGAAGTTCTTTACATCGAACAAAATAAATACTTTCCTAACCTTTAACTATATTCATATTAACAATTATCTTAACACTTGTAGTTATGGTAAGATAATGTTATATAATTACAATTAATAAAAGCACTTTCGTATCTTGTGTGTGTGGGGGAATGTTTAGTAGAGGAAAGTTAAGAGTCGGAGGCCAAGAGTATACAGCACTCGTCTCCTATAAGGGTCGTTGGTTCACTCGGCTGAGATGAATACCTAACGTTACAGTCGGAGAAATGAAGGCGTAGTGTCGGCCAGGCGCTCTGTCGTCTTGTATACCGAAAAAAGGTTTAGTCTGCAGTGAGCTGTATCCACACCGCCCCTCACTGGTCTACGGCACACACAGTCGTCCTGTGTCAGGAAATATTGTTTACCTTCCTGTGAACCTCCTCCTGACGTCACAAGTTTGGCCTTGCGTGAGGGTCACCAACACCCAGGACAAGAGAAGGTAACACAATACAGTGTCTCGTTTTTATTTATAGTCCAGAAAAAACTTTAACCTTCTTTAATAAGAAA
The DNA here is from genome assembly GCF_018991925.1 of Homarus americanus. Lineage (NCBI taxonomy): Eukaryota > Metazoa > Arthropoda > Malacostraca > Decapoda > Nephropidae > Homarus > Homarus americanus. The sequence goes on from NW_024718183.1 coordinate 4,706,847, forward strand.
TTTTTAGACATAACAGTAATATTTAGATGGTTTATAAATAATTGAGTATGAGTAATTAATGTTAATATCTGCAGCGGTGACAACACAGTCCCCTGAGAGACGCCGAGTGTGGGGTGACAAGCTGGCGGCCACACGAGCTGTGATGTGGCCGAGGCCAGACTCACGAGGTTGACGACCGACAGCGTCTCTGTGTTGTTATTACACCTCATTATCCTCCCGCTCACACAACTACATTAAAGAGAATTGTTGTCTTATGTTGAAGGGTTGTTGTTATATTTCAGTGGGTTATTACCGCTAGTTATCGCTTTATTTTTTAACAGTCGTGAATTTATTATCTACATATCCACAAATTACCAACAATTATGTTCACATAATGATAAGAATTTTTAAGAATTAAAATACTGCTGCGATGGCCGGGAATCGAACCCGGGTCAACTGCTTGGAAGGCAGCTATGCTCACCACTATACCACCATCGCTACTCGAACAACTAATACGTACTTTCCAAAGTCATGGAAGCTTTCTCTGCTGTTCACGGGTGTACAAACAGCAACTTGATCCATGTTATGCGACAACTGATCAGTACTGAAGTTATAAGATAAATATTTGTCTTACCTGCAACTGTATTCATGTTGACAATTAACTTAATACTTGTTGTTATGATATGATAGATATATAATTACCTTAAAATTAATGGTAGTTTTGTAGTGTGTGTGTGTGTGTGTGTGTGTGTATAGGAATGAAGAAGCCTTTCACTTCTCCGGATTGTAACGTTAGGTGTCTATCTCAGCTGAGTGAACCAACGACTATTAGGACAGCTGAGTGAACCAACGATCATTAGACAGGAGACGAGTGCTGTATACTCCTGGCCTCTCCGCCTCTCTTAACTTTCTCTACTAAACACACACACACACACACACACACACACACACACACACACTACATCCTTGACCACCGTAGAGTCAAGACCTACCAGGTGCTGCTGCGCAGCTGACCCCCTTGGCCAATATTCGGCCATTCTTCAAGTCCCTCTCCCAGACCCATCCTCACCACCGGGATATCAACATAATCAAAAGTAAAAATTTTGCTTTGGAAAGAAGTAGGACCAGTGTTGAACAGTGATGAACAGCGTTTAAGCCAGTGAATTCAGCACTAGACAGTACCAGTGAGAGCCATGACCCACCAGTGGGATAAGCACCTCTGGGAACTGACCACCATCTTATGACCAGGAGATGCTAATCAGTCCACCATGAGAACAACAGAGGGTCGGCTTCACACCTGACTACGAGATAACACAACACCACCTGGCAGAGAGAGTGAGGTATTGTGGCACCACCCTACACCATGCGGTGTCCCCATGGCCACGTGAGGTCCTTCATCTCAACACCTACGGACGAGTTACTGCACCATGTGAACACCACACCACCCAGTGTCTCCATGACTACGTGAGGTCCTTCATATCAACACCTACTGACGAGTTACTGAACCACTTGAACACCACACCACCCAGTGTGTCCAGTACCACGTGAGGTCCTTCATGTTAACATCCACGGACAAGTTACTGCACCACGTGGCCTACGACCTCACACAGTATGGCAAGAGACCAGCCCAGGCCATCAGCTGCAAACTATAATAATTTGTATGTTCAGTCATTGTCTTTTCCTTTCAGTAATGAAAGCGTTTGTTAAACGACCCACCCACCCCATGTCTTTGTATGTAATAAGTCATTTTTGTCTAATGTATATTTTCAGCCTTCGGCTGCAGAACATTTTAATAAACCGTTAATTATTATTATTATCACACACACACGTACCATTAATTTTAGTGTAATTATATATCTTTATCTTTTCATAACAAGTACAGTATTTATCAGTACTGAAGTTATTCAGTACTGACTAGTTGTCGCATAAGATGGACTAGTTGCTGTTTGTACACCAGTGAACAGCAGAGAAAGTTTCCATGACTATAAATCTCCACAAAGACTCAAACAGCGAGATGGTGTATGGTGGAGAGCATAAATGCTTTCCAAGTAGTTTGCCAAGGCTCTCTCCGGCCATCGCAAACAAGGTACCTTTTTTTTTTTACCCTAACTACAGTGATGAGTTTTCCTGAACGTAGACCGCAGCTGTTCTTACTGTCCTCAGCAGGCAGTTGTGTTCGTAGTCCTGCAGCACTCACAGCTCTCTGAGAATACTGAGAGAGGTCTTGTTGTAGTCTTAAGTCAAAGTAACTCCCTAGCTGAGTAGTTATCTTTACGGGGTCATTATATTAAAAGTAATTATTAAATGTAAGAGAGTCCTACCTCGTCAGGGTGCTCATAGTGTAGTGGTTATCACATCAGTCTAACACACAGAAGGTCCCTGGTGAGCACACGTGTTTTAAGGATCTTAATGGAAGTAAACTTCTGATGACTTAATGGCCTGTCCGTCCTTGGTGAAATAGGCTTATTGTTTACCACTATTTGTGTACACGCTCTGCCTTCTTCTGTGTTTCCATACTCATACACTGTCTCACTTCAAAAAGGTGGTTTTCCGGCATCTTCGTGGTGTAGAATAGTATAATATGTTTCTCTTTTATTCTTAATTCGTTTTTACTCTTATTTTTCACCCCCAGGACCCCGTTATGGGTCGATGACCTGTGTCCGGGTGAGATATTCTCGTAAAAAAATTATATATATATATATATATATATATATATATATATATATATATATGCAATTAAATCACTGTAGGTGCAACGTACAAGAAAGAAGAAAACACGAAGTTCCTGCTGTGTAATTCACTTGACCATCTGACCTGACCACCAACCGTTGTGTGCTATTTAAAGATTAGTAGGTCATTACCAATACCTGACCATTGTGGACCTGGTCTCACCCTCTCTCTGTATATATACACCTTGATTTATTACTTTCTAGTCTGTACTCACCCCGAAGATGTGAATTACACGAAAGCGCTTGGGAACTTCGTGCTTTTCTTTCCTTGTGGTTATCAGTATATATATATATATATATATATATATATATATATATATATATATATATATATATATAAAAAAAGGAAAATCGAGTATTTTAGCTAGTCTTTTATTCAAGACGAAAGCCAAGGTACTCGTTGTTTCCATTTTCCTGTGATTTATCAAGATTTATCTTATCCACGTTTTCATTGTGATTTACATGAAATATATATATATATATATATATATATATATATATATATATATATATATATATATATATATATATATATATATATATATATTTCATTTATTCAATAAACACGCGGACTGAGGTGTTGATTGTGTGTGTGTATATATATATATATACTATACACTGTACATTATCTGTATACCTGCACTGTTTATAGACATTGTATTCCTGCACCATCTCTATACATTGTTTATATACCTACAATGTCCATATACAGTTTGTATACCTACACTGCCATGTACAGTTCCCTCCACTTGTGCGTTTACAGAGCCTCTCCAAGTTTTGAGCAGTGTGGCAATGCTGTGTATGTTTACATTCGACAGAAGGATTCTATCAATCTATCCATCCATCTATCTATCAATCTAGCTCTATCTATCTATCCATCTTTAAGTATTTGATAAATGGTAACTTGCATGTACAATGATTTCTAGTGGGAAACACAACGAGTTTTCATAATCCTCAGTACCGGAGTCAGGTGTGAGTGGCCGGTAGAGAAAGTTCCAATGACTTAATGAAATATTTCAAGTCACAGTATACAGCGATGGTGGTATAGTGGTGAGCATAGCTGCCTTCCAAGCAGTTGACCCGGGTTCGATTCCCGGCCATCGCAGGAACTTTTCTTTAAACTATGAACTTCAACAAGAGTGTGATCATAACATTAACACAGATGATGTTGTCTTGGAAGAGTTAACAGGAACTTAACCTTTGTAGAGAACTGTGGTGATCCTGACACCCTTAAAAGTAACTGTTCCCTTAAATATAATAATACCCTTTCTAAAGCATCACCTAATTCCGTAAATGATATTACTCCTTTAGAGGTAGATTGATAGATATAGTTAGAAAGATATTCAGTAGAATCGTTATACAGGTTCAGATTGACTCAGCCTCCACAAACAACACAGTCCCCTTCACTTGTGCGTTTACAGCGGCTCGTCATATAAACATTCCACAAATCATTGCATTGAGATATTTGTTTTAATATTGTTTTACTTTGACTTCATAGTGTTTTTTATTCTTAGTTTCCTTCTATAAATGTAAACAAACACAGCATTGCCACATTGAACAAAACATGACGACCCCTGTAAATGCACTAGTGGAGGGGGCTGCACATAGGCAGTGTAGGTATACAAACTATGTATATGGGCAATATAGGTATATAAACAATGCATATAGGTACACATATAGGTGCATATAGGTGTACCTGCATATAGGTGCAGGTACACAAGCAAAGTTTAAGAGTGCAGGTATACAGACAATGGTAAACAATAAGCCTATTTCACCAAGGACGGACAGGCCATAAAGCCATCGGAAGTTTACTTCCATTAAGATCCATAAAACACGTGTGCTCACCAGGGACCTTCTGTGTGTTAGACAGATGTTACTTTGACTTAAGACTACAAGACCTCTCTCAGTATTCTCAGAGAGCTGTGAGTGCTGCAGGACTACGAACACAACTTTGGCCGCTGCTGAGGATGGTAAGAGCAGCTGCGGTCTACACGTTCAGGAAAACTCATCACTGTACTTAAGGTAAAAAAAAAAGTACACTTTTTGCGATGGCCGGGAAGAGAGCCTTGGCAAATTACTTGGAAGGCATTCATGCTCACCACCATCGCTGCTTGAGTCTTTATGGAGAAGTTTATAGTCATGGAAGCCTTCTCTGCCGTTCACTGGTGTACAAATAGCAACTTGATCCATGTTATGCGACAACTGATCAGTACTGAAGTTATAAGATAAATATTTGTCTTACCTGCAACTGTATTCATGTTGACAATCAACTTAATACTTTTAATTAGGAAAAAATTAAATTGTGTGTGTGTGTGTGCAGGAAAGTTAAGAGTCGGAGGCCAAGAGTATACAGCACTCGTCTCCCATCCTAATGATCGTTGGTTCACTCAGCTGAGATTAACACCTAACGTTACAGTCGGAGAAGTGAAGGCGTAGTGTCGGCCAGGCGCTCTGTCGTCTTGTATACCGAATACAAGTTGAGCCTGCAGTGGGCTGTATTCACACCGCCCCTCACTGGTCTATGAAAGACACTTTTAATCGTCCTGTGTCAAGAAATATTATTTATTTGCCTACACTGTCTACTTTAATGTTGAATGTTGGTATGACGATTTCACTGAATATTTTTCTTCTCTATCTGTCTATCCTTCTATCTAGACAGCTCCCAAACAGGGAGGTACTACCACCTGGGAAGATATTGGAAGCATAATGTGTTGTCTAATGGTAGACCCTTACGTAATTGGGGAATGGGTCTCATGATTGACAAATAATATACAAGAAACATATGTGCTGCTATTTGGCATCACGAAAATTGTGACCAAGTCCCAGGTTGCTGATCTGACTTTCTGCCTCATTTACAAACAATTGCAGGGTCTCAATTGTTTCTCTTACTTGACAAAACAACATACCGGTACATACTGTATGTATAGCATTTCTCACTAATGAATTTTTTTTTCATTTTTGTATTTCTTTATAGTTCTATATTATTAGTATTATTGATATTATTATTTTATTTTACTTTTCATTATAAATTTTATTTGCTATGAATAATTATTACATTTTCACCCCCCAGGCCCCGGTGTGGGTCAGTGACCTGTGCCCAGGTGGGCGAATCCCCGTAAATAAAAAAAAATTATCTCTAAGCATTTGATAGATGGTAACTTGCGCATACAAAGTTTCTTTGGGGGAGATAAAGCCTAGCGTTTTCATATATTCTCAGTACCGGAGTCAGGTGAGTGGCCGGTAGAGAAAGTTCCAATGACTTAATGAAATACTTCACGTCACAGCATACAGCGATGGTGGTATAGTGGTGAGCATAGCTGCCTTCCAAGCAGTTGACCCGGGTTCGATTCCCGGCCATCGCAGGAACTTTTCTTTAAACTATGAACTTCAACAAGATTGTGATCATAACATTAACACAGATGATGTTGTCTTGGAAGAGTTAACAGGAACTTAACCTTTGTAGAGAACTGTGGTGACCCTGACACCCTTAAAAGTAACTGTTCCCTTAAATATAATAATACCCTTTCTAAAGCATCACCTAATTCCGTAAATGAAATTACTCCTTTAGAGGTTGAGTGATATAGTTAGAAAGATATTCAGTAGAATCGTTATACAGGTTCAGATTGACTCAGCCTCCACAAACAACACAGTCCCCTTCACTTGTGCGTTTACAGCGGCTCCTCATATAAACATTCCACAAAACATTGCATTGAGATATTTGTTTTAATATTGTTTTACTTTGACTTCATAGTGTTTTTTATTCTTAGTTTCCTTCTATAAATGTAAACAAACACAGCATTGCCACATTGAACAAAACATGACGACCCCTGTAAATGCACTAGTGGAGGGGGCTGCACATAGGCAGTGTAGGTATACAAACTATGTATATGGAGAGTATAGGTATATAAACAATATAAACATATAATATATATATATATATATATATATATATATATATATATATATATATATATATATATATATATATACAAGTAGACAGTGCCTGTTGCACCCACGACGGACAGCCCAGAAAAGCCATCGGAAGTTTACTTCCATTAAGATCCTTAAAACACGTGTGCTCACCAGGGACCTTCTGTGTGTTAGACTGATGTGATAACCACTACACTATGAGCACCCTGACGAGGTAGGACTCTCTTACGTTTAATAATTACTTTAAATATAATGACCCCCTAAAGATAACTACTCAGCTAGGGAGTTACTTTGACTTAAGACTACAACAAGACCTCTCTCAGTATTCTCAGAGAGCTGTGAGTGCTGCAGGACTACGAACACAACTTTGGCCGCTGCTGAGGACAGTAAGAACAGCTGAGGTCTACACGTTCAGGAAAACTCATTATTGACGTTAAATTAAAAATGAAAAGATACACGTTTGCGATGGCCGGGAATCGAACCCGGGTCAACTGCTTGGAAGGCAGCTATGCTCACCACTATACCACCATCGCTGTTTAATAGAGAGTTGCATTATTCTAAGTAGTGGAAACTTTCTCTGTTGTTTCCTTACATTTTAAGTTCTTATTATGATAAACATTTTACAAGATAATTCGCCTTTATTTAACTCAATTTATAATCTAACTTATCACTTGTAGTAAAGATAAGATAATGATCTCTAGAGTAGTTGAAAATATGACTTATTTTGGATCACCTGAAAATTATCACCCCTACCATATTTAAACTGATGGTTAAACAACTCTAATGATACCTTGAAGTGGTTAAATTTGTTAGGTAATGTAATGTTATATATGTTAGGTTAGGTTAACGTTAAGGAGTTAAAGCACTGGGGGCTAATCTCCCAAGTGACCCGTAATGGCCAATTTCTCATCTATGTACACAACTATTAAACAGTAGCGGTCCCAATACTGTTTTGCGGGACGCCTGAGTTGTGTTGACCGGCTGAGGTTCTCACTATAAAGACCGACACATACACAGAACCCAGGAGTTACAATACGACAATTAAGGTGTTCCAGGGCCTTACTGGGGGGATATTTTTAGTCAATTTATCTCTCTCCTCGTGAACGGCTTATCAAATGTTGGGTGGTAGAAATGATGGTTTAAATAAGCGGGATATTTTACGCGACGTGGCTGTAAATTCTCACTGAAAGATCGTGTTTAACCTCACTTTCTTTCTACCTCTTCCCCCTCTCTCCTACCCTCTCCTCCTCCCTCCCCCCTCCCGTACCTCCTCTCCTCTCCCCTTTCCTTCTAACTTTCTCCTCCCTCCCCACTGGAAATTCCAACTTCTGTAATACAAAACTAAGCTATAATGTTTATATTTTGTAAACGTAAAATAACCATTACAATATTTTGTCCTTTGTTACAAGTGCTTAACAACAATTCATTAACTCTTGTAAACAATATAATAACAAAATGTAGGTTAGGTTAGGTGACCCGGACACTGGCCCCAGCACGATGTCGTTGGTACAGTCATTTACGATAATTGATGGTTATTTAAGTCGACAAGGACAGGCGGGAAATCCAGTGAGTCCGTCGGACGCAAAATTCTGAGAAATTTACTCACCTGACAGAACAACTTTGCAATGTTGAGATAAAAACTTAGGTGTAAGCTTCATTAATACGTTCAGTCATATAATGTTTCTCGTGTTAATTCGTTATATAAATGAGCACAAAAAGGATTAGCTTAGTTATAAATAAGACATATTATATAACATCAGGTCATGGCCAACCAGTGATCACGTTCCAGCAACTCTGCCATCAACACTTATCACATGTTCCAAGTAATGTTTGTTTACACTCTTTGTTCGGATGAGTGACGTGGCTAAAACTTTAACTTAATTTTCCTAACACAAATATACTTGCTGACTGTATTATTTACTCAAGAATATAATACAATGTAGAAGAGTAATACATATGTTTAGTTTTTATTCTCAAGTATACGAACACTTGACCATACATAAATTTCCACGTTGAAATTCATAATACGAAAATGCGAACAGGTTCTTCGGCGTGAGCGAGATGTTGGCTAAGATATAATACTGGGTCAGGAAAATAATTTGGTGTGAGTGTTGGAGGTAAAGTGACTTGTGTGGCCGGCACCTGTACTGACCTCCTCACCTGGCTCCATCTGTACTGCCCTCCTCACCTGGCTCCACCTGTACTGACCTCCTCACCTGGCTCCACCTGTACTGTCCAGCTCACCTGGCTCCACCTGTACTGACCTCCTCACCTGGCTCCACCTGTACTGCCCTCCTCACCTAGCTCCACCTGTACTGACCTCCCCACCTGGCCCTTCCACCTGTACTGACTCCTCCCCACCTTGGCTCCATCTGTACCTCATTGTCCCTCCCCACCTGGCTCCACCTGTACCACCTGCCCACCTATTCCACCTGTACTGTCCTCCTCACCTGGCTCCACCTTGCACTGCTGACCTCCCACCTGGCCCCACCTGTACTGTCCTCCCCACCTGGCTCCACCTGTACCTGACCTCCTCACCTGGCTCCACCTTGCACTGTCCCTCCTCACCTGGCTCCACCTGTACTGTCCTGCTCACCTGGCTCCACCTGCACTGTCCCTCCCCACCCAGCTCCACCCACTGTCCCTCCCCCACCTGGCCCCATCTGGTGGCACTGTCCTGCTCACCTGGCTCCACCTTGTACTGACCTCCCCACCTGGCTCCACCTGTACTGGGTCCTCCCCACCCAGCTCCACCTGCACTGTCCTCCCCACCTGGCTCCACCTGTACTGTCCTGCCTCACCTAGGCCCACCTGTACTGACCTCCCTCACCTGGCTCCACCTGGTACTGTCCCCCTCCCCACCTGGCTCCACCTGTACTGTCCTCCCCCACCTGGCTCCACCTGTACTGTCCTGCCTCACCCAGCTCCACCTCTGTACTGACCTCCCTCACCTGGCTCCACCTGCACTGTCCTCACCTGGCTCCACTCTGTACACTGTCCCTCCCCACCTGGCTCCACCTGTACCTGACCTCCCCACCTAGGCCCACCCAGCCTGGACTCCCCACCCTGGCTCCACCCAGCCTGTCCTCCCCACCTGGCTCCACCTGCAATTGTCCTCCCCACTGGCCCCACCTGCACTGGTCCTGCCCTCACCTAGGCTCCACCTGTACTGACCTCCTCACCTGGGCTCCACCTGTACTGACCCTCCCCCACCTGGCTCCACCTGCACTGTCCTCCCCACCTGGCCTCCCCATCTGCACTGTCCTGCTCACCCAGCTCCACCTGCAGGTACTGACCTCCCCACCCAGCTCCACCTTGCACTGTCCTCCCCACCTGGCCCACCTGTACCTGTCCTCCCCACCTGGGTCCCCCATCTGTACTGTCCTGCTCACCTAGCTCCACCTGGGTACTGACCTCCCCACCTAGCTCCACCTGTACTGTCCTCCCCACCTAGCTCCACCTGGGTACTGTCCCTCCCTCACCTGCCCCACCTGAACCTCCCCACCTGGCCCCATCTGTACTGGGTCCTGCCCACCTAGCCCACCTGTACTGCCCCTCCTCACCTAGCTCCACCTGGTACTGACCTCCCCTCACCCTGGCTCCACCTGTAATGACCTCCCCACCTGGCTCCATCTGCAATTGTCCTGCCTCACCTGGCCCACCTGTACTGACCTCCCTCACCTGGCTCCACCTTGCACTAAGTCCTCCTCACCTGGCTCCATCTGTAATCAAGGTCCTGCCTCACCTGGGTTCCCACCTGTACTGACCTCCCCACCTGGCTCCACCTGTACTGATTCCTCCCTCACCTGCCCTCCACCTGGCACTGTCCCTCCCCACCTGGCCAGCCCACCTGCACTGACCTCCCCACCTAGCTCCACCTGTACTGACCTCCTCACCTGGCTCCACCTGTACTGACCTCCCCACCTGGCCCCATCTTGGGTACTGTCCTGGCTCACCTGGCTCCACCTGGGTACTGACCTCCCACCTGGCTCCACCTGTACTGTCCCTCCCCACCTGGCTCCACCTGTACCTGTCCTTGCTCACCTAGCCCAATCTGTAATTGACTCCCCTCATCTAGCTCCACCTGTACTGACCTCCCCTCACCTGGCTCCCACCTGTACTGTCCTCCCTCACCTCCACCTGCACTGTCCCTCCCACTATTCCACCTGTACTGTCCTCTCCCCACCTGGCTCCACCTGCACTGTCCCTCCCACCTGGCCCCCATCTGTACTGTCCTGCCCACCTGGCTCCACCTGTACTGTCCTGCCCACCTGGCTCCACCTGCACTGACCTCCCCCACCTGGCCCCCACCTTGCACTGACCCTCCCCCACCTGGCCCTCCACCTGTACTGTGGTCCTGGGTTCACCCAGCTCCACCTGTACTGACTCCTCCCCACCTGGTTCCACCTGTACTGTCCCTCCCCACCTGGCTCCACCTGTACTGACCTCCCCTCACCTGGCCCCACCTGTACTGCTGTCCTCCCCACCTGGCTCCCCACCTTGCACTGTCCCTCCCTCACCTGGCTCCACCTGGTACTGTCCTCCCACCTGGCTCCACCTGTACTGTCCTTCCCCACCTGGCTCCACCCAGACCACCTGCCCACCCTGGCTCCACCTTGCAATTGTCCCTCCCTCACCCATTCCACCTGTACTGTCCCTCCTCACCCTGGCTCCACCTGTACTGCCCTCCTCACCTGGCCCACCTGTACTGGCTGTCCCTCCCCTACACCTGGCCCACCTGTACTGTCCTCCCTCACCTGGCTCCACCTGTACTGTCCTGCTCACCTGGCTCCACCCCACTGTCTGCCTCACCTGGGTTCTGCACTCTGTACTGTCCTCCTCCACCTGGGCCCACCTGGGTACTGTCCTGCTCTCACCTGGCTCCACCTTGCACTGTCCTGCTCACCTGGCTCCACCTGCACTGTCCTGCTCACCTGACCCCATCTGCACTGTCCTGCTCCACCACCCACCTGTACTGGACTCCCACCTGGCCTGTACTGTCCTGCCCACCTGGCTCCACCTGTACTGTCCTTGCTCACCTGGCTCCACCTTGCACTGTCCCTCCCTCACCTGGCTCCACCTGTACTGCCCTCCCTCACCTGGCTCCACCTGTACTGTCCCTCCCCACCTCCACCTGTACTGTCCTTCCTCACCTGGCTCCACCTGTACTCGTCCTGCTCACCTGGCCTCCAATTTGTAAATTCGTCCTGCTCCACCTGGTCTGATCCGTACTGTCCCCCTCCTCACCTGGCTCCACCTGTATTGTCCCTCCCCCACCTGGCCCCACCTGTACTGTCCTGGCTCACCTGGCCCACCCTGTACCGTCCTGCTCCACCTGGCCCCATCTGTACTGTCCTGCTCCACCTGGCTCCACCTGTACTGACCTCCCCACCTGGCTCCACCAGTCCTCCCCACCTGGGTTCCACTCTGTACTGTCCCTCCCTCACCTGGCTCCACTGTACCATGTCCTGCCCACCTGGCTCCACCTGTACTGTCCTGCTCACCTGGCTCCACCTGTAATTGTCCTCCCCACCTGGCCCACCTGTACTGACTCTCACCTGGCTCCAATCTGTAACTGGGTCCTGCTCCACCTGGCTCCACCTTGCACTGTCCTGGCTCCACCTGGCTCCACCTGCACTGTCCTGCTCCACCTGGCTCCACCTGCAATTGTCCTGCTCACCTGGCCTTTTGACCTGCACTGTCCTCCCCCACCTGGCTCCACCTGGGTACCCTGTCCTGCCTCACCTGGCTCCACCTGTACTGTCCTGCCCACCTCATTCCACCTGTACTGTCCTCCCCACCTGGCTCCACCTGCACTGACTCCTCACCTGGCTCCACCTGTACTGACCTCCCCACCTGGCTCCACCTGCACTGTCCTGCCCAATCTGGCTCCACCTGGCACTGTCCTCCCACCTGGCCCACCCTTGCAATTGACCTCCCCACCTGGGTTCCACCTGTACCTGACCTCCCCCACCTGGTTTCCACCTTGCACTGTCCCTCCCTCACCTGGCTCCACCTGGGTACTGTCCTCCCACCTGCTCCACCTGTACTGTCCTGCCCCACCTGGCTCCACCTGTACTGTCCTGCTCACCTGGCTCCACCTGTACTGTCCTCCCCACCTGGCTCCACCTGTACTGACCTCCTCACCTGGCCCACCTGTACTGTCCTGCTCACCTGGCTCCAATCTGTACTGTCCCCTCCCCACCTGGCTCCACCTGTACTGTCCTGCCCACCTGGCTCCACCTGTACTGTCCTCCCTCACCTGGCTCCACCTGTACTGTCCTGCTCACCTGGCTCCACCTTGTACTGTCCCTCCCCCACCCTGGCTCCACCTGTACTGTCCCTCCCCCACCCGGCTCCACCTGTACTGTCCTGCTCACCTGGCTCCACCTGCACTGGGTCTCCCCACCTGGCCCCCACCTGTACTGACCTCCCCACCTGGCTCCACCTGTACTGTCCTCTCCCCCACCTGGCTCCACCTGTACTGTCCTGCCCACCTGGCTCCACCTTGCACTGCTCCCTCCTCAATCTGGCTCCACCTGCACTTAGGACCTCCTCAATCTGGCTCCACCTGTACTGTCCTGGGCTCACCTGGCTCCAATCTGTACTGCCCTCCCTCACCTGGCTCCCCACCTGTACTGATCCTCCCCCACCTGGGTTCCACCTGCACTGACCTCCCCACCTGGCTCCACCTGTACTGTCCCTCCCCACCTGGCTCCACCTGCACTGTCCTCCCCACCTGGCCCACCTGTACTGGGGTCCTCCCCACCTGGCTCCACCTGTACTGGTCCTGCCCACCTTGGCTCCACCTGCACTGCCCTCCTCACCTGGCCCACCTGGGTACTGACCTCCCCACCTGGCTCCACCTGCACTGGACCTCCTCACCTGGCTCCACCTGTACTGTCCTGCTCACCTGGCTCCACCTGTAATTGACCTCCCCACCTGGCCCCACCTTGCACTGTCCTTGCCTCACCTGGGTCCCCAATCTGCACTGGACCTCCTCACCTGGGTCTCCACCTGTACTGTCCTGCTCACCTGGCCCACCTGTACTGTCCTCCCCACATGGCTCCACCTGTACTGACCTCCCCACCCATTCCACCTGTAATTGTCCTCTCCCCACCTGGCTCCACCTGTACTGGACTCCCCACCTGGCTCCACCTGCACTGACCTCCCCACCTGGCTCCACACCCTGCACTGTCCCCCTCCCCACCTGGCTCCACCTGTACTGTCCTGCCCACCTGGCTCCACCTGCACTGTCCCTCCCCCTCACCTGGCTCCACCTGTACCAACCCTCCTCACCTGGTTCCACCTGCACTGTCCTCCTCACCTGGCTCCACCTGTACTGTCCTCCTCACCTGGCTCCACCTGTACTGACCTCCCTCACCTGGCTCCACCTGTACCTGTCCTGTCTGACCTGGCTCCACCTGGTACTGACCTCCCACCTGGCTCCACCTGTACTGACTCTCCCTGTCTGGCTCCACCTTGCACTTTGATCTCCCCACCTGGCTCCACCTGTACTGAGACCTCCCCACCTGGCTCCACCTGTACTGACCTCCCCACCTGGCTCCACCTGTACTGTCCTGCTCACCTGGCTCCCACCCAGGTACTCCTCGACCTCCCCACCTGGCCCCACCTGTACTGTCCTGCTCCAATTGGCCCACCTGGTACTGACCTCCCTCAATTCTGGCTCCACCTGTACTGACCTCCCTCACCTGGCTCCACCTGTACTGACCTCCTCACCTGGTCTTCCACCTGTACTGACCTCCTCACCTGGCTCCACCTGT